>NW_006267347.1:881078-1143613 GCF_000300575.1 Agaricus bisporus var. bisporus H97
CATGAGTATTCTCTCTCTAACACTTCCAACTGAAAACATAGATAAATACTAGACATAGATGGGCTTCCAACCCAATAAGACCACTAAGGATTTGAGTAAGAACTGAGTGAGCTAGGTTGAAAAATGTGTTTATGAGAAAGAAGGTGATTGGAATGGTTGTGGAACAATTGCTAAAGCTGTACTTCACTCATGCCCAAAACGCATTTTTTGGCTTATCTTACTCAGTTCTTATTCAAATGACTAGATGTCTTTTGTTTTGGATACCCGTATATATCTACTAATTTTCTATGTTTTCAGTTAGAAGGGTTGGAGAGAGATTGTCCCACAAATCTGATATTCATTCTTGAAAAAAGCAATATTTTGTTTAATTCATAAAATATTAACCTAGTGATCAAATCACTATCTACAACTTAACACCATATCCTAGGGTGGTAGTCTATAGATGACTGTACTTGTGGTAACTGTCAACCTGTTTACAGGTTCTCCAACATGGAATCTGTCAGTGCTTCTACCCAGATGATCATTCAGCTATATCATCCCCAATTTTCATTGGATTCTGATGCAACTTTTTTTGTTGGAAAGCCACATTTTAAGGCTTTCTACATATGGATAATACATTCCCATTTAATTGAAAACATGCTCATAAACCGCAATTTAGTGATATAAATATATTGTTAAATAACAAGGTATCCAGGTCAAGTTTTTAATATCTGTCTGTGCAGCCTTGGAAATATAATACATGTAACTATATATTTAAAGTTTGAAAGCAATTGGATCAGCCATGGGCAGGCAATTGAGGTTTTGGGTAAAGCATTCCAATTTTGATGGTACTGATCCCATCATCAATCTTATCACTAGTCCTATCACTGATGCCATCAATAATCCCATCACTGATACCATCAATAATACCATCATTGATACTATCACTGATCCCATCATCATCATCATTGTCATTCTAATGACACAATATATGGGTAGAATGAAGAATCTATTATGAAGAATAATGATATTTATGAAGATTAAGCTACCCATACACATAATGACAGAATGAAGATTCCTAATGAATGTAATATATGGGTACAATGAAGAATCTATTATGAAGAATAATAGTATTTATGAAGATCAGGCTACCCATACAGATAATGAAATAATGAAGATTCTGAATGCAACAATATATGGGTAGAATGAAGATACAGATATGAATAATGAAGATACATGTGTCTACCCATATAATAATGATAATCATTTTGTCTGCTACCCAATCAGCTATGAAAAAGTCATTGGGAGGCTAAGAAGCAAAAATCTTCTGGTCCTCGGGAACTATGAAGTTGCTATCATTGGTTACACCCAATATTCAATGAATAAAGTGCTAGCTACCCCTCTATTATAGACTAAAACTTTACCTGTCGGAAGAAAGACAGCTTGACAATGTCACCAACTGTGTTGCTCAGGTGGTGCACACAGTCGGCGACCGGAATAATTGTGGGGACAGCGCGAGCCACTTTCGTTCGCCCAAGAAGGGTGTTCCCTGTACTGTCTGATACCATGCAAGAAAATCGGGCTGGCCCAATGGCATCGATTGTCTGAAACAGGATGACTAGGGATGTGGCCAGTGTTGATAGATGTGCTTACCTTCATAGCAAAGTCACAGAACCAGTCTCCAGTATGTGACTCCGCAGTCGCCTCTCGAACCTGCAAGAGGTATACTTGGCTCAAAGGCGTTGAAACATGGAGTGTCCAGAACGACTCTCCACCATGGGAAGTTCCCCCATTGAGGGAGAGGGTTAAGTCATTGAAACCCTTCAGGTCTTCAATAGTTTTGATGTAGATTCGGTCGGCTTCAGCAGGATTCCACTTGTCACTCAAAGCGGATCGATCGGGAGGTTTATAAGAGGGATCGGCATAGGTGAGTACCTTTTTCCAGGCAGTAGAGGAGGCTAGGGACAAAGGGAGCCCACAGACGCAGAAGAGTTCGGTTATAGCCAACGTTATTTGTTTGTGACGTTGTGCTTTGCCCAGCTCCTTCGCACGGTTGAAGAAATCAACACTTCCCTGGTGGACTTCCCCATGTAGCCTCACATTCCCGCTCTTATTCTTCATGTCTTTTCCTTCTCGCTACTCCCCATTCCCTCGTCTGCCTTTTCCACCTTCATTGATGGTGCTCTCTGTGCCGATTGCACGCGCACCGTTTCCTGCAAACCCGGTGCCAGCTTAGTACGAATCCGGGCGTGCTTGAACACGCGATCTTTCCCTCGGATACTGAAAGTGTGAGTGCACCCTTGGCCAGAGCACCTCCACAGAAGGTTTTCGGGGTTCGATACCTTATAACAACGGACCGTCAATTGGTCCAATACATCTAATGTAGGTCTTCCTCCTTTGTGACCATCCCGGCTTTTTTCTTCTACACAATCCACCAGAAACCTCTGTCCTGGTTCTTCATCCGACTGTTCCCCCCCCTCATCCTCGAAGAATCCACCGAAAATGTCATCGTCGCGCGACCCATCTCCAACAGCATCGTCATGACTAAACGAGGCTGCGCTTTGTTTGGTTTGTTTGGCCCGCTTTGCTGACGAACCTGATGTATCGAGGCCTCGCTTACTAGACAGAGGTACGACCTGATTGAATATGACTCCGATCTGCTCATCCAAAGTGAATCCAGGCCACCGCTTCAAGAATTGTTTCGATCCCTCTGTTTTAGAGGGTGGCGCCTTCGTTTTGGGCATGAATGAGGCATCTTTACTCTCATGCTCGTCACCGCTATCAGTCTGTTATGGTGAGTGTCCTATATAGCTCCAATCTTTGATGTTACTCACTATAAGTTCTTGTATATAACAGCCAATCAGCTCGATGGCTTGAAAACGACCTGGGACCCCATCAGGTGAAGCCGAAACCAGTGGAATCGAAGGGTAGAAGTGGGAAACAACGGAATTGAAGGCGAGTGTGGAACACGAGTGGCTGTCCACTTGATTGGGGCAAGGTAACATCTCCGTTTTCAGTTCTCTTGACCATTCGTGTTGTCCTAACCACCACATGATCATTTCCAGAAGCTCCGAGGGTGCTGCGGCCCCTGTGGGATCTCCATATCGTACTACCCCATGCTCAAGATCCAGGACGACAGCCACCCAGTGATTCCCTCGAGGCTGAGATGTATTTGGGAGTACAGCTGTCTGGTTACCAGCAAGATACACTGACATAATCGTGGCCATATACTGTATCCGGCCACCCTTGATCTCCTCACCTAAATAACGGAGGTAGTGTCCTGACGAACTCGACAAGTACTCGCCTTGCCCGGAGCGATACATATTTCGCAGGACATCACTCCATACGGTCCCGATAGATCGTTTACGTTGCAATTCCTTTACGAGTCAACAGTCCAAAACAGCTGCCATCTGATCGATGCGCAGGCTCGACAACCAATCTGTCGAGCAGAACCCAGCCAAGAATTGGATCCCAATGTGCCTAATGCACTGTTAGGGTGACTGTGACTGAGATGTCACAGGTCACACCTGAACTTAAGAACTTATAGAGGAAAGTGACAAAAGTTTTATTAGGCGTGAACCTAAGAGAACTCGACAGAGTCTTCTACAAGTTTCTACCTACTTTATATACCTAGACTACGGCGCACAGACCAACTACCCTAGGTAACTTTATTTATATACTGACATGTGAAAAGAAGTACGTATGAGAAAATAAACTAATTATACATTTGACATGAGAAAAGAAGAGTGGAGTAAGAAGTAAGTAAACACAAGTACATTGATCATAAAAACGTCAACAACACCAAACAAACCATAAAAGTGTCCACAGGTACAAACAACTATCTAAGGACGTAACGTTTCGTACCAATCCCTGCCGAAGTATGTTGCCATTACTTCTCCACACGGGCACATCGTAAAGAACCGGACCGGTTCCCAACGACGGAAGTCCGGGTTATTCCATCGCTGCAACATCCAGGGTCTCTCCAATACTTCGTCCCACATTATCAACGTCACTCTTCCACACACTACGCACCTACGATCCTCTAACCTCCATCCGTCTGGTTGGGGTTCTCTTCCGATAGCCACCGCCGCTCTCCTCCATTGTACTTGCTCCGCATGGTTCGGAGGCAAGAAAGATAAGATTAAATCGATAAGTTCAATTGGTAAGTCTGTAGCTTGCGCCATTTTAGCAGTATGCCGATAGTTTAGCCTCCGTCGAACTGTAGCAGCAGAGGGAAATTATTACATAATAAAATATGTGACAGATGTGACAGCGTGACGCCGTGACATTCTGGCAAGGTTCTAACATGCACGAGGTAATTCATATTTCCATGGGATACTCGTCAACATGCCCATCCATTCGTGGGCTGTAGGCAACCCGTTAACCCATTGCACTGCTCTGCTCCAGGTGGCCTGGGCATGAGCGACGCTGTGCTGTTCCAGCCACAGGTTGACTACCCAGAAAGGTAACAGGAGCTGGCTGCCACTGCAATGGTATGCAAACGATGAATAGGCTGTGTTTGTCGTGATTGTGTTGTACAGATCTTGCACAAACTTGATAGGAGGGACCACGAGTGAAGAAACGGTCAACAAGATCCTCGACGCGTCGTACTCCGTGAAATAGCTAGGCTGACTCGACAAAATGCTGTCAACAGGTATATCAGGTATGTCTGAACTGATATTCGGAGGGGGATGCTGGAGCAGGCTGATGACGGAGATGAGGGGATTTGGTAGACACCCATCTAGGATAGGTTTTGGTATGTCCATTTGGCGTCGAGCAAATGTTTCAATTTTTCTGTGATAATTGTCGCGCCTCCACTATATTACCGTTTATGGAAATTTTTATAACACGTGACGTAGGTAAATTACCTAGTGAAAGCCCGTTTCGACCCCTGGTAATTTACCTGTAATTTACCGGTAATTTACTTGTAAAAACCCTCCTGGGAAATAACCCCTGGTATTTTCCCCAACCCTATTCAACATATCACATGATGTCACATGACTGCTGGACTTGGGATTTTCGAGTCAAAGTTCCTCAAATCATAGGTAGGAGATATTTTCGGGTCATTTCCGCATGGATTTTCATGATCTAAAAGTGTATTCCTATAGTTTCGAGGTCGGGGAGTTCGAATATCTAATTAGATTCTTTGTTGGATGAAAGCCTATTGAGATATGGCACATTTAACATATGATAAACACAAGATTGCGCTGTAGCTCCTCAAATATTGATCAGATAATAAATCTAAAATCAGATTCGAATTCCTGGACCTTGAAAACATATATTTACACTCTTCAATCATCAAGATCGACACAGTAACCAGTAGAAAACATGACATTCTTGTTATGTTTTTCTGTATCTCCATAACTGGTATGTTTTCCGACAAAGGCAAACATATAAACTTGTGTTCTTTTAATATTCTAAGATTTGTCATGATTTTTCCAGAATTTTTCGATTAGTAGAGCAGGCTCTACGACGAGTCTATCTGCAGTTGACAATGACCCCCCCACCCCATGATGGAATCTTGATATCTCCATAATGGGTATGTTATCTGACAAAAACATACATATACACTTATGTTTTTTTAATATTCTAAGATTTGTCGTGATTTTTCCGGAATTTTATGAGTAGTAGAACGAGACATACAGCATAATGTTCTTATAATGCTATGATGCTTGCCTTGTTATCTAACTTATTCACTTATGAGATCCTGTTTGACTTGTCAATAAACTTATGAAACTTTGTCTGACTTGTGATTTAACCTTTGGTCTGACTTATGAAATGTCCTGTGCTTATGCTTTCTTTGTATCCAACTTATGAATTTATGATAAACTTATGAACTAATGTCTGACTTATGTGTAAACTTCTTGTCTGGCTTATGAAAATTATGAACTTATGCTATTTTGGAGACTTATGTGCCTTAAGTTGGTCTTTATAAGGCAAGCATAAGGCAACTTTTTCATAAGTTTGCATAAGTTGTGTGACTTTTTGCTGATGCATGGATATTTTTAGCTCTGCTTACAAATGTGCTGTTCAGGTCTCTATTGCTTCTGACAAGTCTATTGACCTCCCCTTGGTGTCTGAGGAGAATTGTAAGTCCATTTAGTCCTCCTATGCTTAGCTACACAGTATTGACTTTCGTTGTAGTGAAGCTCTGCCTCGGTGGAATAGAGGGCCTTTCTTTGAACACAAAGGAGATCCATCGCGCTTTTATGGCTAACACTCCTCTCGAGGCTTGTCAATATCAATTGTTGTCTAACTCCAACCACCTTTTGAAAATGGCGAACGAGTTGGAAGCTTTGTCTTGGCGCTACCATTCTGCCATGACCAATCAGAAGGTTTTGGTCCAGAGTCTTGGTAGCTCGGTTACCAAGTGTACTCAAGCTGACTAGTAGCTCAGCTGATGTCTCTTATCTCTTGTATTTGTATTTCACTAGGTCACTACTATGTCTGATTGTTTCCACGAGCTGTTCTCTAGGTAGTGACTATATATGCTCGTTTTATCTCTACCCCTGAAGTGACCCCTGAAGTAGCGTTTCTTTTTAAAAGGTTACAAGTCTTCCAGTGCTTAATCTACCAACAACCCAATGTCTGCTTCTAGTAGTCGCAACTGCCAATGTATTGACGACATAGTTGATCAACTTATCCAAGCTGTCGATACATATAAGCATCGGTCGAACATTATGACCCCTCATCAGGTAGCTACAACGTTCCTTCTTTTTCGCTATCTTTATAATTTCTCAACTCTTTCTTGGAAGGCGTTTATCCAGGAGATTCGCAGGCTCTTATCTACTCCTCAGTTCTCTCTTTTGGAACCAGAGAATGACTCTCCCCCTTGTACGCCTTTTCATACTTTCCTTGTATCGAGGTTTTGACTCGTTATGTCTTATCCCCTAGTGGCCGCTATTTCCGAAGTAGCGAAAGCATGTAGCGACATTGTCGATACATTTCGCTTGGTTAACATGGGTGCACGTGAGGTCAATTCTTCTCACCCACGCGCTTTCTTCCAAGAACTCCAGAGTTCGGTAGTGGATGATATGATGTCTAAAACCCATTCCTTCGGTAAGATCTTTGAGCACTACCGCCAGAGTATCACCGAGTTCCTTTGGTTGGAGATGATGATTTCCAAATCACCCCTCAACACCATTTAGCTTCTTAACTATTCTTTTCTAGATGTAGCTTCTTCTCTTTCACTATCTACATCTTCTACGTAACCTTCTACTAGGTTGTCTGTGTTTACCTCTTCCTCGAGTAGCTTCAACTCTTCTTCAGTAGAGTCGAGTAGCTTCTGTACCTCTTTTCCAAATTTGATCTTTTCTCTCGTGAAATATGGTATTACCCTGAAGGCAGCTACCTTATTTTGCCATACTGCTCCATTATAGTCAGCTAGGATATAAGCTCCTTTAGCCAGTCTTTTTACCACTATCATGGGCCCTAGATACCGGTGTAGAAGCAGAAATGAAATACGAAGCGTAGCTATGAAATAACCACACCAAGCTTCCAATGCTGTGACTCGAAATGCGAGTTTGTGGGAGATAAAACAATGTAAAAGTCTCGAAAGTGTATATGTAAATTCAATTAATAACAAGATTGACTGGGTGGTCCTGAACTTGCTCAAGCTTCGACTGGTCGAAGTGCTGTGAAACCTTTGAACTCAAGCTACCCGCGTGTGCAGCCAAGCTACGTACCAACCAATGACGTTCACTGAAGAGCTGCGATGTCAAAGTTTGCCAACTAAGTCACCGACTCCGCAACTGCAACTTTAGAAGCCACCGACGTATACCTCTCCTTAGATATAGGTGCGATGTCAACCAAGCTAGTCTCTGAAACTATCTTATCACTGGCAACCTAGTGAATTCTAGGGTCTGACAACGTCTAGGACGTGTTAATGCTGAGCTGGGTCTAGGACCGAAGAAACCTCTTAAAGCTTGGACTAAAAACTTCGTTTAACCGTTACTATAAATTCACGATCCTCTAAGCGTAGCGTAGGCAAGACGTTGCTTGCTTTCTTGCTGCTAGCTCGAGGGGTTTTATATTCTAGATATGAGAACTATGTTACAAACGGATCTATCTATGAGTCATTGTTACATGTGATTCGGACTTTTCGGAATAGGGTATAAGATAGACCTGTCCAATTACAGGCCAAGGGGCACACGGTAAAGACACCGCTTAGCTTTGCTGGATTGATCATCCGTGGACTAAGCTTTTGCTGTCCGGATATTGGGCTAGACTATAGGCTCGCTGGTAGCTGGTAGCTTCAGACAATAAACAGCTGATTTCTGCAGGTAGCAACGCCTCACTAGCCATGTGGGTGAACGGTAGTTGTTTACCTCCGATTCCAATTTAGCTAGTGGGTCCATGATTGGCTGATTGGTCTGTTGATGCCTATCAACCGGAGTCTCGGGCTATCTCATCTGACTGACCCGAAGGTTCCTCCGTATGGTTGTAGCTTCTCAGGTGTGTTCCTAATGGGTCTAGGCATAAGGCACAGCGAAGCTTCCTTGATTATGAAGTCCCGACTATGTCCTTTGTCCTAGCTAGCACCGGTGTCACTTTATAACCTCTATTTGGATAGCGAATCCTCCTAGCTATGTGGCTATCTTTTCCCTACTGGTACAAGTTTCCCAGATAGGAGCCAAGGTTGGGTTTGTTACGTCTGAGATACTACACGGAGGTGATGTATGTCATGTAGCCGGGGTTATGAGATGTAGCTAGCTCACTAAATGAACTTATACGTTGTAGCTTAAGTGTTTTCAAGCGTGAAACAGCTTGGGCCGTAACACCGGGGCTTCATTTTCCTGTCCGCCGACATTTCTATCGCAGTATTCTTAACTAGAACTAGGTCACCTGAATTAAAGTGATAATTCTTTATCTTGTGTTTATTATCTTCTTGTAGCTTCATTACCCGTCGAACCTTCTTGTCTGTTAGCTTATGCCTCATAGCGTCTACATCAGGAAAAGGTAAAGTAACTTACATTTGACTTATGCAAACTTATAAAAATCATAAGTCAGTATAAGTTATTTTTGCATAAGGCATGTCACCATCTGAGGTTCTGACTTATGCAAATACTTATGTAAATCATAAGTACATAAGTCACAATATGGTCATAAGATTCAAAATTATCATAAGTCATGAAGATTTATCTTAAGTTGCATATGTAGGTACTTAAGACAGTAGGAAGTTATAAGTTAGTATAAATTCAATCATAAGGAACATGATAATGCATAAGGATAAAAGAATTATATTTGTATAGTCATATATAGTGCCAGAGTGGTGCACTGTGCTGCTGCTTCCTTTTTGTATTGAATTAATGTTTCAGTCATAGTAAAGTCTTAACAAATTATATTTCTTATTTATAAAGATTAATGAAGGACACGGAATAGTAGAAGAGAAAGATTTTTTTTTATGTATCAGTAGTATTTTTGCTAGTAGATTCGGTTTTTGCATTCTTGGTGGAATTGTTATCATCAGTTCTTTTCTTGGTAGATTTTCACATTTTCATCATCGGCTCTTCTCTTCAAAGACTTCTTGTTGTAAGTGAAACATGTTTTCAAAGGAGACAAAGAAGATGACAAAGGAACTAAATATAAAGATATGTCAATGATACAGTGGCTCAAAAAACTGTCACAATGTTTCAAGGTTTTGCACTATTTGTATTATAGCTCAATGAGTTTTATGAATATGATTATGTAATTAATATATTTGTATGCTCTTGCATGTGATCTTTAAAACGTATGTAAGATGACGTAATTTTGAGCAGTGAAAAGTGGTGAAATTAAATCAATGAAATAATCAATCATTGGGACAGTTTTTTGACCTTCTACTCAATTTTCAGAAATGATGATCTACAGCTACACAGAAAATGTTAAAATTCAAGGAAATATTTATAGATGTTACCTAACATTATATACACATATATGAGAGGTTAACACATTACTTTTACTTTACTTTAATATCATAATCTCTACTTTGGTTATTGAGAGCCTTTTTGCCATTTTCCAGGTTTCAAAAGACTATTTCATTGGTGAAAACCAGTCAAAAACATGTTTGTGTAATTCTAATGTCAAGAAATATGAGAAAAAACCTAATTGGAAAGAAGATTCCAATGCTAAAGCTATTATTATACTATAATATTTTTCTTTCCTTTTAAATCTTCAACTTTTCAAAGCCTTTCACTACTCTTCTACTCTAAATTATCATAGTAATATCTAGTAATTATAATATCCTAAACATGTACAAGCATCCAACTCACTCACAGTATATATACCATCCCATTGTCAGATAGTTTATTCCTTCATATTTTCTTACAAAAATCTCAGTCAACTTTCAACCTCTTTCTTTCAGATATGCACCCTTTATCTGGTCAAATTATAATTATCATTATCCAATCTGACTACCAACCCTTCCTACAGTCTGTCATTGTCTAGTTTCATGATATTTGGACAGGTTTTCATGTGCTTATTTGAAGTAAACAACTTACAAGTTGGTAGACTTTGGTGCAGTAATTGGTGAGGAGTAAATGAGATAGCTTCTATGATAATCGCAAATGATGAGATAGAACCATTGGTTGTATGAATAGTTTCTTGAAGAGTCCCACCAATTGTCATCACAGTGTTATGGCAAGGGATGGCTATATAAGCCCAGTGAGGTGTAGAAAGAAAAGTACAAGTGTTATGGTTTCAGTGTTAGGAGCACCAAAAGATCAATTTAAGATCCTGACAGTGGTCCTAATACTTATCTAGAAGCACACAAAGGTCCCTTAGAAGTAGGCACAATTAGGTGTTGGCAAAACAAGTGGTCTAACTACTAATCCTTCTATAGTTTAAGAACTGTACAAGATCAGAACGATAGAATACACTCTAACTAGACTTATCATGTAAAGATGTATTTTATCTTACAACACAATCTCCATCTCCAAGCCACCGGCCACACCCAAGTTTGGTACATTCAACCTTTGTCCTCTACAACTCCCTGCTGTCACAAAACTCACTTGGGTGTTCATCAATGATACCTTCATGCTGTTTGCACCTCAGTGTGCATTTCCTATCATTATGTACAAAGGAGATCTTGTAGAAGCCTGTGTCAACACTGCACCATCCTTTGATGGTTCAGCTCCAGCCCTTTAAGTTCAGCCTCATGTAAAAGAACTGCTGTTCTGTGGTGGTTATCACCGTGTCAATGCTGTGGCACAGGCAAGAACAGAGCTCAAAGAGAAGATGGCAGAGTGTCTCCAGCAGATTACCAAGGCTAGGAACAATGATCAAGAGAAGGCCGGAGATAGAGATAATGAAAAAGATGATGATGTGCCATGCCCGCATATCCAGCTTGATTATGACATGGCTCACTCTCGCTGAACACACTCAATACATGGGGTTGTATTGTGTACAACAAACATGAGCAATCAATCTCTGTTTGGAATCACTGTTAATATTTGTACAGAACACATTAACACTGCACCCCACATTGGGATATATCTATCCCAGAACAAAGAGGAAGTGAAGTTGAGAGCCAGATCAAATGAACTCATGAACCAAGAGCTTCTGTTGTTTTCGCAACCAATGGCAGTGCCTGATGCTGATTCATATCTCCATATCCTGTTCAATTGCCCTGGACCTGGTGCTATGCTTGCCACCATTCTCAGGCAATTCAAAATATGCAATGCTCTCGTCCAAATGTTCACATTTAACCCTATATACAGAATGAGCACTCCAATGGTACCTGAGTGGATCACAAAACATCTACTTAATATATATGGTGGGGTACATACTCTATTGTAATTCAGTGGATTGATGCTAATTATTCACTCAAGATGATGACTGAGGTCATCCATTACACAACTCCTATATTTGAATAATACACATGTATTATGGAAACATTACCGTAAATATAATTTACATAGTACATCTGCAATATGTAAAATATAACTAAACTTTATGCAAATAAAAGCCTTAAAATGGGCTTTATTGAATTTTAAATTTACATATGATTTACATAGTACATATGTATTATATAAATTATATTTACAGTGACGGACAAAACCGTTGCAATGTTTATAACACCTTCAAAGATACTATTATAGCATGTGACAAACTAACCGTGACATTACGTAATTGACATCGTTTGAAAGCCATGCGTCTTGGCTTTAATTCGATAGTAATATCATTATGTAATTCTAAATATTCGTCGAAATACTGGCAATTTACTAACAAAGATGCATTGCAACAGTTTTGTCCCTCTCATTCACCAAGTATAAAGTCACCTGACTCTGTTGACTGACTTGAAAAATCAGCACAGCCACATTCAACAAAGATGAAAAGTCAGCACAGCCACACTTTGAGTATATATACAGAGCATCTTTGGCATGATTCTTTACAATGAAGCCCCTCACTCCAAGTCAGCTCTCTCATATCCTTTATTTGCTTGATTCAGGAGCATCAGCTCATGAAATTTCTACTTCTACCAGCATACATCATTCCACTATATCCAGAATTAGATCCAAGCACCGTCCCAACCTTGCTACATCCTCAGGTGGTCGTCCTAGACTGCTTACATCTTCTGATACCCGCTACGCTGTTCGCTTAATCACCTCTCAAAAAGCTGACAACGCTTCTCAAGTCAAGAGACTACTTGCCAACAGCTTGCCCCACTCAATTTCTACAAAGACCATACGTAGAACTCTTTCCCGCGCTGGTATAAAGGCTGTAGTAAAGGTTAAACGTCCTTTGCTCAAGCCCAAACACCGCAAGGATCGCTTGGACTGGGCTTTAGCTCGTCAAAACTGGACAATAGAAGACTGGAAAAGGGTAGTATGGTCTGATGAAACAAAGATTAATCGTTTGGGGTCAGATGGAAGAAAATGGGTGTGGAAAAAGGATGGAGAAGGCTTGAGTGATAGACTGGTGTCTGGGACTTTGAAGTTTGGAGGAGGTTCTTTGATGATGTGGGGTTGTATGTTTTGGGAGGGATGTGGCTATGCATGCCAAATTGAAGGTAAAATGGATGCTGATCTATATGTTAGCATTTTGGAGGACAATCTGGAGGATAGTGTGGAGTATTATGGGAAAGAAAGGGAGGATTTCATATTTCAGCAGGACAATGACCCCAAGCACAAGTCTAAAAAGGCCCAGAACTGGTTCAAAGAGAACAACATTGATTTATTGCCATGGCCAGCACAGTCTCCAGACCTCAATCCAATTGAACATCTCTGGGACCACCTCAAAATCAAGCTTGAAGAGTATGAAGAAGCACCTAGGGGAATTGGAGAACTTTGGACAAGAGTGGATAAGGAGTGGAATGATATAAAGCCTGAGGTGTGTCAGAATTTGATAGAGAGTATGCCTAGAAGGGTAGAAGCTGTAATCAAGGCAAAGGGAGGCTATACTAAGTACTAAACATAGAGATTTGTACTTGGTGAATGAGAGGGACAAAACTGTTGCAATGCATCTTTGTTAGTAAATTGCCAGTATTTCGACGAATATTTGGAATTACATAATGGTATTACTATCGAATTAAAGCCACGAAGCATAGCTTTCACACGATGTCAATTACGTAATGTCATGGTTAGTTCGTCACATGCTATAATAGTATCTTTGAAGGTGTTATAAACATTGCAACGGTTTTGTCCGTCACTGTATATGTATTCAAGGTCCAGGAATCCGAATCTGTCATTACAAATATTATCTGATCAATATTAGAGGAGCTATAGCGGAAATTCGTGTTTTTCATATGTTAAATGTGCCATATCTCAGTAGGACTCCATTTAACAAAGATTATAATTAGATATTCGAACTCCCTGACCTCGAAACTATAGGAATACACTGTTAGATCATTAAAATCCATGCAGAAATGACCCGAAAATATCTCCTACCTATGATTTGAGGAACTTTGACTCGAAAATCCCAAGTCCAGCAGTCACATGATGTCATGTGACATGTTGAACTTCTGTTTTCGAGTGCACCGAGATTCTCCTTCCTCCTCACCACCACCTTCCCTCTCTCCTACTTCCCTCCTGTCTCTCTCCTGGCCCAATTTGTTTCTTTTCAGGTATCTCTCTATCTCCTTCTCTTCCTTCCTCTCTGAGGTGATTCCTGGGCCCATTTAGGACACTTTTTTGCCTTTTTTGGATGCTCTTTAGGGGGGTTTTTTGGGAGTGTTTATGCCTGGTGAGTTATTCTATTTGTTCTATTATTCTGAAAGCTAATATATCTCTAGATAGTCATTGTTCTCATCTAATCCACTCTTCATCATCCTCACTATCACCAGGTATGTTGTCAATTTGATCCTTATTGAAACTACTAAAGTCCGCTTTTTTATTCAGGGTCTATTTCCTTTTTAGGAAGGTATAATAGTTAGTATATGTAGTCTATTTTATGTATGTGATGTATTTAGTATGATTTTTGAATATTGATTTGATACTTTTTGATACTTTTTAGTGTGATGTTATGACTTAAGTATGGCTTAATCTTTGTTGACCTGGTCTTAAGATGGAATCTAAGTCATGTAAGTCTGGTATAAGTCACATGTAAATGCTACTATATTTTTAAGATAATTTCAAAAAGTACCAACAAGATAAATTTAAGTTGAGAAAAAGCAAATTTAACAGTTGTTTAAAGGCTTTTGGTGACTTATCAGATTCTTGACTTATTTATGCCTTAAACCCATTTTAAGTTACCAAAAGTCACCTAAAAAGTATTTTTGGATTTCCTGATGTACTGTGGTACTGGTGCAAACCAGACCCGGGCTCATTTACTTAGACAATGCAATATGCTTGTCCGCCCCAGGCGCTTCAAGATGTATCCTTACTATCTTGGAGAGCTCTATCAGTATTTGTCGGATAACACATGGTTGTTTTCCTTCAATCCCCTCCCTCGGGAGGCACGACGCATGTGAGGGATTTTTCGGCGGCCGTCGGGTTGGGGTATCAGGTGAAGGCTTGGGGGTCTTGTCCGGTGCTGTAGGATGACGTGGAATGGGGGCACTTAGCGATGCGACATAAGGTAGCCACACTCCCCGGGGTGTTCCTTGCGGATGAACTAGCTTAAGGTGAAGTACTGCTGCGGCGGGAAGGGTTCTACGGATGAGTCTCAAGACGCTGCGAGAGGGATTTTCGGGTTGGATCCTGGCCTGGTCTGGCGTAGTTAGCTGATGGATCGAGAGCATGACTTTATGGGTTCACGGAAGCGGACTCGTTTCAGAGTCTTTTGTTGGCCTTGTTGCTGAGGAAGGACAGTATCTTTATTTCTCTAACTGTAGTTACAGACGTGTATGCTACGACTGAAAGAATACAACGCTCAGTCTCGGGGACGAGAACTCTATATTTGATGTACATATACCTGAAAGAATACAACGCTAATACAAGTACAATTAGACGAAAATACAACAGAGAAGAGTTATCAAGCCTACCTCAGTCTCGGGGACGAGAACTGAGGTGTACATAAGTTTCGAGCCACATTTGTACACTACGAGTGAAACCGAATATAAAAGGAAGTTTTCGTCATACCTCTTCTACTCATATACTCGACGCGCGTTTGTTCATCCAATACTCCCCCTCAAACCGTGGCGAGCCCAAGCTCACACGCGAAATGTTTTGCTTTCGGAGATGGTAACGCTTTTGTTAACGTATCTGCAATCATGTCCTCCGTTGGACAATAAACAAGCCGGATTTTTCCTTCTTCGACTATCCATCGTATGAAATGATAACGAATGTCGATATGCTTTGTACGACCATGAAATTGATGATCTTTTGTTAATGCGATAGCCGATTGATTGTCGGAAAACAAAGGCGTAGTGGGAAGTGTTATGTTGAATACCTGTGAAATGAGGGAGCGAAGCCATAGAGTTTCCTTGGCAGCATGAGTTGCTGCTACGTACTCGGATTCCGTAGTGGATAGAGTAACGATTTCTTGTCGTTTTGCGCTTCATGAAACGGCACCTCCGTTTATGATAAATGCAAATCCTGAGATTGCACGGCGGTCTTCCGACATGTTACCATCCGCATCAGCGTAGCCTCTTAACGCATCTCCCTGGTTACCATATGTCAACCATAAATCACGAGTACCTTTCAGATATCTGAATACTCGTTTCACGGCCTCCCAATGTTTTTCTCCAGGGTTAACGGAGAATCTTGAAAGAATTTGAACCGCAAAAGCAATATCCGGTCGCGTACCAATAGCTGCATACATCAAGGTGCCTACAGCCTCTTTGTATGGTAATCGAGCCATACGAGCCACTTCGGTGGTTGATTTAGGTGAATGATCGGATGAAAGATGTATGGTGGGATCCATGGGGATACTAAGGGGCTTAGCGTCCTCAAAACCATATCGTCGAAGCGACGCATCAATGTATGACCGTTGCGAAAGGGATAACTTGCCTATACCACGGTCCCTTTTGATCTCAATTCCCAATAGCCAATGAATTTCTCCCAGATCCGTAACCTCAACGAATTCATTCATCCGCTCCTTTAACCACTTGATAGCGTCTAGTTTTGTCGATACGATCGTACAGTCATCGACATGAACAAGTACGATGATCAAAACTTGGTTAAGCTTGAAGAAAACACCGTGGTCGACGTCACATCGCGAAAAACCTAAATTATCAACAAGAATTTCGCATAAACGTTGATACCAACGTCTACCAGATTGTTTGAGACCGTAAAGCGTTTTCTTGAGATGACAGACATGGGTGGGATGGGTTTCGTCGTGAAAGCCGGGTGGCTGCCTCATGTAGACACGTTCATCATTGTTGAGTTTCCCGTTAAGGTAGGCTCCCTTGATGTCGATCTGATGGATATCTAGATCTTTAGCAGTAGCGATGGCAAGAACCGAGCGAATTGATGAGAGGCGAGCTACGGGGGCAAACGTGTCGAATGTTAGGGCGACTGTGACTGTGATGTCACAGGTCACACCTGAACTTAAGAACTATAGAGGAAAGTGACAAAAGTTATATTAGGCGTGAACCTAAGAGAACTCGACAGAGTTTTCTACAAGTTTCTACCTACTTTATATACCTAGACTACGGCGCACAGACCAACTACCCTAGGTAACTTTATTTATATACTGACATGTGAAAAGAAGTACGTATGAGAAAATAAACTAATTATACATTTGACATGAGAAAAGAAGAGTGGAGTAAGAAGTAAGTAAACACAAGTACATTGATCATAAAAACGTCAACAACACCAAACAAACCATAAAAGTGTCCACAGGTATAAACAACTATCTAAGGACGTAACCTTTCGTACCAATCCCTGCCGAAGTATGTTGCCATTACTTCTCCACACGGGCACATCGTAAAGAACCGGACCGGTTCCCAACGACGGAAGTCCGGGTTATTCCATCGCTGCAACATCCAGGGTCTCTCCAATACTTCGTCCCACATTATCAACGTCACTCTTCCACACACTACGCATCTACGATCCTCTAACCTCCATCCGTCTGGTCGGGGTTCTCTTCCGATAGCCACCGCCGCCCTCCTCCACTGTACTTGCTCCGCATGGTTCGGAGGTAGGAAAGAAAAGATAAGATCAATGAGCTCAATTGGTAAATCTGTAGCTTGCGCCATTTTAGCAGTATGCCGATAGTTTAGCCTCCGTCGAACTGTAGCAGCAGAGGGAAATTATTATGTAATAAAAGGTGTGACAGATGTGACAGCGTGACGCCGTGACATTCTGGCAAAGTTCTAACAGTACCCCCTCCTTAAAGTCGGCTCCTCCGGAGACGACCCTTCAAGACCTCCACGTTCGCCAATTTCGTTCCAACTTCTTAAGATATTCGGCATCAAACTGTTTGTCATCCCATCCGAATAAGGCTTTGGCTGTGAACCGATTAGGTAGTTCCCGTTCTTGGAAACCTGTGTCACGTAAGACGTGCTGTATCCTATTGAGTTCCCCATAGAGTTGGTGGAATTCAGTAATCAATTCTTTGGCGTTAGCCAGGTTCTCTTCGGGTTCCCACGAGTCTGCTTCTGCCGTATATCCTTTCCATCGAACTAAGTACCGCTTCTTTCCGCGGAGCCACTTGGCGTTCAGGATCTTCTCTACTTCCCACTCTTGTTCCCCTTCTATTTCTACGGCTGGTGCCGGCTTGCTTCCTTGGCCTTCCATTTGTTCTCGGTACATTACTATTCGGCTGACGTTGACCACCGGGTGGATCCGAATAGATCGGGGGAGATCTAGTTCCACTGCATTGGGGGAAATAATCTTTTTGACGGTGTACGGCCCGATGAACTTCTCCGTAAGTTTCCGAGTTGGTCGTCCCTGAATTTGAAGGTCCCGAGTAGCCAATAGAACTTTGTCTCCTTCTTTGTACTTCACCGCTTCTCCCCTGCTTCTATCCGCATACCTCCGCATATCATCTTGTGCCTTTTTTAGAGCCGCTTGAGTCTCTTCGTGTTGAAGTTTCATGCGGTCCGCAAAGTTCGCTGCTGCCGGATGATTGCCTTGTCATCGTAGATCGAAACCAGTTCTCGGGTGTCTTCCCACGTTGATCATAAATGGAGTTTCCTTTGTTGACGATTGTTCCTTATTGTTATAGGAAAACTCCGCCGTTGCTAACCAATCAGGCCAATCAGTTTGTCTATGGTCAACAAATGATCGGAGATATTGTTCCAACTCTTGATTGGTTCGCTCGGTTTGGCCATCGGTTTGTGGGTGGAATGCCGTAGATAACCTAGTATCAATTCCCAGCATTTTATTCAACTCCTTTGTAAAGTCTGCAGCAAACTGCGGTCCCCTATCTGAGATCACCGTTTCTGGTAATCCGTGCAACTTCCATACATGATCTCTGAACAGCTTGGCTAGTCCTAGTGCCGATGTTGTCTCCGTAGTGGGAATAAAATGAGCCATTTTACTGAATCGATCGCATACCACTAAGACTGAATCCATTCCCTGAGATTCTGGTAATTTCACTATGAAGTCGACAGATATGTCGGCCCATGGTTTTGTAGGGATAGGGTTTGGCATTAGTTTACCTGCCGGTGGTGTCGGTCGATTTTTATTCCGTTGACATTGATCGCATCCTTCCACGTATTTCTGGACTTGTTTAGTGACGCCGGGCCACCAGTAATTGCGCGTCACCATTTCCACTGTTTTCCATTGTCCTCCATGTCCGGCAATGGGAGTGTCATGATGTAGTCGAATGATTTTGGTTCTCAACGTCTCATCCTTCGGCACATAGACTTTTCCTTCTTTCAGTACTAATCCTTCCTCTAACTTCCACTCGTCTCCCCTCAACGACTTCACCTTTGCTCGTTTCATTTCTTCCACCGCTTTTACCACATCATCTTCCTTTGCTTCTGATTTTCGGATTTCATCTAATATTCCCTCTTCCTCCGCATTGATTAACATATGACCTTCCTCTAATGCTCGAATTGCGAAGTATTCGGGTTTCAACAAGGTTTGGTCCTTGTTATCGTTCTTTGTCCCTTGCTCGAAGTCAGGTCTTCTGCTCAATGCGTCTGCCTTCCCCATCGTCTTTCCTGGACGGAATTTTAATTCGAAATTGAATCTAGATAGATATAAAGCCCATCTGGCTTGTCGTCTGTTTAGTTGTTGGGCTTTCGCGAAGTATTCTAGGTTGCGATGATCTGTCCAAATTTCGAATTTGTGTTTCGCCCCTTCCAGGAAGTGTCTCCATTCTTCTAAACACCGCATGATTCCCAGCATCTCCCTATCGTGAATGTCGTAGTTTCGTTCCGTCTCCGTCATTGATTTGGAGATGTATGCTACCGGCCTCCACTTTCCGTCTTCACATTTCATTGCCAATTCTCCGCCCGTGGCATAAGCCGATGCATCAGATTCTACCTTTAACTCTTTATCCAACTCCGGGGCTACTAGGATTGGATGTGATGTGAATCTTGCTTTTAGCGTACTAAAGGCCTCCTCTTCTTCATCTCCCCAACTCCATTTCTTGTCCTTTTTAGTCAACGCGTGCAATGGTTTTGCGATACTGGCGAATTTTTCAATGAACCGTCGATAGTAATTTGCCAGTCCCAAGAACTTCTGTACATCTTTAACGCATTTTGGAGTCGGCCACTCTACTACGTCTTTCACTTTCCTTTCCTCCATCTTGATTCCGTTTCTTCCTATTATACACCCCAAAAACCCCATCTCACTTCGTTTCCATTCACATTTTTCTGGTTTTGCGAATAAGTCATTGTCCATCAACCTCTGCAACACTTCTTCCACCACCTTGTCGTGCTCTTCTTCATCGTCTGTTCCTATCAAAATATCGTCAATAAATACAGCTACTTTCCCAGTATTTACTAAGTCCCTAAAAAGTTCATTCATCATAGTCTGAAAAGTAGCAGGCGAATTTGTAAGTCCAAAGAACATAACAGTTGGTTCAAAGGCACCCATGAAAGTAGTAAAGGCTGCCTTCCACTCGTCTCCCTCCTTTATCCTAATATTATTATAACCCCAACGTAAATCTATCTTAGAAAATAATCGTTTGCTACCCATAGTGTCTATAAGTTCGGAAATTAAAGGTAAAGGGTAATTGTTCTTAATTGTCCAATCGTTCAAAAATCGATAATCCTGTACCATCCTCTTTTTCCCATCCTTCTTTGGCACAAAAAATACTGGTGAAGTTTGCGGAGATTTTGAAGGTCTAATATACCCTTTTCGTAGTTGATCTTTGACAAACGCTTGGACCTCTTCTCTCTCGTTCGGTGATAATGGGTATATTTTTCCTTTTTTGGATTTGAAATCCTCCTTTAGCTCGATAGCATGATCCCATGGTTTCCTAGTGGGCATCCTTTCCGATTCCTTCTGTTTGAATACCTTAAGGAATTTGTGGAA
The DNA here is from genome assembly GCF_000300575.1 of Agaricus bisporus var. bisporus H97. NCBI lineage: Eukaryota > Fungi > Basidiomycota > Agaricomycetes > Agaricales > Agaricaceae > Agaricus > Agaricus bisporus. The sequence continues at coordinate 901,850 of NW_006267347.1, forward strand.
CCGTTTGGGTACAAGTTGATCCACTGAGTCTATGCTTCGAATCTCTTCTTCTTCCGGCATTTCCTCTGTCATTCCCCTTACCCACGTCTCTAGTTGTCCTTCTTCCTCTCTACTCCTATTTTTTCTTTGGGCGCTTATTCGTTTAGGACGTACCTGTTCAGCCCCCGCTTGTCCCGCGGTGGCTGTCTTGCTGTTGTCTTCTTCTTGACGTTCTGCCTTATCCCCATTTAATCGGTCAGCCGCGTCACCGGGTGATTGCGCCCACCCCTCAGCTTTCTCTTTGGGTTGTTGCGCCAACCCCTCAGCTCCACTGTTGGCACGCCTGTTTCGTGCCAATTCCCTAGCAAACGCTGCTTCTACTCCTAGGGCAATCCCTTCGATGATATTTTTGGGAGTGGTGAATCTCCCTACTGCCCTGTTTACCCGTTCGAATCTATCTTCCTCATCTCTGATTTCCTCCTGCTCCTTTTCATATGCTTCTATCTTGGCCATAGTTGGCCCTTCTTCCTCGTCATCACTTCCTTCGTATGGCATTCCAAACTCGTCTAAGGCAATTTCCTCTCTTGCTGGGCATTTGTGTTTGCTCAACAAGTGTTCCGATGTTTGGATTCCACACTCTTCGCATCTATATTGCAACACTGTTCCCCAATTCGACTTCTTTGGGAAGGAAACTAATTTCCAACCTGCATATTGCTTGTGTGACATGTCAGGCTTTTCCCTTTTCTCCTCCTCTCGCGCTTCCTTCATCAACTGCCTAGTTGATTTCCTCGGTTCTTCTACCTTTCGTATTTCCTCCTGTTTTTCTTTGGCTTTTCCTTTGTCTTTGTACCCACACCCGTCTGGGCACCTGGTCATCTTTACCTCTCCTTTCTCCCAATCAATTTCCGGATTATGCATTTGTAGCCAGGGCATTCCTAATATGACTTTATTTTTTCCTAAGCCACATATTTCGAAGTGTACTCTTTCTTTATGGCCTTTGTAGTACACATTTGCAACCACTCGATGAGTCACTGCCCCAGATGCGTTGATTGTTCCATCGACATTTTTAACCGGAATTGGTCTTTCTAATGGTTCCAACTTGAACCCTTCTTCTTCTGCGAACACCTTATCCATAAACATCCCCGTCGCTCCACTGTCCAACAACGCTTGTACTCCTACTCCATCATGTGTGTCCAACTTCTCCACTCCCACGTTCAGCTTAATTTCCCTTAAAGGTCGAATTGTCCTTACAAGGAAACTCTCCTCTTGTACAGTGTCCAAAACATTGATTTCATTACATAGTACATCAAATTTGTTGTAGGAAGTCAAACGAGGAGACTTTGCTTCCTTTACTCTTTTAAATTCTGCTCCTCCTCAAACATCCTCTTCCAATATACTCGCTGCTCATCCACATCTAACGTTCGCACGTCTCGAGCCGGAGCCTTGCTCCAGCAGTTCTTGGCCATATGCCCCAACTTCCCACACTTGTAACACTTGATAGGACCTCGACTGGGTCCTGCGGCGGTGTCGACATCCATCGCGTTGGGATCTCGACGTTGAGGCTGAGGCCTCACGAAAGTGTTGTTGGAGGTATGGGTTCGTAATTGGGGCTTAGCTTGCCCCCGCCGATAGTAGTCTTCCTCCGCCTTTGCTTGTCTCCACTGCCTATCTAACTTCATGCTCCTCTCGTACCAACTCCTGATGGTAGTTGGTGGGTTCTCTGACTCCATCAGCGCCTTCCTAATCCTTCCTGATAAACTCCTCTTGAATTCTTCAATGAGGGCTCGTCCCTCGTATCCGCTATCTCGTGCAATCCTTTTGAACTCCTGTACGTGTTCCTCCGCGCTTTTACTTCCCTGCTCGATTAACCTCAACTTTCCTACCGCCGTACTCTCTTCATCTGCGTCTCCGAAATTGTTTCGAAGACTATCATAAAGCTCCTCCGTGTGGGCCGGAGCTTCATCCTCACCACCTTCGATCATCTCCATAATATTTTCCTTCCACGACTCCGCTGCTCCTCCCTGTACATACGACAATATCCACGTAATCTGATCTCCTTGTGCTCTCCCTGCCATCTTCAAACTTAAATAGATCTTGCATGCGGTAATGAAACCGTTCAACTCCCTTCCCTCTCCTGAAAATATCTTTGGTTTTGCCACATCGATTTGTGGCGGTGCTTGTTGGACGATAGGGGTTTCCCCATCATCTCCAGGTGGACCTTGCGGTCCTGGTGGTCCCTGCACCGGGTTGTTCTGCAGCTGGGCGAGTTGCTGCTGCAGTTGCGCGATAAGAGCGGCTTGGGCGGACACTTGGTCCATAATTTGTTGGGCGGTAGACATGTTTGGTTCGGGATATTCGGGGGGAGGTGATTGGTATAGGGGTAAGGGGGATACGGAAGGTTCTTGTTGTTCTGCTTCGGATTCCTCGGATTGGAATCCCGAAGCGTGTTCTTCTTCTTCCTCGGAGTCGGAAGAAGGTACTCGAAAGGTTCCGGGCGGTGTTTGATGAGAAATTTTGAGGGAGGTGAGGGAGGTCTTTTCCTGTCACCTAGTACGTATCCACCGATCCAATGAAGCCAATAGCCTGCTTCACTTGGATGTGTACACGAAAAGAAAAAGTTTTGTATTCAAGAAAGGCCGCTTTGGCCGAAGGGATAGACTAAGTTTAGAAGTATATACGGGAACGGATTCCCACGCTAATCTAGAGGGTCACCTAAAGTGGATCCCTCACTCCTCTGCGTGTACCAGCTGACAATGCAGCCGCAGCACGAGGTTGATATGTTGAAAGATACAAGTATATACTAAGAGCACCTCACGTAGTGAACGTCTCATGTTTGACTAGGGCACGTGACACGCCCTAATCTCAACGGGGTACGTTGTGACTGTACCCGATCACCCCTTAAGCCTAGGGACCGGCTATGAGTGTGGCGGCCGCGACGGCGCGCAGAGAGCAGAGGGCGGTGAGAGAATAAGAGATGGGGAGGGCACTGTGCTGTGCGATCCCCGGAGCTGTCGAGTTCTACTGTTAGGGCGACTGTGACTGTGATGTCACAGGTCACACCTGAACTTAAGAACTATAGAGGAAAGTGACAAAAGTTATATTAGGCGTGAACCTAAGAGAACTCGACAGAGTTTTCTACAAGTTTCTACCTACTTTATATACCTAGACTACGGCGCACAGACCAACTACCCTAGGTAACTTTATTTATATACTGACATGTGAAAAGAAGTACGTATGAGAAAATAAACTAATTATACATTTGACATGAGAAAAGAAGAGTGGAGTAAGAAGTAAGTAAACACAAGTACATTGATCATAAAAACGTCAACAACACCAAACAAACCATAAAAGTGTCCACAGGTATAAACAACTATCTAAGGACGTAACCTTTCGTACCAATCCCTGCCGAAGTATGTTGCCATTACTTCTCCACACGGGCACATCGTAAAGAACCGGACCGGTTCCCAACGACGGAAGTCCGGGTTATTCCATCGCTGCAACATCCAGGGTCTCTCCAATACTTCGTCCCACATTATCAACGTCACTCTTCCACACACTACGCATCTACGATCCTCTAACCTCCATCCGTCTGGTCGGGGTTCTCTTCCGATAGCCACCGCCGCCCTCCTCCACTGTACTTGCTCCGCATGGTTCGGAGGTAGGAAAGAAAAGATAAGATCAATGAGCTCAATTGGTAAATCTGTAGCTTGCGCCATTTTAGCAGTATGCCGATAGTTTAGCCTCCGTCGAACTGTAGCAGCAGAGGGAAATTATTATGTAATAAAAGGTGTGACAGATGTGACAGCGTGACGCCGTGACATTCTGGCAAAGTTCTAACATCGAAGTAATCAACTCCGGGTACTTGGGAGAAACCCTGGGCCACTAAACGAGCTTTATAACGCACGATGTTTCCTGCGGCATCCTTTTTGGCCTTATAAACCCACTTTGATCCAACGACGTTGACGTCTGATGGACGTTCAACTAATTCCCATGTGCCAGCATCTTTCAACATTGACAGCTCATCCTTCATCGCATTCTTCCATAGCTCCCAATCACATCTTTCCATGGCTTCTTTCAAATTTCCTGGTTCCAACGCTTCCGTTCTTTCAACTTCCATGACCAAGGCATGTATTTCTTCCCAATCCAAGTCTTCAGCTATGCTAACTGCTTTCCCTTCTAGAATCTCACGAGCCTTTTGACTGGGCTGACGTGCCCTTTGTGATCGCCTAACAACCGGTTCTTCATCCGAGTCTGATGAATCAGATTGTTGGATTTGTGCCGGTGACAATTCACGTTGAGTGGGGGAACCACCAACGCTAGGCAAAACTGGAGTGGTGGAAGATTCAGGAAGTTCTGGTGATGAAATAGTCGGTGCGGATGACGTGGGTACTTCGGGAGTCGGGATATACTCCCCCTCGAGCTGAAGGTCAGTTTGTCCTTTGATAAAACGAAAGTTACGCTCAATCTTGATTGTCCCGGTATCAGGAAACAAAATTCTTGAGCCGTTACTCTCGGTATCATATCCTAACCATTTCCCCTTTTTCGCTCGTGCACCCAATTTATCCCCTCCAGCTTGATGAACCCAAACTTCATCACCCCACTCCCGAACGTTTCCGAGTCGAGGTTTATGGCCATACAAAGCTTCGAAAGGTGTCATACCTTGAACAGCTTTAGTACTGGTTCTATTCATCAACCATACTATGTGGGCGGCGGCTTCAGCCCATAGGCTCTTTGGAAGACGACTAGCATGTAACAATGCTCGAACACGTTCAACAATGGTTCGATTACGACGTTCTGCTACTCCGTTATGTTGAGGCGTATCATGAACTGTAAGTTTTGTTTGAGTTCCTCGCGATTTGAGATACTTCTGAAATTCTTCAGACGTATATTCCCCTCCTCGATCTGAATGGAGAACTTTGATACGAGAATTGAACTGAGTCTCGCACCAGGCTTCAAACCGCTTGTACGCTTCAAAAACATCCGATTTGTTGGATAAGAACTCAATGTGAGTCCACCTCGAGTAGTCGTCCGTGAACGTAACGTAGTAACGTCGTCCTTTCTTTGTCGCAACTCTGGATGGTCCCCATACATCCGTATGAACTTCCTCGCCAACATTCAACGCTCTTTCACCTTCACGAACTTTCGCTATCGGCAAGCGTGTAGCTTTGGCATATGAGCATGAATCACAGGTAATCGAGTTAGATTCATCTCCGCTCAACTTTAGTCCAGATACTAGTCCACTCGTAACAAGTTTTCGAGCGGCCACAGATGATATATGACCAAGACGACGATGTAGTGCATCAACGGTAAGGGTTTCAACTGCTACATTTACTTCATCGCAGCTGGATTTGACCAATTTATACAGCCCCTTCTCATTTCTAGGAATTTCGGCGACACGAGCACCATTCGAGTCTCGAATTATGCATTTATTATCCCTGAACGTCGTGGAAAAACCGTCGGTGTCCAGACGACCAATAGAAACGAGAGTATAACCAGCTTCAGGTGCATACAGTGCTTCTTTAAGATGTAGTTGGGATCGTGAATCACCATTGGGCAAGTCTAGTTTGATTTCTCCCTTCCCGATTGCGTTTAAGCATTGCTGATTTGCGGTTCGCAACGCACAGGGTTGGATCATTTGAAGCGTAGTAAACATATCTCGATAAGGAGAAATGTGTCGAGAGGATCCAGAATCGAAAACTTCGACTCGGGCCATGGTCTCGGAAACCTTTCCCCCTTTATCTATGTCTACTGCAAAAGACTCGTCATCATCTTCTTCAGCTACATTTGCACTCGATTTAGATTGGTCTTTCTCACTAGACCCTTCCTCTTGTTTCTTCTTCCATTCCGCACAATCCTTTTTCAAATGCTCGCCTTGGCAAAACCAACATGGTCCTTTCTTCCTCTCGCCATCTTTAGCTTTCCCTTTCCCTTTCCCTTTCTTCTTTCCTTTTCCTTCCTCTTCAACGGCTAATGCATCATTCCCTTCAGATTTTTGACCTTTCTTGGCGAAACGTCGGGTACGGTCCCATTCATCGCAAATCATAACAATGAGCATGTCAGGATCAATTGTGTTGTGAAGAGAAGTATGGAGACGAGCTGCTGAGAGTTGATTTGAAGCATATGTCGACAACCAACGAGGTAGGGATTGAATTATTGCACTTCGATACTCATCATCACTAATGTGGACACCAATAGCGAGTAGCTCCGCCTTTTTAGCTCGTAACTCGTTTAAGAACAAGCGTACGTCACCTCCACTTGGGCAACGTGAAGACATGAAGTCTTGGCGAAGGTTTGCTTGAGAGAAAGCACTTTTGTACGTATAGTCTCGAACTATTTTGTCCCACATCAGTTTGACAGTAGTTTGGGCAGAAACCACTACAAGTGTGGAGTCAGGAATTCGCTGAGCTAGAAGCGATAGCGCAATATTTTCGTTACGATCCCAGGCATCAATATCGGCCACTGTTGGTGTAGGAGTCGAAGGAATAGGAACTTGTACAGCCGCAGCTGCGGTTGAAGGAGAAGTAGCTAGGACTGGAGTAGATGGGTGCGACGCCGGAGTGATAGCTCGCGGTGGTGTAGGACGAGGAGTTGAACCGTCGAAATGACCCCACAAGCCCTTCCCTTGGACAATCATCCGGAAACGCAACTCGAATATCGCCCAATTCGTTCCGGAAACATCCAATGCAGGCACGGTGGGTGGCAATACGTCGTTTATAACTGCTGTACTTGACATTGCGTACTTCTTTCGCTTGCAACACTTTTATAAATGATGTCTCACAATGGGGCGGGGCCCATAACCTGAAAGAATACAACGCTCAGTCTCGGGGACGAGAACTCTATATTTGATGTATACCTGAAAGAATACAACGCTAATACAAGTACAATTAGACGAAAATACAACAGAGAAGAGTTATCAAGCCTACCTCAGTCTCGGGGACGAGAACTGAGGTGTACATAAGTTTCGAGCCACATTTGTACACTACGAGTGAAACCGAATATAAAAGGAAGTTTTCGTCATACCTCTTCTACTCATATACTCGACGCGCGTTTGTTCATCCAATAACGACCGGACTGACTTCGGGCGCCGGTATATAAAACTTTGATTTTTTTAAAAAAAAAAAAAAAGAATCGTGACGCTGAAAATTCGTCATCCCCTTTTCTATGCTCAAGACTGAAACTGGAGTATTTCAATGTAAAAATAATTTTCTCAGGGTGCATTTTCAGCGCAACACATGACTCGACATTTGTGCGGGCACTGGCTGGTCTCCGCGAGTACTTCTACATATCACGAGTACTTGGATTTTAGATGGGAATGACGAGAAGAACTGGAGCTCCAATAATGATTTACACCGAAGTTTGGTGTTGATGTCATTGATATCGTGATAAGTTGCGTAGAGCGTGAACCGGATTCAGAGATCGCATGATATGTATGTTCGTTCTAAATATTGTTATGTATTTCAAAACAAGTGGTGATCTGAGAGCGAAAAAGCAAATGGAGGCGTGCCTGCGTGTGACTGGTCGTTAGATGTGTTGATCCTTGAATACAACAAGGCCTGCCTCGACGGCCGAGAGACTGCCATTTCAAACATTCATCCTGAAGGATCCATATTGGGAAAGAAAACTCGCATCGCATTTATTCACCTGGGGATAAGCTTTAAGCTAAAATAAATCCAGCAGTAATGTAAGTCTAAAGGCGTTGAAGCCTATGGAGGGGTATGCCGATGAAACAGGAGGGACATTTCAAACGAAACAACTGATGAGAGTCTAGGTATGTGGATTAGGATGGTGATAGATGGCATATGCAAGCGCAGAACTCCATCTTTAGGAGGATTTCTTTGCGGTCTTTGCCCTTTGTTCGTAGATCATCGTTGTAAATGGACTAGAGTTCGATTATTTGTCAGCATGCAGACGATGGATGAAGCAATGATGAATTACCCTTCATAATTGAGGGCTGCGGCATAGACCCTCCAAACAAAGAGTGTGATCAAAAGACCAGCAGGCTTCTCGTACCAAAGGGCGGTGGCGAGGAAGCAGAGTGTGCTTCCAACATACATAGGATCATTCAAGATATTGAACGGGAAACTAGAAAAAACATGTTCGATTGAAGGAAAATATCAAACACCTTGAAGATTACTCACCACGTCACCCTGTGATCCATTAATATACCGAAATAGTCACCCAGGAAGGTACCAGTGAAACCAAGCGCCCAAGTCGAAGTGATGACGAATAACTGTCCTAGACCGAAAAGACCAATGGGTACATAGGTTGCATACGGCTGAGGAAGGAGCGTAGCGGTGGGTTGGTCGGCGAGTGCTCGATGATACAACGAGTCACGAAACAATCCAAAACCAAAGATGAGGGCCGCAAGGAGATAGCATCCGTAGCGTGGGTTATTGCCACAAAGACGAGTTATCGTCTTGTTGTGATGTTCTATCGAGTTGAGGAGATGTTAAAAATAGGGGCTTTTATATGAATCGTGGAGCCTTACCATTGCGAGCGATGATGTTCCAGGCGGTGGGGTTAAAGACAATCGAAGCAAGCGAGATGAGTAGTGATTTTTTGCTCAGGTCGAGATTTTCATTGAAGAAAGTAAAAATGTCTTTGAGGTTTTCTGCCATAGCACAGGTCGTGAGGGAACAACTCGACGAGGCTTTTTTTTTTGCAACTCAACTACGTGCTTAGTCAGCAATGATCCGTCGGCATGTGATTGATAGGGGGGCATCTACTGACGAAAGACAACTGACGAAAGGTCTGGCGTCGTTCTCCACTCAGTGAAGTCATATATATATGTCTGGGCAATATGAGGTCACATAAAATATGCTCCCTTTTGCTTTTAGGTCTGCGACACTTCGTTCTTCCTCTCTGTTCAACTCCACCACTCGTAGCATAAGAACTTTCCCAATTTCCGCTCAAATCTCGAGAACAATGGCAACAGCTACCACTCAAGCGCGGTCTCTCAGAGATGTGATCACAGAAGATCATCGCGAGGTATAGTCTCACTTTTGGCTTCATTGTACTCGTCCTCACAAAAATGAAAGATAATGGCTTATTTTGATGAATACAAGAAGAATCAAAATGATTCCAGCGCACAAGAGCGTTGGACAAATCTTTTCACCTGGGAGGTAGCAAGGCACTCGGTAGGCGAAGAAATTGTTGTCTATCCTCTTATGGAAAAACATCTTGGTGCCCAAGGGCATGATCTCGCGGAAGGCGACCGACGTGACCATCAAGTAAGCTATATATGCGTTCCACGATATCCCTTCATTAAGCTCACCTCTGTTTCTTAGTATGTGAAAGAGAGGCTCTACAAACTTCAGGGAATGGCACCCGGATCGAAGGAACACGCCTCTTTGATGCAGGATATCGTCGACCATCTCAAATCCCACATCGAAAGTGAAGAGTCTCAGGATCTCCCAGCTCTGGAGAAAGCCATAGGCCCCCAGGAAAGCCAGAGAGTAGCCAAGAGTTTCGAACGAACCAAGAAGTTTGTCCCTACTAGGTGAGCTTCAGTTTAGTCTTTGTGTGACTATATGCTGACGGCGTGCAAAAGGCCCCATCCTAGTGCTCCTGCTCGCCCTCCCTATGAGACCTTTGTTGGTTTTCTTTCAGCTCCAATTGACAAGCTGAAGGACTACTTCTCTACTTTCCCGACTGATGAGGAGAAACAAGAAGCCCGCCAACACATGTAGATTTGTTTAGATTGTAATTTTGTAATTGTACACCAACCGTGTGGCTGGTAGTTATACTGTACTCGTCTGCATTCAATTAAGGTTTTATTTGGGTGAGAGTGACGGAGAGAATGATTCAATCATGATGTCATGGATGATTGTGGTGTTACGCCGCCTGTGAAGGCCAAAGTTTTCCAGAGGATAGAAAGAATTTTGTCACTCTTTCAACAAGATTCGCCATGGTTTATTTGAACCATCTTACCGGGACGTAAGCAATAATGGATTTGATCCACCAATACCAAAAAGACAACATTGTCTCCAGGTATTGTCTCCAGTATGAGATCGTGTATGGTGTTATTATTTGAACATCGCGACCTCACAAATTTCACTGGTTCCTGACAGCATTCTTTTTAAAAATTCGAGATCCGATACATATTGATGCAATTCGGCGAGAGAAGACGGTAAAAGATGGGAGTTTCAGGGATAAATGAACTCGAAAAGGATTTCAAAGATTCATCTCAACGTTTTATCGGATTGCGACTCCGGCGAACTAGACCATTGGTATTCTCGAAGAACTGTAACACACCCCAAGAATACTGAATAACATAAACACTATTGTCACATATATAGCTAGACATGCAGTAATGATCATACCCGGAAGCACCAGGCTTTCTCCAGGCGATAGTCACAATTTCTCAAACAAAAAAAAAGAGAATGAGGAAACCAACACAACAATAGCGTATTCAAAAATCCACAATAGGTAACCTGCGATAACCCATAGATCTCTTCCGTTCAAGCAAACCTGACGATAACGATGATTCCGAACTACGACCAAACACCGCTGAACGATCCCACCCAGTATATCCTCTTCTGGTACTCCACAATTTATTCATAGACGCTTCTTCTTCCTCCTCTTCATTGATCCTCGAGTTACGTCCGCAATGGCCAGTTGAAAAATCATCAACTGGGTAAGACGGTTGTACCATAACATTCGTTTTTCTCGTCATCGTCGTCGTCGTTCCAATTTTCGTACCAGTCGTACAACCAGCTAGCCCAAAACCTTCCAACGCACTTGATCCATGTTCTTCAGGACTTTCCACTATAACACCTAACCTTTTCTGCGAAGCATCCTTTTCAGGGGAAGACAACGTGGCAGGAACTTTGATTATCGTCGGCTTAGAAGGTTGTGGTGGTGGTGGTGGTGGTGATGAAGAATTTGATTTCATACTGTGCCGAATCGGATCCGCTTTTCTGAGTTTCTGGGCTTCTTGGCGATAAGCTTTGTGAGGCGTAACCGCGCCCATAGAATCACGAGCACCCGTGATCTTTCCTTTCGTCTTGGAACGCGGGATAACCGTACCGGCGACGGCCACGGGAGAAAGTCCCCTCGGGTAATCATAATCCTCTCCCGAAGCAGAAGAAATCACTTCATAATCTTGTGCGATCGTAGATTTCTTCGAGTCAATCCAATAGCCATCCTTGGCAATCTTCTTCTCCTGATCGGGAAAGACGAGATGCACAGGAACATCTTCTCCCAACATCTTTCGAAGTCTTTCCATCTTTTGTCGACGAGCGTTGGAGGTAGACATCGAAGAAGGAACGTAACTGGATGGTTTGGCGAAATTTTCAATATCGTAATCTTTCAGTCCGGTGGGAGAGGAAGAGGTAGAATGACGGGCGTGGTGTAACGTAAATCTCATATCGCTGGGGGAAGGGCTCGGAGATGAAGGGAAAAAAGTGGAAGAATGATTCTTGATATCGTCGTCAATGGAAGTAGAGCGCCTATGGATTGAATTGAACTTTCCAGAAGGTCGATTCGAAGCTGGAGATGAAGGCGATACAATAACAGAATTCGGGAAAGTCGGTGATGATGGTGGCGAAACGGCTAACCGAAGGATAGGAGGGCCTTGTTTATTAATTTCAGAATGAGGATTGAAATGGTCCGTTAAGCGGTCCAAAGAGGATCTGAGCCCAAGTGAGGGTTTGCGAGAGGGTGGACTCCGAGGTGTTGACGGTCTTGATTCAAATGATGTGGCGCATGCAGCCGCGTATGGATGAGAATAATATGACAAGCTTGACGAAGACCTCGAGAAGTAGGAGGAGGAATCCAAGGAGGAGTCGGAAAGCACAGGGGAAGGAGCTTCGCCCCGTGGTGGAAGTTCAACGTGCACTGGTCCTATAAGAATGTAAAGGCAACCAGAGAAGTAAACGAGATGACGCGTTAGCCTTGTAGTAGAACGATTATAAGAGCGGATTGGAGTAGAGGGGGGGGAGGGAGTAAGAAAGCGTTTGACTTACCCAGGATGCTAACGATATCCGCATCTAATAGATGTGGAGTTTCACCTAGGATCTTGCCAAGTTTCTTCGTAGATTTACGAAGCTGGGCACGTTGAACGGATGTAAGGGTGTTGCTGGTGGGAGGAGGAGGCGGGAAAACAACAGGGGTGGTGAGACTAGTAGGTAGGAACTCCAGAGACTCCATGTGTAGTCAAGCAAGAACAGAGGGCGAATTAAAAATGTGAAGGACTTGATATTAAGAGTTGGCGAAGGCTGGCGCTAGAAGGCAAGTCTATCACTGAAACGAGTTGTAGATTAAAAGACGCCGAGAAGAGTCGGAAAGCCTCCCGAGCGATAAGTATAGACCTCAAGGTAGAGAACACGTAATTGGGTCGTTATTATTCCGAAAAGTGGCTGATAGGAGGATGGCGCTAGGAGGCTCCAGAGTTCTAGCGTCGTAAAACGGGGGTGGGTCAACTCCATGGCTACCTTTAAGTACATACCCTCCAGAACAAAAGAGCGAGTCTCTGGCGGTTCATCATGTTATGTCAACCAACATTCGACGCTTCTTACAGTGAACCTTTGTCTAATTGTCTTTGTGAAAGGGTCGCGGCCAGAGACAATAAGTGCGTGAGAAATGGTCAGCTGTCAAAACGGAAATGGTGCATACACACGTGGAATTATCCAATTCAGTCAGTCCAATTCAGTTGCTTTTCTGCTCTTGCTACATTATATACACTTAGGCTTTGGATACTATACTAGACTATACTACATCGGAGAGTGCATTCCAGGGATACTTTGCATACCAATCAATAGAACCCAAACATCATTCCTACCACATCTTGAACCCCTTCCAGACGACCTATGTCATGCGCACCAGCGCTCGTCTTAAGCATTGCTATTCGCCGTCCTTCCTTCTTAGCATCCACGAACTCTTCCAAGGTCCCGAAACCATCAATAACAGTAGTTTGAACAATTTTTCTTCGACGCTCGGCTCTCTTATCTTGTTGAACGGCATAATCGTCCCAGTTGTAATTGGACATTGGGTTCATCGGCAAACCCGGAGCCGAAGGGAGATACGATTCGAGGAAGGTGTCGAATAAAATTGTGGAGTGTGTATGTGGTATAGTCCAATCATCCATTCCATGAGCGATAAGGACCGAAGTTTTGACTTCAGGCACAAGCGTAAGAGTGTCGAACCTATGTGTAAGTGACCATGATAACAAACCTATTGGGGGTGGTCAAGAGATTGTTAACATCATACGTTGATGTAGGTCCGAGATATGATACTCACGTGGGCCATGTGGTATATACGAAAGAGGTTGAAGGAGGGGTATAAAGCCGAATAGGTAGTAATGCTCCATCAATCTGCGGAGAGAGGAAAATGCCGACATGAGGACGAGACCTTTGGGTTCGCTTCCATCCCGAGCAAGGTCCGCAGCCAGTAAACTAGCGATCGCAGTACCCAGACTGTGACCCACAATTAGGACGTCTTGAGGCTTTGAACCCTGAAGCATGAGATAATCCCATGCTGCTCTCGCATCCATAGTTACGCCTTCCACCGTTGGTTGCCCATCGCTATCCCCAAAGCCACGGTAGTCAACCGCAAACAGATTGGCATCCAAACGAGCTGTCAAACCGGTATAGACGGTGATACGTTCGAGAAGAGCACGAGTTCCGCTATTTCCATGAAGAAATAGAATGGTAGGTCGAGTTTTCAGTGCATGAGGTAGGCGAGCAAGTTGATTTTCTTCTGGAGCAGGATGGGACTGGAGGACAGATTCGCGGTGGATGGAATCAGCGAAGATAAACCACGTTCCGATACTGGTATTGTCCGAACTAGAAAGCTTCAGGTTCACAGTTTTTCCCGCTGTATTGAGTAGAAAGAACGTGTGAGCAGCGAATCCATTATAGGCGGCGATCAATGTTGAACACTTACGAGCCAGACCATAGTTCTCAGGGCGATCAAACTTGTTAAACCCAAAGTATTCCAGGTGATGAGCATATGTTATACTTCACCACAAAAAGATGAGCGTCCGCGGAAAATCTGTAATCGCAGATGCCACTCACTAAGTCTGCACCATGGGTATCATCACCACGGACACAACAGCAACATACGACAACCCCAGCCCTATCAACCCAAGTCCAATAATCTTAGACAGCCCACGTTTCAAAAAGCTCTGCTTCTTCGCCATGGTTGTGGGAGGAGGCGAAGACAGAGTAAGCATGCAAAGAGCAATGCGTAAACAAACACAGCGGCGGTGCAGGCATTTTTTGGGTTGGATCGATTATCGCGGACGGCATTTAGCACTAGACCAGAGTTTCATGTTTGCGGCATATCTTTTATTTATTCCGCTACTCCATCAGCACAAGCGACTTATTTTAGGAGTGTAATCAACTTCCGTACAATTCTGGTCCCAAATCTATCTGAGATGACATAATACAACAACAATAATGATAAAAGATACATACAAGTGATACTACTAATACAACAAAGCTGAAAAACGAATTGGTCCGGAAGAAAAGTTCATCGGTGCTGTAAAACAGCAGCACCAGCATAATATTGATCAAACTCAGGATCATTGAATACCCCACCAGGGTAGTACTCCGCTTCTGCTTCCATATCCTCATCTTCCTCCTCATCTCCATCCCAATCCGGGATGGTCTGGATATCAAGACTCCTCAACGGCCAAGACCCTCCAGTCCGCCTGGCTTTATCGACAAAAGAAATAATCGAATGGCATTGAGCCACTCGCTCGGGGTCAACGTGCTTGAGAGTAAGGTTCTCGAGCCGAGGACACGGACAGATGATAGAGTCACTGTTCAAGGAAGAAGGTACAAGCGAAGGAATGGATTCCTCCAAATCCACATTTGAAAGCATTAAGTTTTGGAGTTGCGGCAGAGAATTCAGGAAAGAATTCAATGACTGTTTTTGCGCCTTGATTGAGGAGAAGGAGAGTGTATTGAGTCCAGGAAATACTCCACGAGATGGTAGACCAGAGGCCAATTTTTTTTTCTGTTCAAACTCCCCGAAATGTCCTGTTCCAAGATAAGAGAGTATGGGTCCAACATCGACGTCCTCTGGGTCGGCAGCATGAGTCGCATCTTCAAGACTGAACGTCCTCAGATTAGGAGCATACAGTGACTCCAGAATCGTTTGACACTCTAGAGTATCACGATACCCAAGAGTCAGATCCTTGAGGTATGGTAGAAGGACAGGTTGACAATCGTGGTGAACCAAAGTGACATCATCGTCAAAATCGGTTACCGAAGGTCCTGACCCTGAGATTGTCAACGTTTCAAGCCTTGAACTTGAGGCTAGAATCTGATAAAACTCTTCTGGTGAAGGCCGCACGTCACGAGAGTGGTAGTCGATCTCCAAGGACGTCAAGCGACTATGAGTTTGTCGGTTCAATATTTCTCCTAGGCCAGACCAATCCACATGGACGCCTTGAAGTTTTAGGTAGCGCAAACTGGGAAGAAGTTGGTCGGAATTTTGGGGAGATTGTTTTTCGAAAGAGAAGAGAGGTGCATTTTTCATGCTTTTGGGGTGGAATTCTGGTGAGTAACTGACGTACTCGTTACAGCGAGAAAGGGAGAGGGATTCGAGTCGTGGCGCGCCGTAGGACATGAGGGTAGGGTTAATATGATGGAGTGCAACAAACATGGGCGCCCATACATCGGTAAGGATCTCAAGGGATCTCCACAGTTGTATATGAGGTAATAGATGGTTCAAGGACTCTAGCATGTGAGATGCACCAAACAACGGGTAGTAAACATCGTCACTATGTGGAAACGGCGTCCTGTTAAACCTAAATCAGTCTCTATCAAACACAAACGAGATAGACAAGAACGTACCTTGGTTCGGCAACACTAATATCCCAATCCGAATCCCGAGCATCGATGAGGATATCAAGGGGATACATCCTCGAACGACGAAGATAGAGATCCAGGAACGAAGTATCCAAATAACTTCTTCCACAACCATCCTTCCTAATCATCTCCAAGGTAATACACAAACTCGTCCACAAAGCTGGCGTATTCACAGCAATATTCCTCCAATGCCGACTAACGCAAGAAACCGTAACAGGCACTTTGACAGACGCCGTATCAAAGGCAGGACGATAGGGTGAATATCGGCTAAATGTGTGATCCTCCTCTCCATGGGTCGCTACCGTGAAGATGTGAGCCAGAAGCTCAACAGGCAAGCAATCAATCATCGACGATCTTGCAGAAAACATTGTAAGAGCAGTGTCGTCGTACTAAAAAGAGCTTGAGATGTAATGTGTTCGGAGAAAAGCGGTGGGATCCAAACAAAGTGACGGAAACTCGAGGTATCAGCGTGGCGGGGAGGAGGGCTTATGACACCCTGGACCAACAGCCCATGGGATATAAGTAGCAACCTCGCTTTTTGTCTTTGCATATCACCAAGAACAAAAAGGATCTATATCGGGCGCTGTCAAAAAACTCGAACCTGGAAGCGAACCCAAATGCCAATGCCTTATTGTTAGTGTCCCGTGTGAAAATTCCGCAAAAGGCGTACTAAAGAATGGCCGTGATCCAGTGTGAGAGGGTCAACGATTTGCAACGTAAATCTAATTGTTTCCCTTTTCTAAAAAGAACTCCTCGAGGGAATTAATCCGGCGCCAGAAAGTTGATAAGGAAAAAATCGTGCGAGCGAGGCGAATGGCATAGGGGCGAGTAAAGCGAGGAGACCATGAAACGGTAAGAAGAGGAAACGCCGAGAGTTTCTGATTCATTCTTTACTTGGGTACACGTACCCTACGTTGAAAGCAACGCCCTTTTTGAGTCCAATCATTGTCATGGGCTCATGGTTAATGGACAGGCAGACAAAGTAACCGCCAGAATTGGACTGATCTTTAAAATCACGTGATCAAAAGATCTATTTTTAGCGATGCCGTCGCTCACCTCATGAGTTCAAACGTTTAACGTTCAACGTTCAACGCAGGTTCAACGTCAAACCCCAAGGAGAACGATAACTAATCAGGTCCATCGAAACATAAAGTGTATATAATATATACGAAAGGCTTGACGACCATATGTACCGTGATTTCTACCAGGATTTCTCGTTTTCCACCCGTATGTCGCAAAGCTCAGTCGCCCATGCAACAGTTGCCGTCTAACGTACCTATGTCTCAGGGAATAAACGCATTCGAACTCTCACATGCCTTACCCTGTACAGTATCTTCGCAAGCAATCGTTGGCAAAGGAACCAAGAAAAATAAATAATGACCACGAAATTTTTTAGGTACAAATTCGTGTACAAGACTATTATGATTACAAGGATCTGATAGTTCAACAAGACAGTAAGCGAGAAAGAAGGCTACATCGAGATAATATCGCAATAGAACTAGAGGACGTAAACGAAAACAAAATGTACAACCAAGATCCTGAACAAGGGATCTTGCAAAAGATGAAAGGTATTCAAGGACAAGAGGAAAATAATCATATACAGAACATGGGGGTGAGATTCATACCTTCGCTAAGACGAAGCCGACAGCCCATTCATTTTGATATACGTATTTGAGCTGCTGAATCCCGAAGCGGCGGAGCTCGAAGAGGAAATAATATTCCCACTAGCACCACCACCACCTCCCTGTGGATCGCCAACAGATGATGATGTTTGCGGAGTATCTTGTGGACACGGTGCTTGTTGTTGGTGTTGCTGCTGACTGGGCCCATTCATTGGAATATTGAACTCGGATGAGAAAAGTTGATTGACGTCAATTGCCCCGTCATTGAAAAGTGAGAGGTTCATCATGTCTCCATGCGACAAATAAAGTTGCGGGTCGTCCTGGATCATATCCATCCCCATGTTGAAAGATGGCGGAGCAGCCGCTGATGGGAGATTGGGACCATGATACTGAATTGGTGACGGCAGCTGAGTTGTTGCTGACGGAGCCGGTGCCGAGGAAGAATTAGTAAAGGGTGTAGTCGGTTTCGCGGGTTCGTTATTAAAAAATTCTGCAGGCGAAAAAGCTTCGGGACTGCTATTGTGAGGAGACGATGAGCCGGCACTGTGACTCGACCTTGGTGCTGAGGGGGCTTTTTTCCGAATGGGGCGTATCCAAGCTGGGCGTGAAGACGGTGAAGGAGAGCCCTGTCTCGCGCCATTCGTAAGATCCCCAAGGGGTATTTGGGTCACTGAGAATACGTGTGACTTTCAGTTCCTGATCTAGATAAGCTAACAATAGTACTCACATCGACAAAATTCCTCCATGAGGTCACCTGAGCGCAAGCCACAGATATAACGACCACTAAACCGTCGCAAAAGCGTGATGCAGGATCGAAGCGCCTCCAAACCGGGAGGTATTAAGGGTTGCAGGGCCTCAGACTTGCAACAAAGCAGTATAGCAACCAATGTACGGCCGGCTTGCGTCAGTTGGTGTATCACATGTACACCATCTGTAGCCGAATTGAGCTTCTTTTGAGGATAGATATCCGAAAGAGACTTACAATATGTCATGAGACCCTTTTTAGCAATGTTGACATGCGCAGCGACAATCTGAAGAGCAGCATTATGAGCAGCAATGAGAGCTTCCTTTTCTGCATCCGTCTGCTCCTCCTCGTGAGTCCCATTCGTCCTCTCGGCGAGGTACTCGGAGAATCGATGCCGATAGATCAAGAGCCGCACAAATTGTTCAGCGCAATGCAGCCGCTCTGCTTGAGTGAGTCGGATTGTATCGTCACTATTCACAGTTTCGGGGGTGTGAGCCCAGAAAGCAGGAGTATCACGATGGATCTCATCGAGTAGCGCCTCCTCTTCCCGCATGGGCTTGAATTTCCGTATTCCATATAATACGTTCGTCGCGCGTAGCAGGAAGGATTTTGAATCATCGGATTGTCGAGCTGGTGGAACATCAAGTACAGACTCGAGTACAACCATGATCCTTAAGGATACAATGAAGGCACTCAACCTACACTCGGTTCCCGGAGGGGGCGTCTCAATTGTGTCTCGAGTTATAAATTCATCGTCCACAGGAGAAGGTTCGGAAACATCGCAGTCTCTCAAGCGAAGCATCGAAGGCCGCCCGAAATGGGCACTGAACTGTTTGTCCCAAATGTAAACACACCAAAAGGTACGTTTCCGCACCTCGTCTTCAATTGGGTCAAAAAGATCATATGTGTCAGCGGAGCGATGGAGTCCGGCATCGATGCACATTGTCACAGCTTCAGCGAGTATCGCAGCCGCTCTGGAAATACGGCCCAGGCCCACCGCATAAACCGCCACAATGAGGTTTGCTTGAATATTGTAAAGTGTAGGACGGTCCGATGTTGGGAGTATCCCGAGTCGATTGAATAATTCAAACCAATGGACACCGGCAGAAATACTGTCATTGGAATCGGCTCGCACGCGAGGATCGTCCATGTGGCGAGAGGCTAGGCAACAGATAGCGACAATAAAAGCAGCAAAACCCGGTTCTCCCCATTTTTGTGGGTTGCCATAGTCCTAAAACAGATAACCGAGACGCAAAGAATACATCTGTTAGACATGGGATTGTGATCATGAGTGATGGGTGCTCACGGCTAAGAATGTGGGAACGTGGAGAAAAGGAAGGATATAATATGACGTCGATAAATAGCATTGGACTAGGCTGACAAAAAATGAGCAAACGGGGAATACAACCGATATCACGCAACATGACAATCACCTGTCCATCAGCTCTGGTACAATGTAGGACGTGATGAGTCTCCAGAGTGATTGTGGATTCATGTCCGTGCGATGCAAAGACCGGTCTGGGAACCAATCAGCGTTGCTGGCGTTAGCCATCTTGTCGTCCGCATTAACAGAGGATGTGGATTCGGAACGTGGGCGAGCACTGGTCACCCGATTTTGTTGCGGCGCATGTCGTTCAACAAGCAGGTCAAGGACAGGGAAGCCCGAAGTTTCACCCTGCCAGCGCGTGACACCTTCATCGTCGAAATACAAATAAGAAGCAGTCAGAGACATCCTTGAAGTCACTTCAGCCAGCTGATCCGGATTTTGAACCTGACTATGCGATCCGTATGGCCCTCCAAAGAACGATCCAAAGGACATTTGGGGGCTGCTTTGCCTCTCTTCAACTTTTGGGTCCCTCGTGAAATGTGCGGATGGGCCGGTCAAGGGAAAGACATGGAGTGAAGGAGGGGGTACGCCAGGGGGCATGTTTGAGGGGTGCATGAATGGGACAATCGGGCTGGAAGCGGATTCGTTGGTGTTGTTGAGCGTCGTGGTAGTCGGTGGCAGTACTCCACCAGCGGCAAAGACTGCGGGCGGAATGGCCTGAATGAGCGTCTCAAGGTGATGCATACGATCCTCGAGAGTCGCCGTGCGCCTGACAGCCGATTAAGCGATCAAGGGATAATGAAATCAAACCAAAGCGCACTTTGATTTGTGTGGATGAGTCCTCTTTCCTGGTTCCTCGAACGTACAGGCTGAATTGGCCGTGAGGCAAGCTTGACATGGATGCCCCTCATCGCACTTGATCCTTCTCCGCCTGTAAACCGCCTCAGAAAAGGGTTATCGAGACTGCATGCGCAACACAAAAGCTCACCGACATCGGTCACACGCCCTATGAAAGTACCGGGAAATGTAAATCTAAGCCTCGTGCCTGCCAAAGACTGACGACGGCGATACGCACCTGCTAAGTTTGAATCGCCGTTCTTTGAGTATAGAAGACGATGATAACTGTTGAGTCTGTTGCTGTTCTTGGGCATCTTGGGTCGTAACGGGAGGCATGATGGGGGAATAGAGTCAAGAAAAGGAATACATTAGCTGACAAGAATAGCAACAAACAAAAGTTGCAACTATGGCTCACTGACTCAATAGGTAAGCCAACCGAATTTACCCGAAAACACAGTGCCTCACTCATCAAATATGTGTCCATCACAATCGCAAGTCACGGCCCTCACTTCTTGTCTTCTTGTGGGACAAGCCCCCTTTCAAATAGTTCGCATTCATCTACATATAAAGAACCTGACTTCACCGGCAATTCGACCTGATATATACCCGGACCGGTATGACTAAGTAAACTCCTGCGAAACGCCTGCGGCGTCAGTCGAATTGGTGATTTCGACTCTGTCAGTCTACCATCCACATCGTCCAACATCTAGGCGAGACAAAAACCCGTGCTGATAATAATTTATCTTTTCGCTAGCCGGCTTAGTCAATGGCCCTGAGGTGTAATTGGATATTGACGCGATGAAATTCTATTCAACTGCTAACCCGTTTAGATGGCCGACCTGTCATCTGATCATGACGAAACCCACCCAAAACCCCGGTACATTAAGTAGCAGCCCCTATCGAAAGGGGAGGACTCTATACGTTTGTAAATTCCATGAGGAATAGAGGTATGAAATGGTTATATTCCAGGTTCAACGAAATCAATTGCACGTTCTCTGATGGAAAATAAAAACGTAGGTATATATATAGTAACTGTGAGCGAGGATAAAGATAAATAAATATAACAAAGAAAAGTCCAAAGCCAAAAAAAAAACAAAAGAACGTGGTATTCATAAAATAAGAAAATAACAATTCAAATTACACATTCAGCACACTCAAACTAATAGGATGTTATGTAAATATGAAGGAAGAGCGGAAAAAACACTAGTGACGAAAAGAAAAAGAAAATCCAAGCACAGTCCATCCATTGATCCATCCATTTCTCTATTGGTAGCAATCAGATCTACACCGCTCGTCCCATCGCATTCCAAGAGTCCGTCGTCGAAGAACTCGCAGCACTCATCTGTCGATCATGCTGCTGTCCACCAACACCAGCAACACCAATGATGGTATCCCTATCATAACTTGGTCTGGCCGTCTCCTCAGATGCTCTTTCAATTCCTTGCGACTGCGATATAATTTGCTGTTGCTGGTGCGATTGTGCATCTTGTTGTAAATGTGGATGGCGCTGGTATTGTTGATCATCACCTTCAGTCAACCAAAACTCTTCATCATCAGCAGTAGCATACGAAGTCGCCTGCGAAGCAAACGAAGTCGAACTCCCCACTCGTCTCGGATTTTCTTCATACTTCGATTCTTCATGCTGATACAACTGTCGTTGCTGTTGCTGTTGCTGTTGCTGCTGTTGCTGCTGCTGCTGCTGTGTTGATGACGGCGACGATGGCCACAGCTCTTGATGTGAATGTAACCGCGGCGGACTCCTCACCCCCATCTCATAAGCCTCTTCCTCCCCTCTCCCATTCCCACCCCCACCCCCAGTTCTCGCACCACTCCCACTCAACCTCCTAATAAGCCCACTCGGTCCACCCGTCGAAGCCGGTCCATCCGACGATTCATGTATAACTATCGGCGGAGGTGGCGACCCCAAAGTTGGAGCATCCAAAACCGGCGAACTCGTCGAAGTATAATTCATCCCCGCCGCCATCGACCGACCCAAACTCTGCCTTAACGTATTATTACTATTACTCAAAGAAGAAATCAAACTAGACCTCCTCGTAGACGGTGATGGCGGACTAATCGTAACCTCCCCAGAAGCAAGTCTATACTTCGTCGCAGGCAAAGGTGAAGGCGGCGGCAAATCCGAAACAGAATAATACGAAGGTTGCGGCGAAATCGTATCAACTCTCGCATTTGGATTCACCCGAGATAAAGGTGACAATGACGAACTCGCCGAAATCGGTGACGACGAAATCAACGGCTGTTGCTGATGCGGACTCGACGGACTCGAAGGATGTTGTAATAATCGTGGTGACGGTGTTTCACCCTTTCCACCCCCGATATAAGGCGAAGACGAAGGAGTAACCTTCGTTATTTCCGTCGGTTCATAAGGACCATTCGCAGTTGACAATTCCGACATCGATCGACAATGTTGTTCCGAAAACATCGGTGCCGCTTCAAGATTATTAGTCGTCAAAGTCGAATCCGTCAAAAACTCTCGATTCTTCTTGGCATTTCGATGATGAATCCCAAGCTTGTCTTTGAGATCCCCCATAACCCACATTTCTCGAACGATTTCTTTGTCGAGAGGATAGTATACCGTCGAAATGAAGTTGAAGATAAATCGAGGAGCTAGTAAATGGTTATTGTCAAGTCAAAACAAGGAAATGAAATGAATGTGTATGAACGCACCAAGAGCAACAGTAGTCGTAAACAAGACCGTAGCCCAAAACTGAATACCACCAAACAAAATCAAAACCTCATCCACAAAATCAATACTCATAAAAAATGAGTAAATCAAAATCCAAAGCATCATCACAACCGTCGATCCGACCACCACAATCCACGTAATCACCGTCCAACTACCAAAACCATCAGCAAAACGAAAAGGAGGGAAGGGAAAAACGAAAAACAAAACTCACTAATGAGTATTCATCCCCACAAACGTATTCGCCGAAAATATAGCAGCAACAGCCACCGTCGTCCCAAAATCCGCCAAACTCTCGATACTCCTCCCATTCCACGAAAGCGGATTCCCCAACTGCCAAACCAAATAAGGTATAAAATACACAATCGCGGATTGATACAATCCATCGCCAATGTATAACCAAAATTTAGTTCGCGTGTATTCGAGCCCTCGAATCCCTCGGATATAGAGCTGTGGGAATGCTAGTGCAGCCTTCGCATTGATGTCTTGGTCGAATGCTAATAAAGAGTGAGCAAATGCTATCATTAGAAGAAGTGGGAAGTGCAGTACCTCCGAGTACGATAACGGGAAGTGAGGTGAATACAAGATTATACAAAAGGATGAAAGTATATTGATACAAATACGTCGCATCAAAGCTACAATCCATCCACATCAGCCTTTTACTCACACAAAGAGAATCACCACACTCACCTGTTAAAAGGCAAAAACCAAAACATCGCAAACGTCCAAATCACATTCTATTTCCTCACCATCAGCACTCCATACGAAGAAGAAAAAGAACCAGCAAACGCACCTTGTAAAAGAAATTACTATGCATCTCCGCCACACGTTGATACGACCATCTCCCATGAACCAACAACAACTTGGTCAAAAACCTAAACTGCCCAAACGCATAATCAGCCGACATCGCAGCCTGCGAACCCTCCAATCCAAACAATCCACATCCAATATTAGCTTCTTGAATCATCGCAACATCATTCGCCCCATCCCCAATCGACAACGTCATCGCCTTCCTCCCTTCTTTAACCTAAAACACCCGAAAAAAGAATCAATTTCTCTCCCTCAAAGAAAGTCGAACATATGCAAAACTCACCAAATTAACAGTCAAAGCCTTTTGCGCCGGACTAACTCTACAACACACAACCGTCTCACACTGAGTCCCCAAATTCAAAAACATCTCCTTCACCTCCGGCATCAATGCAAACCTCAACGTATCTCCATCAATAACCACCGCAAACGACGCCTTCATCAACCCCGGCACAAACCCCCTCTTCTTCGGCTCCCAAGTCGGCGGTCCCAAAACCGATGCTATCTTATTCAACCCAGCTTCAATTTGCGATCGTGTTTGTTCCATAGAATCGGCGGAGAGGATCATTAATTCCATGGATTGGGTCAAAAGATTGCATGAATACCCAATTTCGATGGCTGTCTGCAATTTATCGCCTTGTTTTTTTAAGAAAAATGAAAAATGAGCCAAAACAACACATATTCCAGAAACAAACAACAAACTCACCCGTCAAAATCCACAACTTAATCCCCGCCCTATGTAACATCTCAATCGCCTCCGGCACCCCCTCCTGCAACTTATCCTCCAAAGCCGTCGCCCCCAAAATCCTCAAATCCCTCTCAATAATCTCATTCGCCTTCTCAATCTCATCATCCCTATTCTCCACCGCACTCGTCGCCGCATCATAAACCCTACTCCAATTCAAATACTCCTCCTCCTCCAAATACCTATACGCAATACACAACGTCCTCAACCCATTATTCGCAAAATGTTCCATATCCTTGCTAGTCTGCTCTCTCAACTGTCCTTCCTGTTCTCTTTCCGATTCATCTGCAAAAGTATTGCACAACCTCGCATAAATGACACTGTCTGCACCTTTGCAGTACAAAATCAACCTCCCATCCGGAGCACGTACAACCACACTCATCCTCTTCCTCGTCGAATTAAACTCCAAAACCTTCAAAAGACTATACCTCTCAATCTGTCCCATAACCTCAATATCCACCGCCTCCTTCGACTTCCCAATAAACGGAAACCCAGCATCCCTAGCCGCCGAAACAAGCGCAGCCTCATCCGGAGACTCCGCTTTATAATTCAACAAATACGGATTCGTCGTCGGTTCCGGTTTATCCGACAACGCCGTATGACACAAAGCCAAAGCGCGAAAAAAAGCAATTATATGATTCCGTTGAGGATTCCGTTTATCAGCCAAATCAGAAGCCAATTGAGGTGCGACCAGTGTCACTTTGTCAGCCTGAAGATATCTATTCTTGAACGTCTTTTCCATAGTCGAAATCATCGAATTCTTGAGATTGTCGAGATTGTCGATAAGATCTCTTGAATTCAGATCTGCAGAAGATGAAGTAGTAGGCTGGCGATTGCGAAGTACAGCTCCACGTTGGGCTTCTGTTATTCCTTCCCCGTAACAAACTCCGTGAATAGAACATTTCTGGAATTCCATCACGTTCTGAGTCAAAGTCCCGGTCTTGTCGGAGAAGACGTATTCGATTTGACCTAGGTCGTCGGATATGTTCCATGTTTTGGGTACGCAGGGTGTATCATATGGTGCATAATACATGTCGATATCTTGAGAGATGAAGTAGGCTTGGATAGTTTTGACGATTTCGATGGAGATGTATAGGGATATAGGGACGATATTCTGGAATGCGATGAGACATGAACTATAAAAAATCCTTGAGTAAGAAGACTCGATTTATGAAAGAAGACTTACACAAAGGTAACGAGAGCGTTCACGACGGGCGAACTAGTCGGATCGGCTCCTTCCTCGAAAAACTCTGAACTAGTCCCAGTCTTCCCATCCTGAACACCGCTCATAATAGCCGAAATCAGACACATGATCGTTAAGAAGCAAAAATTGACGATAACATTGAAATTCGTCTCCCTCTCAATTTTACTCCTCTTGGAAGGGGTATCACCACCATTCAACATGATCTTGGTATCCGAACCCGTAAACACCACGAGACCTATAACCCAGTTGGTATTCCTCAAAGCGCAACCACGAAGCAACAGTTCATTGATAGTGACACCCTGTTGTTTTGATTCACCAGTATTAGGATCCTTATAACGGATGACTCCATTGTAAACGTATAGATTTTGATGAGGTGGTTCGGAATCGAGGTAGAATGAAGAGTGTTCAATGTCCTCTTCGGACGAGATAGTGGATGTAGCCTTGATGGCCTTGCGTGGTTTCAAGTTTGTTTCTCCGTCGAGGTTTTTGGTTTCGAGATAACACATGCCGTCTGAATCTGATGTGGAGAGGACGACGATGTCGGCAGGGACTTGATCATTGTCTCGTAGTAGGACAATATCTCCAACCTCGAGTTTTTTCCATAAAGTCCTCTCCCAACGTGCGGAACCTCCTGTATGCTTTCGCCAATCCACGACGCCAAAGCTCGACTGCGAATGAACCGATTGTTGGTATTGAGACAGTGAACCCATAGTAGAGAACCTTCCATTTCCGAATTCCGCAGAATCCTTTGCCGAGTCCGATAACGAAATCTTGGAAGGATCAAGAGGAATACCGGGAGGGTAGCTATGTGAATCAACGCTCTGAATATCTTCCAGCCTTCTTCCACTAGCGCCTCTCGAGAGGTCGATGCTACTCATCCGGCCCTCCGTAGACACCGTTGAGTCATCGTTGCCTTGCCTTAAAACGACTTTGAGCTCTTGTCGAGCGAGACCGGCTTCACGTTCCCTCAATTTCCTGACACCTTTTGTGACCTTCCCGGGGCTATTGACACGTAGAAGCCTTTCGAGCCATGAACGAGAGTCCGCAGGTTGATTGACATTTTTCCACCCGCCGCTTAGTTTAGTCGCCGCGGATGTGTTGACTTGTTCGTCAATGACACCTCGTCGGTAATCTTCGATGCCATCCTTGATGGCGGTAACGGTTAGGATGAAGGCGAGCGGAAGGACAGCTAGAGAGCCATTTGGTGCTCCGAATACGGGAAACACTGATCGTCGTGAGTGATTGGTATCAGAAAGAGGAGAAATAGCAGCATACGTTGCAGGATGACGAGGGAAAGGAAGAAGAGGTTGGCAACACTACGTGAGCATTGTCAATAAGAGGGAAGTGATTCGAATTGAAAGTAACTCACCGTCGGAACTGTTCATACAGGTTTTTCGGGATGAAAGTTAAGATAGTATACTCTATCGATGCAAGTTAGTATAACCCAAGAGAAGGGAGGAAAACGCACTAGTCGTCCGGACTTTGTTTCTGACGTAGCGAGATCTGGGTTCTCCATTTCCGTCGACTTCTGCAGACGAGAGCGGATGATTGACATAGACGTTTCTACGGAGACCAGAAATTTCCTTTGACGGGGTAACATCTGGCGGGGGCAGCGACTCTTGCTTTTTGGCACGGTGCCTGCGACGAAAGAAGGAGCGTCTCTGACGAACGGTCTTGCGACGTTCAGCGCGCTGTTCTGAGAGAATGGATTCAGCGATTGCGGAGGCAGCGGTGCGGACTGTGCGGAGGCGGAGCTCGGGATCGATGTTGTCGTCGTCGTCGTCAGTGTCATCGTCTGCGCGGGAGGGGGGGTGGCGGGGCGACATGGGAGCTGACACCGAGAGCCAGCACGGTGCGGGGTGGATGATTCTGCACGAACAGCAACAACACCGCACTGCCTGTCATCACAGGACCCCGGCCACCTTATTCACACAGCCCTCACTCAGGGGAATTGCTTCACATCACTTTTGACATTCGAATCCACCGAAGAAGACTCGATGTATTGACTATGGCCGCCCAATCCCTTTCTCCGCCGCTAGTATCTTCATTTCACTGTTGCTCGCCAACTTTATATGATCGACCACGCCGCTATGCCCCAAATTTCGCGCTTTCTTTACAAAACTTGATTGTACATGGATTCTCTCATCAGAGGACAAGCTTTAATTCGAATCGATGCTTCTCGCGCTGAGTAAACTATTCTTTCACCTAAAAATACACGATCATAGTGGACATCCATCAAATCCGTAGGTTTCACACTGGCGGTGAAAAGCCGAGATAATACTTGGTTTACCCAATGGGATTTTATGTCCCCAACATCCTCCGGGGCAGCTAGTAGATCCGGAAAAACTGGGAATATGTCAAGGTACTATTCGAAGCTCTCCAGACAAGTTTATCTTCTCATACCTTCATAACTTCAACACTAGGCTATCTTATAAATTAATAGACTCGGACATCTCAAACAATTCAACAGGTGGTCTCTTGTAAGAGCCGATGACAGCATTCACCTTGGCAGCCAACCGCTTAAGGTCGATAAGCAGGTATTAGCTGTACCAACACAAATATTTTAATGCGATTACCATTCAATACCACCTTCAACAATACCACGATCAATAACAAAAAATGGATGCTGGTTGACCTAGCAATAAACAAGTCGGCAGTCCAGGGGATCCAACTCCGAACTTCTTGGCCAGCATCAGTATTTCCCGCCAAGGCGCCAGAATCTTAAAGGTGGAGCAGTGGCGTTCATCGAACGGTGTTGCCCGGTCTCACGGTGACTACTATCATCATTCAAGATGATTACAAGTGGACGATTTCCCGTGGGGAATAAAAATGCAGAAATAATTTCCAGATGTTAGTCCGAGCCCATGCCGGAGAAGCCGTTAACTAAATCGGTGTGACACATGAGCGGATCTTAAAATCAACCTAATTCCAGATTGAAGGCCTTCAACGCCCTCCCCAGACTGCAAATGCTGTAATATTACGACACATTACATCATAACACATCAGAAGCTGAGCTCAGACAGTGTCAGAGCAGACCTAGAACTCCTGCAGCATCTAGAGAGCGTTGATATGTCCGAGTCCTAGCTGATTGAGTCATCAGCTAATAATCCATCCGCGTTTGTATCGTCACGAAGATTTGGAGTCGCTTGCCATATATCGCATCGTCGTCCTCCGAGTCCTCTTCAAAATTCTGTATCTGATAAGTCATATTTTGTGTTTGCAGGAACTCTTGAATGTCGTCTTTTTATTGCTGTCGAAGCAGTAGGCCATGTTGGGAGGCATGGACGAGATGGTATCTAATCAGGTTCTCTGGCTATTTTCAATCATATATTTATTGCTGTTGTTTTATTCCGACTGCTTACGGTTCAATTTATCGCTACTAAACCAGCGGGGTTTCAATGAAAACAAGGTTTAGAAAAAATTATGAATTTTAAAATGCTACGGGAAATCGTCCAGTGAGATGATAGGACACTATTATCAGAATGATGTGAAAAATATAACAATATTCATGATGAGTTGAACGTGGCATTGTTCTATCAGCCACAACAATGGTGAAGCGACTGCTAAGGTTGTAACATAATTTGCACACGAGGCTGGTATTAGACATTCATAAATCTTTGTGTAATTGTAAACTTTCGAGAATGCTTTGATTATCAGTTAATCAATGGTATCAAATTACAATTTATTCAAATGTGTGTAAGGGCTTCCTTCAAAGCCAAGCGATCTTTATATGATTAGACGTCGTCCAAGCCAGTGATTTGATCCAAGTCCATATCAGTTGGGACAAGGAACGAATTAAGCTGCAACCTGAATACCCATATCCTTTCCGATCCTATCCAAAAGTTCTTCTGCTCTCCTACGATCCTCATCAGGATCCGAGGCACTCCAAAACCAATTCTTCCCAACCTGTCCAAAAACATCTTGCAGCGTCTCCATTGGAATCTTATCTCCCAACGTATATTGTTCCAAATTAAATCCAGGAGCTGTGAGAATAAGAAGATCGCCAGTTTCGTCACTTAACTTCGACATGCTATTAGCATGAGGAACAACGATGGTATTATAAATGCTCGAAATCAACTTGATCTTTTCGGAGTTGAGAGGACCGGATGTTGATTGATGTGTTAACAGGGAAGCGAGGATGTAAGCGCCCTAGCACAAATTATGCGTTGAGATTCGACTCAAGAGGAGAATAGAATTGTTGAGCAAACCTCGATGCCTACTGTTGCCCCTGCACCTAGATGGGGAAGCATGGCGTGTGCCTGAAAAAGTATTTTTAGTCATGCCACGTGCACTTCAGAAGAGTCACAAACACGCACAGCGTCACCCATCAAAAATACTTGCTGATTCGAAAATATGTCCAGATGGTCCAACACATGCAACGCCCACTTGGTGGGTTTCTTTATGCACTGAGAAATTTTGTCAATGCCAACCGGACACTAAAATTGATAGCAATTCGTACTTGAATCAAAGCCATGACTTCTTCATCAAATCCTTGATATGCTTCAAAGAATTCTTCTTGTGTTACTTCCACTTTCCATGGTCCCTCCCACACGCCTGTATTCTCGGACTCATCCCGCGCAATCGCCACAACATTGATGAGCTTATCTCCTGCCACAGGATACGTGGTGAGGTACTAACGTAGAATGATCCTTGAGTCATTCCACGCTAAAAAAAAAAGCAAAAATACAAACCCGTGTTTTACCAGCGTACTACAGAAATCATACGGTCAGAGATTAGAATTTATATCAATGGGGAATCACCCACAGTCAACCCAGGATGTCTCAGTGACCTATGTCCCGGATACATTTCTTCCAAAGCTTCTCTTGAAACGAGCCCACGATACGCAATAAGACCCGACCACACAGGTTTACGGTATTTCTCATATTTTTCAGGATTTGGTAAATGGGATAGAAACAGTTGGCGAACGGTCGAGTGGATACCATCGGAACCAATGAGCACGTCGCATTCTTTAGAGGGTTGATTTTCAAAGTGAAGCTTTACACGGCCGGAGCTCTCGTGGGTATAATCTACCAGACGGTGGTCAAGATTTAGGGTGCATCGGCGATTGTTTTGATCCGTGTTCGAGTCCGACAACGGAAGATGTTGGATGAGTCCTTTTTGAAGATCTGCTCTATGAATGCGAAGAGCGCCACCTATAATATCGCGTTTGCTTAGTTTTGAAGTAAAACTTCCATACAGAAGGCAAACCGACCGTCATTCATAATATCATGAACATGGAAGCCCTTCTTTTCGTCAGCTTTCCGCAGACCAAAGATCACACCTAGCGAATGTCACTCGTCAAGGTGTTCTTCGAACAGAAACAGGAGAAAGACGTACGTGGTTCAAGGTCAGGATAATGGTCGA
Organism: Agaricus bisporus var. bisporus H97; assembly: GCF_000300575.1. Lineage (NCBI taxonomy): Eukaryota > Fungi > Basidiomycota > Agaricomycetes > Agaricales > Agaricaceae > Agaricus > Agaricus bisporus. Next base: position 933,002 of record NW_006267347.1, read on the forward strand.
AATATGGAATCAACGTTTCGTAGACACCCATTTCTTTGAATATGTTCAATGTCAAAGGCCATACATTAATTCCTGCGCCAATCTCTGCTATTTCCGCAGCTGCCTCATACACGTCAATCACAAATCTGCGTTCCTTATCAAGAGCATTAAGCGCCACTGCGAACGCCAGACCGACAATACCAGCGCCCCTTGTCAGCCAGGTAAGCTTTTTGTGGTAGACATCAAGGAAAAGGACTAACATGACTGCAACGTGGGTCCGCTTGTCTTGCGACATAATTAATGTTAAGAAGTTTGAGTAGGTGATTGGGTTCTAAAGTCGAAGGTATTGGTAGTAGATTATGTGTTCTGTCACCGAACTAAACAGGGGAAGGTGATAAGGCCTATGAAACCATGCCATTTATATTATAAATATGGTGAGACGGAGATACTAAAAGCCTATTGAAATCGTGCAAGCTCGTCTGCTCTAGGGGATATGCGGCGCGCGCGAAGCACATGCTGGGTTCCGGTTCGGATCGAATGTGGGCTAAGACAATTTGCGAACATTAGAAACAACGAAACTTGAAACTTCCACGCACGTCGCACTTGGCTTCCTTCTTACATCCACTCCTATTAATTTGCGGGATAACAATTTTTCATCAGCTCTTCATCAACTCTCCATTAGTTACGGCGATGCAGCCGATGACATCTAGTTCTTTACATTGTATGTCGGATCGGTCAGCCTGTGGCACTCTAGACTCCTTCTTTGATCGCCAGCTCAACTCTAAAATGGATTCGGAAAATTGTTATAGAGTGCCAGTAGAGTGTTGTTAGGCTCTAGGCGCACTCTTATTCTATCAACTGAGCACTTTGTTATCGCCAATTTAGAAAGCCCAGTGGGTTACATCAAAAAAGAAGGATTCGCCACTTTGTTATGTGGCTGCCTAGTCGAACGTGACTACCGACGGATCAAAGTCACACGGACCGGTGATAGCTAAAAACCGACTCAATAGGGGAAATAGCCCTCAGGGAAATAATCAAGACAGTTCCTGACAATCCTAACTAGAACAATATCCTTGTATGGAATAGGCCAACCAGTAAGGCTGGTATTATTTGGGGGAAACTTTGGCCAATCTTGTGTCTAGATGTTATGGGCACAGGAGGGTATCTTTCCACTATCTATCATACATTGATCTAACATCCTGCCTGCACGGACAAAGGTTGATCCGACTCAAGAGGGTCAACCTGGGTCCCAAATCATAAGCGAAAATGCAGCGTACCCATTTTTGGTACTACATTTTCCCGATGTAATCCAGAAACACACTATTGGTCCATATGTACTAGTATTTAACCTCGCAGGATGAACCAAGCTGTCGACGCTCTCAATGGCCATATCAATATACTACATATCACCACCTTACCTACTTTTACGTGGCGCTATACCAGGCGGCTACTTGGGTACAAGTAGACAGCGGCAGAAGGGGGAGCAGCACGGAAAAACTAGTGCAGCGACGGTTCACGCGTTCACGTGCTGATATTTGGGATGACAGAGAATGCGTCTAAGCGTTGGTGTCGGCTGCGCGCTGGCGGAGGATGTAAAAGTATCCGGAGAGGGATCCACAAAAGATAGGAAGCCTGGCTCGGGGTTTTGTTAGTATTCTAATAAAAGTATCATCTATCGCAAAACGTAGAGTGGATGGGTAGCTCCTCTTTTTCGCGTTCACGGCTCCCTCGTCAGGTCAATTTTAGCGTTGTTGCTCTCTTTGGCGACTTCTAGTCATTGGTCTCCTTCACTGGCATTGTACCCGATTGGCCCTTTGACGTCCATTCAGTAAACGAGGCCGGCTCTTGTGGAGATTTACGCAATTAAAGTTTGTACCTTGTCTTCTGCGCTTGTGAGAAAATAGCTCTGGTCTTGTGTCAATAGCGAGGAGAGCCGATCTTCGTCCGTTAATTCCGGAACTGCCACACAAGCCATTGTATCGGATCAACATGTCAACAATGTTACACTAAGCGCGTCGAGGCCAGCCCCCAGCGCGTGCCAAGCGATCGCCGTGTTTTCCGCGAGGGGTCACTGCTAATCGAGGTATGACCTGAAGCTGGAAGACCAACGGTCAAATATGATAATATGATAAAGATATTGAATATTGAATGCTGAAGCATACGAGTCCCAGTTATCAGATTTTAACGTCAAACCGACGGTCATCGCGGGAATTGAACCGGAGGCATTACGCACATATAAAATTTGCACGTCAAACTGGAAATTTTCAAATTCCAAGGCCGAAGGCCAAGCTTTACTTACCTCAGCACCGCCGGTCGTTCGAAAACTCCTCAATGAGCTCTTTGAGATACCAGTCAACTAATATTTTATTTGAGTCAGACTTCGAAATAGCCCAAAAGCGTAGACAAAGCTTCTATTCTGTGTCGAACTGATACTGACTCACGACCTTGTCCCAAATCGCCTTAGTATCAACAGTAGCGTCTAATCTAGCCGCCAACAAAAACGCCCCACTCAACTTCCTGCATATCAGTTATTTCAGTTTGCGTTATGTTTAAAAATAAGTGAAAAACCAACCGATTAAGACTGTACGTCTCCCTTGGTGGCGGCGTTAACCTATGTTGCAACATCACCGGAATGAAACTCCTAATCTGCTTCGTAATCTCTGCCCACTTCGAATCAGGCCCGAACGCAAACGGTTGAGGAGTGCTTGGTTTGAATGGCGACGCGAGAAGAGACATTGAGGTTATATGGGCATCAAGCATGGTCTATTGTAGAATAATATCAGTAAAAGGTGGAGAAGGGGAAGAGGAGAAACGAACATCGTTTTCTTCACCGGTAAGATAACCGAGTTTTAAACTCCATTCTTTACAAGCATCACGATCCTCGGATGCGGCGGCTTGAAGGAGTCGAAGCCAATTATCAATAAATCCTTTGTCGTATGATCGGGTAGCTCCAAAATCAACCAACTCAATCTAAGGCAAGTCTTCTAAATGTGATTATGAATATGAGGAGCGAAAAACTTACCTGGCGCGTGTTTGGATTCCAAAGGAAATTTGTCCAATTCGGATCAGTTTGCATAACTCTGAATTGGAAGAGCTCCTTGAGACACAATTCAATGATCCTGGCGGCAATCTACAACGATGGCATTCAGCAGAAATAAACGTGGCAGAATAAACAAGTTGATTCTCACATCGTCTCTATCCTCCTGTTTCAATTCCATTTTCTTCGCCTCACCCACACTGATACCTTCTACATGTTCCATTACAAGCACGCCATCGGTACTCCCCTTCCAGACCCACGGAACCTTGAACCTGTTGTCACCTTCTAAAAAATCTCCGAACATCTTCAAATAACTCGCTTCTCGGGTATATAGACATTCATCCGCCAATTCAGATCTCATCACCTCTACAGTGCGTTCTAGAAACATTCCCTTTGGGAGAATTTTCGATGCTGTTAAAAGCATTCGGACGTAAGATAAATCCGAATCAATAGAGTTACGGATATTCGGGAACTGCACTTTGACCGCAACAGGTATACCGGTGCTTGTATTAGTGATGGGATAGGTAGAAGTTGCGTGAGGGAGAAGGGAGGCGGAGTGTACTTGGCCGATAGATGCAGCAGCGAACGGTATATGATCGAACGAGGAAAAGTATTTCGTTTCCCAGTCTTTTCCGAGTTCGGAAGATAGTGATTGGTTGAGTTGAGAATCAGGCATGTAATGTGCGCTATCTTGGACCCTCCGAAAAATCGCATCTATATCTGGCGGCAACAAATGTGTGTCTACAACCCGAAAATACAAAGACGTTAGAACGAGAATTGGTTATACATTCAAACTACAAAATTTGCGGAATATCTCACCTTGAATACTCAAGAATTGCCCCAGTTTAAGCGCCGCACCGCGCATTTGAGATAATTTAGATACAAGCCTTCTAATGTTGGCTTCGTTCATTATAAGCGATCCTCGTGATTCGTCCGAGTTGTTGCCTGTGCGACGAGCCAGTTCTACAGCTGCACCATATCCCAGCGATGCAGCGAGACCTCCGTAGTGGAACAATCGTCCGATACGCGAAGAGGGGACTCTGGAAGACTGAAGCGTGCGGGATGGTATTACAATGGGCGTCGAGGGATTTGGAGATGGCATTGGTTGGCCAATGTCGCCAGATGGCGCCGCTGCCTGTGGTTCATACGACAGAACTGGTTCCTACATGAGGTTTAATATAAGCAGCAGGTAGCTAACTATAGAAGAAAAACTTACGGACTCCGGGGATACGTTTGTAGGTTTTACAGGATTCTGCTGGAGAATGGATGATACGGGTTCTTCCCCAGTCGAAACAGTAGACGGTACAGTTTCAATCCTGGGCTCGCTGGGCGGATCTCGCGCCACGTTGCACGTTCCTGTATATGACGCATGTTCTAGTTGATTGTCGAGTTCCCTTCGTCCTACCCTCTCGACGCGACTTGACTTGATTCTGTTGACAGGCACGGCTCTATGTCTTGCAACATTTGCGAGGATTTCTGCAGTAGTATGAAGAACGCATAGCCAGTTGTAAGCAGGACCTGGTGGCATATACGCTTGAAAAACTTCGACTACCGACGCGCTTATGGCTCACGGCTTACATAATGCAGGTGTTCAGGGGAAGGCAATCCCCCTTTTCCTTGTTAGAATGGAGAATACTAAGTACCACTGGTACGAGCTGGTACACTGTTGATTACTGGACATTCTACCTATTTCTTCTATTCCAAGTTCAAAAACTATGCGCGGTCAGCTTCGTTTATATTTGTTTGGCCATGTAGGTCCTTCATTATTCAACGTGATCCAATCAGATCAGGCGGTTTTCTGATATATATAGATCGAGGGTGTACCCCATTGGTGCCCGCTCTCTGAATATTTCTCTTCCCAACCACACTTCACCTCACCATTTTCAGCTCAATAGCTCATAAATCTATTTTTCTCGACGAAGCACAATCAAGGTGATAGAGTTTTGGTGACTAACCGAACTATTGATCACTGACCCTGAGAGCGAGCACTGGAACGCGGACATTAGACCCAAGAACACGCACGAGGTACACTGCAGTGGTATGGAGCTCCTCAAGGCCTCACCCCAACGTGGTTATCAAGATACTTGTCGAGCACGATATTATTGTCGCCTGATTACTGACACTATCAAGATATCAATGAGTTGAAGATCGAGTCAGGGTATATCTATCGTTTTACTTGATTCTTGATACGTAGTGCTCATTCAATCTATTTGTGCTTATGTATATCTCCTGATGAGTTTCCGTGACCGCCTGCACTCTTCTTTTTCCTTGGCTCTGATCTCCTCCGCCATCATCTGTCCCTAAGCGTCCAGTATCATCCACGACCGACACAATGGAGGCCAATCTTACTGAATTAGCCAAATTTCAGATCGCGAAATTCTTTAAGAAGACCGCTCCCGCGACGCAGCAGCAATGCAACTTGGAGGCCGAAAAAATTACAGGCATGTCTGTTCAAACGACATCCCTCCAAGGCGGAGACAGCTATACTGTCATCTCTCGCGATGAAACTTGTGTCGTCCAGTTTCGTGCAGGCTACTCTGCCCTCGACATCGCATTTCTCAGATGCATTGAGGAGGCATACGATGGATTCACGCCGCGCCACAAGTTTGTCGGTAAATTGGGCGAGCTCCATGTCTATACGATGGGCAACGTTGGAGGAGTGTCAATGTATCTTGCCCGAGACAAGTTGAACCAAGACAACTTCCGCCTTCTGGAGTATACGGTGAAGGACTTTGCCAGGTACGTCGACATGAACGTCCCCCAGTCCCCTCCGCCCACGTGCGATAAGAGCACGTGCAGCTGACTTCGGCCCATCAGGTTCTTCGCCTCGGCATGGAATAAGTCGCCCAAACGGATGCCATGTCCGAGTCGCGACTCATTGCTCAGCGAATACTTAACAGAGCTCACTCAACTCCGGACAGGACTACCCGAGCGCTTTCGCCCGACTCTAGAATATCTTATCTCGATGCTCCCGAGTCTCTTGGCCGCCGATTGGCCACTGGTGCCCAATCACACTGACCTCCTGGAGAACAACATCCATGTGAGCAAGGAGACCGGTCGCCTCACGGGCATCTGTGATTGGAAAGACACTACCATTGGTCCTTTTGGGATGTCTCTCGGGGGCCTCGAAACCATGCTCGGGAAGCGGACGATGAGTAAGGGCTGGTGCTATCATTCCAAGCAGCAGGAACTGCGGGACATGTTCTGGGAGACTTTGTACCAGACCATGGGGGGCGTCTCCGGAGAGCAGAAGACCCTCATCGACGTTGCAAGACTGGTGGGCTTATTCTTGGACAATGGCTTCGAGTGGAATCTTGATGAGGTGAAGGTCCCCGCTAGTGAGGGAAATGACGATTTGTGTTACCTTGAGGCAGTCACTCTGACACTTTGGGCGCAAACAGATAAACAATGATGGGGGTTAGTATGGTGGGATTGGACTCATCGATGGTCTCCCGAAGTACTACCGGCAGTGTATAATAATATCGAACGAATCCTTGTTGAAGATCTGCTCCGTGAATTCGAACAGCGCCACCCACCAGAACAGCGCCACCCACCAGAACAGCGCCACCCACCTTCAAATACCTAAATATATACCGGTTGTATCGACTTTCACATTAAAAAAAAAAAACGAAAGCAGATACACCATCGTTCATTACACCATATATATTGCATTCAGTGACCTTTCAAACCGCTCATTCGCAGATAGAAGATGGTACCTAGTTCATACTCTTGCCAAAAAAATGGGCATATGAGGATTCCTAATATGATCTCTAGCTGGATTTACTGTAGCGATTCGAGTCACGGATATGTAACGATAAGGCCCGCTCCCCTTTTTATGTAGATGTGGGAGACAATATCAATTCTCGATAAAACCAGTTGTAGAAGACGATGTAACATCAAAAGGGCCAGTCCCCTCCTCGGACAAGCTCGGTTCATTGAACAGACGACAAGCTTCTTGAGTACTTTGTCAGGAGGTTCACTGACTCATCACTTCTCCTAATATAATGCGGTGCATATGATCATGACCACCTTGTCCGCTTCGCTTAGGCTGAGGCTCCGTGAATCGGAAGCTCGAACCAGTGGCATTACGGCTTCCTGTTCACTGATGAGGGAAGCGGTTTGATCCTCCTCGCTACTGATCCAGATGCATTTGAGATAGCAGCAAGAAAAGCAAGCAGTCGACGCTTTCAATGGCTGTATCAATTATCACCACCTTATCTGCATTTATGGCAAGTCTGAAGAAGGAGCCGTGCCGGACGATTAATCTGGGTCGAGGTAGACGGTCCGAGTTGACTCCTGTGACGGTTCGTGCTGAGCTCTACAACGAATGTTTAATGAAAGTAGAGACTCGCAGTCTCACTGATGGTTTGAGCATAAACCATATTACGCAGAAGATTGTCAATCCAGCGTCAATCGAGCCTTTCATTACCGACTCTTTGACAACCATTATTACTATCGGCTGATAACGTGGGAACACCAGGGAAGGAGTTGCTTTTAAAGGCAAGTAGAAAGTCACGTGGTACACCAATTTTGGTGTAATCTTCATCACGTAGGCGATGGCGAATAGTCAGCGCACCACTTAGCTTCAGTATAAAAGGAGGGTACAGTTTGAAAATGCAATGCAGTTCAGACTCGCACTCCTCCACATCGCACTTCTTCCCATCTACATAACTCTTGCATCTTTCTTTGGTATCATTCCGCCAATTCCTTCTCTTCTCAAATTCGCCAGAACAAACTTGCCTCAACGGTTCTTTAACCAAAAGATCTCAGTAGCGCCCTTAACCACCACACATCCTAATATCACAATGGCCAACGCTATGAAATTCGTTGCTCGCCGCAGCCAGGAACGTGGAAATGCTGATCACGACTGGCTAAAGACTTTCCACACCTTCTCATTCGCTTCGTATGTCTCTGCCTCGTTCGCACATTAATATGAGACTTATATTGAACTGGTACCCAGGTATCAGGACAAAGACCATGAACAGTTCGGTCCTCTTCGTGTTATCAACGAAGACCGCGTTGCCCCTCGCACCGGTTTCGGTACACACTCTCACCGTGAATTTGAAATCTTTTCGTACATCGTAAATGGCGAATTAGAACAGTGGGTCTTCTTCATTTATAATAAACATCGAGGAAATCTGATTTTTTCCGATTTCATAGCAAAGACTCCATGAACAACATCGAAGTTCTCAAACGCGGTGATATCCAATTGACCTCTGCTGGAACTGGTATCTCGCATTCCGAAAAAGCTCATGGCGCCAAAGAAGTTCACTTCCTTCAAATTTGGTCACTTCCCAAAGTCTCTCGTCTTCAACCTAAATATTTCACTCGCCACTTCTCCGATGAGGAGAAACAAGACAAATGGGTGAAAATCGTTGCGCCCGTCGGGGCTAAGGATGTGATCCATGCTCGCGAATCAGATGGTCCCGCTCCCGTCCAGAGTGATCTCACTCTCTACGCCACTTTGATGAACTCCGGGAAGAAACTCGAACAACCTCTCGGAGGAAGCAAGGGTTATGTTCACGTTGTTCAAACCAGTGGATACAACCCTGGTCAAGCGCAGGGTGCTACTGTGAAGATCAGTGGCCCAGGCTATGACTCGCTGGAATTGAAAGAGGGTGATGGAGCTTATATCTTCGTCGGGCAAAAGGATAACGTTCTCGAAGTTGAGAACATTGGTAACAAGAGGGCGGAGGTTTTGGTATTCGATCTTGAGTAGATACTCATTTTTCTTTTTCTTTTCTAGCCTCGCGAGGACCTCAGAATTGTAATTTTTCTTGTATAGCCATCATGTATCAAATAGTCTCTTATGAATAGAATATTTCGGAGTTACCTGACCTTCAAGCAATAAATTCCCCAAACTGAAAACAAGATAATGGCAATGGACGTGAAAGCAGAACCATATTATGAGGAGGAACTTCCCAAGTTGTCCAATGATCGTGGTCCTCGTAAGAAGGAAACACGGGTTGAAGAAGCGAAACCGACGCGTTCACCCAACGTTCACCCAAGGAACATGTCAAGCATCAAAGAGCCATCTGATCCACCATCGTTACCGTTATCAGGGACGGAATTAGACGACAAGCGCAGAATTGCTTTGAACCCAAATTGAACCACTAATACGATTTGCATCTCAGTCTCGCGGTGTTCTAAACTGGTAAACCTACAACTGAAGTATTGAATACAACTTTTGAGTGGAGCTAGTTGGATGATTTGCTATGTTGGAGAAATCAAAGCTTGTGTAGAAACCAGACCGGGGGTGTCAACTGAACAACTCGCGAAACGAACCCACTTATCTTCAAGTTGCAAAGATCAAACCCCGGTCACAGGTATAATGAAAGGCCACTTTGAGAAGAACGTATTTAGTGACCGAGTTGGTAAGATTATTTATGCACTGGGCCGGAGTCACAATAAGGCACGTGGCAAATTGAATGTAAATTGATTTTCTTGTCACAAAAGCGTTACTTTGTCACGAAAAAATCAATATATATTCAATAAGTCATTTGGCTTATTGTGACTCCGGCCCAGTGTATATGGGTATGTGGTAAAGTCATTTGCGCGCAGAACTGCGGACGAAGGTTGTTCCCTATATCGTACGTAAACTCTAATCTATAGGACATAGATCTTGATACATATATGCTTCGCTGGCCGCGCTCAACTAAGGTTACTTGGAATGGTTCATGAATGTCATGCACTGCCCCTCGCCAAGTGGCATTTGCGTGCGGCGGCATCGGGCTGTCTAGTACCCTCCTGATACATTCCGAATTGGCCGGGGTTACCCGAAATGAAACTTTCCAGCTGCCTTAATCACGCTGCACTACCATGGCGGCTTCCACTACCACCGAACTTAATTTATTTGCCCTCTCTTCCAATCAGTACACGCACAAAGTTTATATTTTCGTCCCACATTGAATTACCTTTGACGCCACCACAAAACCAAGAATGAGATCCTTGTCACGGTGAGATACCATTTCAGACCGAGGGAGTCCTTCGATACAGAATTTAATAATTGCAGATAGCTTATTCGGCATCGAGCGGTGACGAGAGGATGGACAGTGGCTCCTCACAAGGCCAATACTAACCAATCTTCCTGTTTATTTTGGTGACAGAACACATATTCCGTTATAAATGCCTTGTGGTTAACTTCTCCACCCACATCCAACTTTTCTTCCTGAATCATGGTTCAAGGAGAGCGGAGCCACATCGCCATCATGTTCGTCTTTCTCGATATACGTTCCATGTGACTGTGATACTTACTGGCTGGTTAGAGGTGCTGGTATCGTCGGCCTTGCATTTGCCGTGGCGCTTAACGCGCTTGACAAGGAGCACAAGTTCGCGATTGACCTCTATGAGGCTACGCCTGAACTAGCAGAGATAGGCGCAGGAATCAATGTATGGCCTTTGACCCTTAGCATCCTCAAAGAAATGGGCCTCCATCAAACATTGATTCCATTTTTCGACCACTATCCTGACCTGGAGCGACGTATGTATTCCTTGTGGTTCTGTTCATAAGAACGCGGCCGACGAATGACCTCACTAGGTGTTATCTTCGGTTTGCGAAAAGCCGACGAGAAGAATGGGTTCCATGTTTATGATGTTATGAACGAAGGTCGCTGTGTCTTGCTTGCGGGAGGGTTTACTAGACTAAACTAAACCACCATATAGGCGGCGCTCTTCGTATTCACAGAGCAGATCTTCAACGAGGACTCATTCAACACCTTCCATTGTCCAAATCGAACAAGGTTCACATCAACACCCCGTGCACCTTTCATCTCAACCACCGTCTGAAAGATTATACTCGCGATGCCTCAGAGGATTTCGGTCGTATAAAGCTACACTTTGACGGAAAACCTTCGAGAGAGTGTGACGTCCTGATAGGCGCTGACGGTATCCATTCGACTGTTCGCCAGCTCTTCTTATCGCGGCTACCCAGCCCTGAAAGGTACGACAAATATCGCAAACCAGTCTGGTCAGGTCTTGTTGCGTACCGTGGACTTGTTTCAAGAGAAGATCTGGAAGAAACATACCCTGGACATAGAGCATTAACGCATCCTGGGTTGATAGTACGTGATATGCATTCTATAACAGTTTATATCAATCATCTGACCAAATGGTTCCCGCAGTACACTGGAAAAACACGAGTTTGTCTCCCATTTTTCTGATTGTGGAATGGCTGATGATCATTCTATGTTAGTACGTCACCATATATCCCGTGTCAGGGGGCAAGTTCATCAATGTTGTGGCAATTGCGCGGGATACGTCCAATGACACAGGCGTTTGGAAAGGACCTTGGAAAGTGGAAGTAACACAAGAAGAATTCTTTCACACATATCAAGGATTCGATGAAGAAGTCTTGGCTTTGATTCACGTATGAACTGGTATCAAGTGATGTCCGATTGATGTTGACACAGATCTTAGTGCATAAAGAAACCCACCAAATGGGCATTACATGTGTTGGACCACCTGGACATATTTTCAAAGCAGCAAGTATTTTTGATGGGTGATGCTGTACGCGCTTGGCTCTTCTGATGTAGACATCTGGCTGAAAATACTTTCTTAGGCACATGCGATGCTTCCCCATCTTGGCGCTGGGGCGACTGTCGGGATCGAGGTTTGTCCAGGTTTTCTATTCTTTTCCTTTGATGAATCTCAACACATGATTCGCGCTAGGACGCTTATATCCTCGCATCCATGTTGACACACCAATCGACGTCTAGACCTCTCAACTCCGAAAAGATCAAATTGATCTCGACTATTTACAACACGGTTCTTGTTCCCCATGCGACTCGCATGTCGAAATTAACCAATGACACTGGCCACCTTCTTGACCTCACGGCTCCGGGATTCGATTTAGAACGGTATACGTTAGGGGATAGGATTCCACTGGAGACGCTCATAAATGCTTTCCGCCAGGTTGAGAGGAATTGGATTTGGAGCTCTTCCGATCCTGAAGAAGACCGTAGGAAAGTAGAAGATCTTCTGGAAAGTTGGAGTGGTCCTAGACTTTCTATCAGTCACCAGTAGTTTGCATATGCAGGCCGCACATGTCGTTATGTGAATACCCTCCTTTCATGTGAAAACGAATAACATCTACTTAGTATGAATCTGGAAGGTGTCACATGGTGTACGTTACTTAGCAGCAAGCTACGGAGGTGCTACGACTCAGAAGGCGTTCTAGCTCCATTCGTGATCCGTATGTGGTTCAGAATCATTTCATGACCCTGTTTATTGTTCCCTCTGTCATATGATATTTCGGGCTCGTTTTCGTGATGCACATTGCAAAAACCAAATGTTTTTATCGAGGCCTGACCAGAGTCAGATCATTGCCAGGAAAAATCTTCAATGCTTTAAAGACTTTGTTAAGACGGCATTGAAGGCGTCAAAAGGGTGAGTCATCTGATGACGGTCGACAGCTGTGATTGTGTATCCTCGATAGTGGCACCTAGCCACTAATACCTGTCTACTAAGTTGCTCCAGATGACAGCCAGTGCTAGTACTTATCGGTTGGGACTACTTAGATATATATAGTTCCAACACTTTCTCATGCCAGGTGTTACGCTTCTTCTCGTATGTCAGAACAAGACCGCATACGTGTAGCAATAATGTGAGTACTTTCCTATTGATATGTTACTGGATTTGGGCTGATTTTTGTGTAGAGGCGCTGGCATCGTCGGGCTTACTTTTGCAGTAGCCCTGAATGCATTTGATAAGGAACACAAATTCGCGATAGATTTATATGAGGCCGCTCCGGAACTGTCTGAAATCGGTGCTGGAATCAATATATGGCCCAGGACCTGGCGAATCTTGGAGCAAATAGGCATGAAGGACATTTTGATTCCGTTACTTGACCACTATCCAGACCTGAAGCGCCGTACGTTGTTTCCCCAACTTCCCCGATAAATGAAAAAATAAAGATATATACCCTGGGCCATTTAGGTGTGGTATTCGAGATTAGGAAGTCGGATCAGAGAGACGGGTTCAGAATAACCGACATCGTGAAGGAAGGTAAGCACGCCTTTTCTTTCTAGCCAACCTGTGATGGTGGTTTACTTTCAAAAGGTGGAGCCCTGCGAATCCATAGAGCTGATTTCCAACGAAGTCTCGTTGAACGTCTTCCACTCCCCGGATCCGGCGCGAATATAAATAGTACCTGCAACCTTCACCTCTCTCATCGACTGATCGACTACTCGGAAACATCCGCCCCATCAAGCCCTGGTTCATCACATTCATGCCCTATAACATTACATTTTGCTGACAGACCGAGTGTATCCTGTGACATTCTCCTCGCAGCTGATGGAATCAAGTCTACAGTTCGACCTCTCTTTCTAAACCGGTTACCTGACCCACAGCGATATGAGCGGTATATGGAGCCAGTGTGGTCGGGTTCGACAGCATATCGTGGACTAGTTGAACAGGCCGAGTTAATGAGAGCCTTCCCGGATCATCGAATCCTCAAGCTTCCTGGAATCATGGTGAGTAGTGGTCTTCCCTGATTGAACTCGAGGTCGTATGACATTGTTATACCAGTACGTGGGGAAAAGCAAGGTGGGTCAGGTTACGTCAGTTTACTGGATGAGAATTTGAACTCCTGTCAGCATGTCGTGGTATATCCGGTATCGGGGGGCAAATACATCAACGTTGTGGCGGTCGTGCATGAAGTGTTTAAGGAGGGGACAGAGTGGACGGGACCATCGAGTGTACAAGTGGATCAGGCCGAATTCCTCAGCCGCTTCGAAGGATGGGAGGAAGAGTTGCGAGCACTCATATATGTACGCTCGACTCCGGATGGTTCACTGAACAAAAACTCATAGACCACCATTAGTGCATAAAGCAGCCGACAAAGTGGCCCATAAATAACCTCGATCACTTGGACATCTTTGCCAAACAACGTGTACTCTTAATGGGAGACGCGGTATATATTCCCATTACCTTTGCGTTGACTCTGTTGTTGAATTGCTGCAGGTCCATGCAATGGTTCCACATCAAGGTGCAGGCGCCGGTACTGGGATTGAGGTAAATCAGTCTTTTGCATAGTAGCGGCGCGGCGACATGCTAACTACATGACTCGTATAGGATGCGTATATCCTCGCGGCACTCCTCACTCATCCGTCAAGTCCTCGGTCATTTTCAGAATCCTGGATCAAACAGCTTGGCGATATTTACAATCTCGTGCGCGTTCCACATGCCATTGCGATGTCGAAGGCTTCGATAAAGCAAGGTTATCTGGACACGCTCCATGCCCCCGGTTTTGAAAAATATAAGGAAGGTGATGACGTGCCTAGGGACCTGTTAGATGATTTATTTTCTGTTGTCAAGCGGAACTGGGATTGGACGGCTACAGATCCGGAGAAAGATCGCAGGATCGCTACAGGTTATCTAGAGAAACCCATCACGCCAATGCTGTAGATGAGAATAATCAACAGTTTGGACTCTGATTCGATGATGAGGAAGACATTGCTATCATCTGTACTTCATAATCCACAATCTTTATTTTTCTGCGCCTTTAAAGTGACTCTTGAGTGACATCTGAATCATTGAACTTACCCTTGTAAGACTCCAGATGAGAAAGGTGAGTTTGCAATCGACACCCCAAAACTCGGTGAATACGGAGCCGGAATCGACATCAATGTCCGCTCAAGAGATAATCTCGATATTTTTACCTAATATCTTTCACATTCATACTTTGCCATTCATGAGCAGTAGAATTAGAGCGTAATCTCGAGTTATCTCGAGACGCGAATGAGAATTAACCGACCCCTAGTTTGTAACTAGTGGCTCTTAAAGCTTGAAAGATCATATTTGAAACAACCGGACCGCCGGTAGGTCCGAAGCATTTTAGCTGCCAAGTAACGCACCAAGTAGATGTTATTTGTTTCCGCATGAAAGGAGAGTATTCACATAACGATAAATGCTACCTACATGTGCAAATTACTGATGACTGAAAGGAAGTCTATGTAGGACCGGTCCAGCTCTCCAAAAGATTTTCTACTTTCCTACGGTCCTCTTTAGGATCAGAGGAACTCCAAGTCCAATTCCTTTCAACCTGGCGGAAAGCATTTATAAGCGTCTCCATTGGGATCTTATCCCCTAATTTATATCGTTCCAAATCAAATCCCGGAGCCGTGAGGTCAAGGAGGTCGCCAGTTTCAATGGTTAATTTAGACATGTGAGTCGCATGGGGAACAAGAACCATGTTGTAGATAGTCGAGATCAATTTGATCTTCTCGAGGTCGAGAGGTCGAGATGTTGATTGGTGTGTCAACATGGATGCGAGAATATAAGCGTCCTAGCGCAAATCATGTGTTGAGATTCATCAAGAAAGAGAATAGATTCCTGAACAAACCTTGATGCCGACAGTCGCCCCAGCGCCAAGATGGGGAAGCATTGCGTGTGCCTAGCGAGGATATTTTTAGTCATGCGTGCGCTTCAGATTAGAGAGTCACTCGTGGAGCGAGCACGCACAGCGTCACCCATCAAAAATACTTGCTGCTCCGAATATATATCAAGGTGGTCCAGCGCATGTAATGCCCACTTGGTTGGTTTCTTGATACACTAAGAGTCGTGTCAACATCAATTGGACATCATTTGATACCGATTCTTACGTGAATTAAAGCCAAGACTTCTTCGTCGAATCCTTGATATGCGCGAAAGAGTTCTTCTTGTGTTACTTCCACCTTCCATGGTCCTTCCCACACCCCCGTGTTATTGGACGTATCTCGCGTGACTGCCACAACATTGATGAACTTGCCCCCTGACACGGGATACATGGTGACGTACTAACATATAATGGACAATTAGCCATTTCACATTGAGAAAAATAAGAGACAAACTCGTGTTTTACCAGTGTACTGCAAGAGTCATTGGGTCAAACGCTATCGACTGTTATAAAACAACTATACGCACTATCAACCCAGGATGCGTTAATGCTCTATGTCCAGGATGTGTTGCTTCCAGATCTTCTCTTGAAACAAGCCCACGATACGCAACAAGACCTGACCAGACTGGTTTGTGATATTTCTCGTACTTTTCAGGGTTGGGTAACCGTGATAAGAAGAGCTGACGGACGGTCGAATGGATACCGTCAGCACCTATGAGCACGTCGCACTCTTTTGAAGGTTTTCCATCGAAGTGTAGTTTTATGCGACCGTCCTCTGATCCGTCACGGGTATAATCTATCAGACAGTGGTTGAGATGAAAGGTGCATGGGGTGTTGATGTGAACCTTGTTCGATTTGGGCAAGGGGAGGTGTTGAACGAGACCTCGTTGAAAATCTGCCCTGTGAATACGGAGACCGCCACCTATATATTAGTTTTGCTTAGTGTAGTAAACCCTCCCACAAGCAAGGCACAGCGACCTTCGTTAATAACATCATAAACATGGAACCCATTCTTCTCGTCACCTTTTCGCAGACCGCAGACAATACCTTGAGGTTATTCATCAGCCGCGTTCTCATGCACAGAACCACAAGGAATACATACGTCGCTCCAGGTCAGGATAGTGGTCGAAAAATGGAACCAATGTTTGGTAGAGACCTATTTCTTTGAGGATGCTCAGAGTCAAAGGCCATACATTGATTCCTGCGCCTATCTCTACTAGTTCAGGAGTAGCCTCATAGAGGTCAATCGTAAACTTGTGCTCCTTGTCAAGCGCATTAAGCGCCACGGCAAATGCAAGGCCGACGATACCAGCACCTCTAATCAACCAGTGAGTATCACAGTCAATTGAAGCTATGCCAAGAAAGACGGACATGATGGCGATATGGCTTCGCTCACCCTGAAGCATGATTCAGGGGGAAGATAGAGGTGGTCGATTCGAATTTCGTAAACCATAATTATAATAAGGGCCTGTACATACGGCAACTCCGAAGTTCATCTCATTGCCCGCCAAATTTCGTTCCCACGGCTTTGAAATTGATCGACTTCAAACAGTTCAAACCGAATCACCGGTTGACTTGTACATAGGAGGGGGTTCGGGAGCTCTCTACTGTTTGAAATTTGTCTGCTACACCGATTTTTGGAGCATTAAACGCTTCGTGCCCTACCATACGTGCTGTCACATTTTTGTTGATTCAATATACCTACCTCCCTTTGCACTGGATGACTTCCCGCAGATATCTATGTAAGTATGTAGGATCGTTTGGAAAGCCTAAATTATCTCCAAGAGGATATTCCGAGATGCCGCAGCGAATTTATATGAGGGAGATAAGAGGAGATGAGGGGGCATCCTACACAGGGGCTGGCAAATCAATCAAATCAACCCCCCTGCAGCCCCTGCAAACAAGGCCCTTGGTCCTTGGTCCTGAACGGCGGTAAGACCCGGCAGTGGCCTCGAATCCTCGTCTGAGGCAACGATCCTCGAGGATTCCAGTACTCACCCTTCTACAAACCAAGCCAAGCAACATCGCAATCAGAAGCCTCAGGAAGTTTACAGATTACAGAACATTCAAAATGGCAGGAAGGTTGAACCTCCATACCTCAATCCACCGAAGTCGACATTTTGAATTGCCACCCGGCGTACCCCAATACCTCCGACCCATATGCTGTAATACTGCGTGAAATACCCCCACCGTTGTAAACAGCAAAAGGAGGACATAAACGCTCGAGAGATATAAGCAACGCACCAACCGACCTCCATTGCTCGCACCCGGCAACACATGGCAGGAATGGTCACACCAAGCCGTCCCAGCCTTCGTTAAGTACACCCCTATGGAGACTGCTTGACGAGGATGAGTCCCCAAAACAAATATTAATTGTTCTATCTTTCCCCTGTTTATCTGGAGATCCCTAATAAACTCCCCTATAGAACACTAAAAAAACTAATTAACCGAAGCAGGTAACATGTTAAATTTGAGAAAGACGTAGCATGCAATTGAATTCGACCAGCATATCTGAATAATAAAATAAGAAACGAAATGCCCGCGTGGCTACACCCGGGCAAGAAGAAAGGAGCCCGTTACACGACGATGGATCCAATGAGCATCCACCTGAGAGGATGCCACGATGTATATATGCATGTTGTCAACTTTCAATCCCTCATTAGACCCACTACCTGAATTAAAGGTAGCGGGAATTGCTCCGAGTCGGACGCCTGCCCCTTGGCCTACTCCCTGATTAGAACAATTCTTCCGGGTTTCAGATATGTATGTAGTGTTGGACCTTGGTATCTCGACCCAATCTTCTGTCAATGCGGCCATCGGTTGACAGCCCGCTGCCAGGCTGGTGCGGAATTTGTACGCAATACATAATTAGTAAGCCAGCCCATTGCGTCGCCATCACAAGTCGGCGCCTAGTCGACCGACTTTCCGACTGGACTCCGACTACCGCCGTCTAGACGCCGACTTGACGCCGACTGGCGTAACAGAACCTCTTGACAGAACTGTCAATAGCACTGATTGCCCATATACTTTGAAAGGTTTCTCCGCCAATCAAGTACTGGGCTCGGGCAATAGTAAGCGTTGCGCTTAAGCTGAAAATCTGAACGATAGCGATAGTAATCTGAAAGTAATTGATAGTATTAACAGTGCACTCTAATCAATATATGCAGGAAGCTCTAAGGATAAATTCTGGAACCGTCAGGTACGATAAGTTGAAATTATAGCACCGCTCTAGGCCCTTCAAGCAGCGAAATCGCCTTAATCCTATCTTCATCCGCGTACGTAGTTGTCCACGCCCACTTCTTCTCCATGGTACGAGCTGTCTGAATTAAGAGTTCTTTGGGAATGTGATCTCCGACCTTGAATTCCTCGAGTCCGGGATTTTCTAAATTACAGAGATAGCCTGCTTCGTCGGTCGAATTGGACATTGAGACAGCCCGCGGAATACGCATCGTATTATAGATATTGGCAATTTCGCCGACATGTTGCGTTGAGGGCCAGATAGGAGTCGAAGAATGTGTGATCAGAGAGGCAAGGATGTATGCGTCCTAGGGGAAATGGCATCTGAGAATCCCTTCAAGAAACTCCAAGATAAGAACAAGATTTACCTCCATACCAACGTGTGCTCCTGCCCCAAGATGCGGAAGCATTGCATGTGCCTATGAAGGTTGAGAAATGGCCAACATGGGTGCGGAAAGTAACGCACGGCATCACCCATCAAGAAGACTCTCCCCTTTGCGTAGACATCCAAATGATCCAGAGCATGGAGTGCCCATTTAGTTGGTTTATCGACACACTGAGGTACGCAAAGGATTAGTTGTTGCTGATCGATAGAACCTTATGGCACTGACGCGGATGAGATCCAGGACTTCCTCGTCCCAGCCCTTGTATACTTCAAAAAATTCGCTTTGGGTTACATCCATTCTCCATGGTCCCGGCCATACAGTTGAGTTTGTGGGATTGTCGTGAACGATAGCAACAACGTTGATAAACTTTCCGTTGGAGACAGGATAAACGACGGCGTACTGGCTACGAGTTAGAACTGGTTTTAGGACAAATGATGAAAACTCACGGCGCTTTTTCCGCTATACTGATGAGGATAGTTTAGTCAGGAATCAAATGTAAGGAGCACGAAACCCTCACCATGAGCCCAGGATGAGTAAGAGCTCTATGCCCAGGAGAGACTGCTTCTAGCTTTTCCTTGGGAACAAGACCGCGATACGCCAAAAGTCCTTTCCACTTGGGCTCGTAACAGTTCAGATACTTCTCCGGATTCGGTAACCTGGGCAAAAACAGGTGGCGGAGTGTTGATTTAATCCCGTCAGCGCCAACAAGAATGTCACATGTCCTGGATGGCTTTCCGTCAGAGAAATGGAGGGTGAGAGGACCTTGGCCTGATGAAGAGTGATGACTATAGTCAATGAGATTGTGCCCTAAATGGAAACCACAGATGCTATTGATTTCTGTGACTTTCGAGCCTGGCAGAGGTAGATGTTGGATAAGAGTGTTCTGAAGATGAGCTCTGTGTACACGGAGGGCACCACCTAGCACACGGGTCAGTTTCATTACGCAGAACCAGCTAGCCATAGCTCAGGTCATGCTTACCGTTGTTCATGGTATCATAGACTTGGTATCCGTTCTTTTCGTCTCCTTTCCGTATGCCAAAGATAATTCCTAGAAACAGTCATGTTCAGTGTCATCTGAGTAGTTAGGTACTCGGAAAGAACATACGTGGTTCGAGGTCGGGAATGTGATCGAGCAGAGGAATGAGAGCATCCTCGACGCCGATTTGTTTGAAGATTGCCAATGTTCTGGGCCAAACGTTGATACCGGCGCCGATTTCAGCGAGTTCAGAAGCATTCTCATAAATATCGATGGCCAGTTTACGCTCCTTATCGAAAGCGTTAAGAGCAATCGCCAGAGTGAGGCCAACAATGCCTGCGCCACTATCCAAATTTGTGTGAGCTGTCAGGTCGCTGAAGGAAAAGCACAAAACCCACACAATGGCCACGCGGGTGCGCTCCTGTTGAGACATTATGGTTGTTTGAGTGGATGCAAAGACGTTGAGACAGTAGTAAGGATAGCTTGAAACTATGAAGAGAGAACGATGCAGCTGAACAGCCATTTATACTGGGCGGATAACGGCCGAGCAGGGCGGACTCTTTTGTCTTTGGAACATGCTCTACCTTTTTCGATGGTCGCGTACATGTCCCGGTGAAGCGCTCTGGTCGACCTGATCGGAGATTTAACTCAAGTTCATACCGAGCAGCCATCAAGAATAAGGCGTAGCGTTTACGAAAGGAGTATGCCAGCCAGCAGACTCACTGATAAGTACATGGTTCGGGAATTAGGTTAATTGATCTAATCAAAAGAAGTTATTTAACGTGACAGCGTTTCCGCGAGTTCCTTGTGGGAAAACATTTTCAAAATGATAGGTCACAATGAATGATTTTATCTCGTTCGGATTGTTGTATCTACGGTAGACATTTATTATAAATGAGCCATATGCTGCTGAATGCTAGGCTTATAAAAATCTTTCGTTCTTGCAGGTCCTGAAACGCACCGGCCGTGACGTAGCGCCGGCACGTTTGAACGTTTGAACTCTTGGCATAGTGGATAGTGTGGAGTCTGGACCATGCCTGCTGTTACGACTCTCCTACAGTTCGGGTGTTAATTAAGAGTCGTTTAACCATTGATCTACTTCGCCTCTAAATTTTTATTGCGTCACGTCGTTAGATTTACGCTTACATATGGCCTGAAGTGAAGAAGGTGTATTCGTTTCTACTTACAGCAATCATGCCCTTTCTCTTACCGGTTTCAGGGGAGTTACTGGAGCAAGACGCGACTTACCTCATGCTTTTTTTAGGTGGCTAGTGGTAATGGAAAGCGGCACACGTATATGCGACATGAGTGGAACGACAGCCATCTGCGAAGAGGCCATCAAACCGTTCCGAGTAGCCGATATTTTATTTGCAATTTTACGTGCTGTGGTTCATGGTTTCTTCGATAGACAGCTGAAAGTTAGTTGACAAGAAAACTGTTGAATCTGGACAGAGATGCCGGTCGAGGAAGGGAATCTCCTGTAATGCATCACATTTATGTACGAATGTTTGTGAGGTCATACGCGGAGGAGGCTCAAAGTTTTGGCCCCTCAGAAACGATGGCCACTCCGGATTCTATTTACATGGAATATACAGTCATGCCACCTCTAGCCTCCCGAGCCGGGAGGCAAGCGACAAGTACCTGGAAGGATACCTTGTACAGAGCCATATCGGACACGAGTATAAAGGCAATTTCTCTTCCCGATTTGTGTTAATTTTCTTATCTATTTTTTGCCCAAATGTTGGGCCTTTCCAAAGCCGCAGGCGCACTGTCCGAGCGTGCTCATTATGAAAATGATGCCGTACTGAGGCGCTTCTTCAGCCTGTCATTTTCGATAAGCAAAGAAGAATGCCGGGCCTTATCTACCAAGGGGAGCTTGAAGACCGATTGAATGCGTCATTGGTTTTAAACGAGGAGAATGATCAAGGACAGTGGCTCCATGGACTCAGAAGACATAACTAGATTAAATTCATTTCGTGGTTGAGCCACTTAATAGATGGCCTGAATCAGGGACATAGTATCCGTAAGCTAGGTGCAGAAGAACTCGACCGTGGGACGCAGAGAGCGTTAGTATCGGCCCAGAGAAGATGGGAGGTAATTGTGCGGATTCCACCCTAGCGAAAGGGCTTATCGAAGGGCTTAAGCGCCACCCTACTTATCTGCCTTGCTATCGAAGTGACAGAATTCGGCTACCAATACTTAGGGTGGCAGAAGGGGTAGAGCACGGTTATGATGACTGCGTGACAGCCAGGTGGCTGATCCGGAATACCTCCGCTTGGGGTTTTTCTCACGACGGGCGACCAGGCGACCGGACTTCCACGTCTGTCTGTATCCAGTGCACCTGTCCGCTTCCTTGCTGACCAAGTAACTTAGTTACCACTCAGCTGTCACCTAGGAATAAAGATGAAAGACGAGGGAACGCTAGGTCTTGGGACTGAGGAAAGGCTGTGGAAATAAATCACTCCGAAATCAACCCCACAACGCCACAGGAAGCCGCTGCAGAAGGAGTTATGATATTATAAAAGTCATTCCGAAGATAGCTTGAATGTTGATCGGGATCATTGATCATCATGATCATCATGCATCATGTCCCTCTTCTGATTTTTTTTATTGTAGCTTACGCGCCTGACGCAAAGCTAATCGTGCGCCCAATTCAGCGGAAATTTTACCGCCTCTACCTCACCAACGTGAGCATCTTAACTCTCATTTATCGGAAGTTTCTCTATCCCAGGCCATCAGCAAATTGGCAATTTGCTTTTTACCTTTTGTCGCTTTTCGGCCTTTTTGCAAATTTGATACATGTGCAAAAGCCAGGCAAAAGTCGAAAGAATAAAATGGTCTTTTCAGCATTAGGTACATCTAGTAGTAACGTCTGTAACCTTCAGTTTTTTTCCCAGGTTTTCGCTTTTTCCAGTTTTTCACGGCGTCTGCAGGAGGCCAGCTTTTTTTGAATCCGGGCCCAAAACGTGGCAACAACTTTTTTGCCGCTTTTTATCGCTTTTATCGCTTTTTTAGCTTGTACAAGCGAAAAAAAGCGAAAAAAAGATAATTGCCAAACTTCTGATGAGGGCAGTTCGATTAGAAGCAATCATATAGCTAAATCTATCTTAATCTATATCCGAAATCAGGAGTGAACCTGAAATATCGCGCGAACATCAACAACCGAGATAAAAACTTGTAATGCTTCCCGTCTTCTGTCACAATTCACGCAGTTTCTATTATCATTTTTAGCGTCAAAGGACCGCTCTTGGCTTACGATCCCAACCTTCATTCAACCTGTTCTGTGGGTAATACGTAATTAGCACTCTTGAGGACATCAAAAATTACACCAGCGAGGTTCAAGTTGTCATTTCATCATTGTTTAGCCTCAATTTGAATCCATTCGATCATCCGTTTGGAGTATATGACAGAGCCGTCGAGTAAAGAAATAGAGGCATTGACGATAAAACCTTATTGCCACAACTCCACAGTCAGCCGCCCGAAGGAAATAGGTGATAAGATGATATTCTACTAAATAGTGGATGAACCGTCGATATGCCTATTGAATGGATCTCAAAATTTACTTCTCGCATAGCTGCCTTTCCAGGCCGGCTTGAGACAGCATCAGGGGAATGGTTCTCTTTTTTAATCAGAAGCTAAGGTTATTCGAGGTTCTGCGGGTCACTAGAGAGGAGTAGTCTTGATGATCATTTGGCATATTTTCATCCAAGATATGTACTCGGTGATGCACCAAGTCGTTTGCGCGATGTTTTCTCCCGATGATCTGTCATGTCTTTGTCCCACATTTAGCCCACCATACCGACTGTCGAATAAGCTTAGCCCCGCTGTCAATGATACTTGAACTTTACGATCGAAATTACCGCTGCTTCTTATCTTCCGACTGCACTAAATCAAATACATGATCGTTCAACGAAATTTGCCCACAGCTTTTTCAAATTAATCCTTTGTATGTGTTTCATTCTTCAACATTTTTTCATGCACAATCTCGGGATCTGGCAATGGATGACATCCCGCAGAATGAAAGATATGTGAGAAAAGGGAAATTAATTGATGGCCTATCAGGCCGATTGCAGCGGCCCACAACCCGTTATGCTGATCAATCAGCACATCTTGATGAAAACCTGATGAAAACTAATACGAATAATCCCTCTCCGGATAGAATACTTATTAATACTTATTCATTGAACGCAAGCAAACTGTGTTGGAAACTAGCAAGATAAGAAACCGCTCAGAACAGGTTCCCGTGATTTCATGAGTAGAGACACCCCCCCATGCCGAAAACAATTTCTTGCATGTCCAACACATTTCTTTGAATCGGTCAACATTCTATTCGAATTCTATCTTACGCCACCGTATCATCGAAACTAACATTTCTTGACACATCCTTCCATTCATCCAATGCATTCAAAACTATGCCACATTTTTCTCTCACATCTCTGTCAGCATCCTTTCCAAGTATCAGATATTTTGGCCATTCTCGGCCTTGAGCAACACCTTCGCCTCGAACGATGTCAGCTAAGGCGTTCATTGCCTTATCAGGGTCTCCGCCTTCGTTTCCTGGTATAGTGGCAGCAAATGATTTTGCACGAGTACGAAAGTCGTCATAATCGGGAGACGGGTCATTAGAAATCCATCCATGGGCATATATTCCCTCCGTACGGAAGGAACCTGGTTCTACGAGGAGTGTACGAATGTTGAACTGGGCGAGTTCGACGGAAAGATTTTCAGTAAAGGCTGGACGTGCTTGAATATTATCAAATGCAAGAAAAAAGCTGGATAGCTTACCATGTAGGGCCGCTTTGGCCATGGCATAAGGTCCAATTCCCTGAAAAATCTCTTAGCTAAGGAAAGAAAAAGAAATGTCTCCATACGGGACGCTCTGTCTTCCAAACTGATCGGCTTCCAACGGTAACGACTGTTCCGGACTTTTGAGCCCGCATAAAAGGAAGGGTTGCGAATGTGACTTTGGCTGTTCCCATGACGTTATCGTTGATTATTTGTTGGATTAATGGTAATCTAGAGATAGGCAACAGATGTTAGCCGAAAGGCGAATTAAGACCGCAAACGCCACTAGAGATGAGAAAGAGAGTCGTTACCCAAATTCTTCCGCCAAACCGGTAGCACCCCAACCTACATTCACCCTTAGAAAAACAGATCCAACCGAGTGGGAAAACCGTACCAGCATTATTCACCAACACATCAACTCTACCCCACACATTAGCAGCTTCTCGAATGGTATCTTGTATAGTTTTCTCCGAATCGCCAAGATCTAATCTAAACGTCTTGAGTCTATCCTTCTTCGTTTGATCAGGATCTTGAGAAGTAACGTCGACGAGCTTTTGAAGTTTAGGGAGGGAACGGGCAGTTGCGAGTACCCGATCTCCGCGTGACAGTGCTATAGACGCGAGGCGATAACCAAAACCCGATGAAGTGCCGGTTATGAGCCAAATCATAGCGCAGGAATTGGTAGGCGTATCGTTATTGTTGATTGTGGATGAAGAAATAATTAATCACCGTTTGTGGTGGTAGCCGGCAAAGCACTACTGATGGAAGAACTGTTTATGGGTCCTGAGAGAACATAAAAGAGAAAGATTCTGTGACTCACATCTATCTTCGCACGCGAGTGGAGCAGATGCGGTCCCGGTTCCTGACTAGTTTTTGATATAGGTTAATGACTGCATTTCAGATTCTAGTAGTATCGCCTTTCCTTATTTACTAGCGCATTATTCACATATTATTCATTGTATTATGCATGTTGCGCCTAGAACCTCCTAAGCGCCCACACAATGGCATCCCATTCTTTACTTGACTTGTCATGTGCAATATTGGACTTGTTCGTCACTTCCATTCGCTTTCTGTTGTCCGGTCAGAACACTTCTGAAGTCGGATGGAGGGGAAGTCTGCGTAATATGCAGCACCAACTTACACACAGTATTAATGATATACTCAAAGCTTGCTTAATTTGACAGTCGTAAAATCATTTGAAAAATCTACAAAAGATACATGCTAACTGGGTCTCTAATCGCTGAGAGTTACAGGAACAGTCATTGATGCTGCAGGTGGTACCGCACTGGTGGATGCGGGGGCGGGGGCGTCAGTGTATGTAAGGGCCTCGACTGGGGGGTAGGGGAAAGTTCCATACTCGGGGAGTTCGACCTCGGGGTAATCAGGGAACGCGTAGTAAGTATTGCTTTCGCCGTCTTCGAATCTACTGTAGGGGAAGATCTCTGAGCAACCCCTAGCTTGGACAGAGGCGTAGAAGTAGTGGATGTTGGCCCTGATGGCGTCCAACAAGTTGCCAGTGGTGTTGGGGTAGAGCATATGCAAGGTGTGGTTGATGTGGTACTCGAAGATACCGCACTTGTTGTCAAGTCTTGGTGCATTACGGTCGACAGTGTAAGTGTTAACACCAGCGATGTTGGCTCCTGGCTCAAGGGGGTGGATAGCAAGCACTACGGCCTCGTTATCAGCGCTCATGGGGCGGGCAGCTCTGTGGAAGTCATCGGGGTAACGTGCCGCTTCGAAGAAGATACGGGCATGGTCGAGCCTGAGTTGACCATCGTCTTGGCGTCCAATGGCGTCTCCTGAGATCTTGTAATTCGTGGTGACTCTTGGACTTCCAGTTTATGCCGTCGGTAATCTTCTTGCCTACGATCTCGGTGTCTCAGCTCCTGGCACTGCAATCTTTTGGATACTTGGAAATGAAGTAAGGACGTCTTCGATGGCAAAAGGGAGGTCATTGATTATTGCGCGTCTGGAAACCAGTTTTCAATTTGATCCAATCCAGGATAAGGCCTGTCGCAAATTTCATGGCTTTCAGAATCGAAAAGGCAAAGGCGCTTCACGTTGGGCAGTGATTGTAAAATTTTCGACATTTTCCTGCAAAAATCTTGTTGAAACCCCTCTTGATAACCTGTCCGTCTGATGCACGGCAGGGTATCTAGACCTGGCAAAATCGGAAGAGACGGGCTAGGCGGGCTTTCGGTGGCTCCTGCGTCAAGAGTGACAAGTTAAAAAAACTGGCGCCACGTATTAGGCCGTCGCCAAAATTGAAGCGCGTCTCGTTGTGATGATTCCAAATTTTTATGTTCCAAGTTTATGATGTTACAGGGTTATGTTGCTAATATACATTGTTGATAGTCCAAGCTTTGTGCCGCGGGTGAATGAATGACAGCGGAGTCGATCCAGCTAGAAAATTCGCTCGGGCACAATCCAGTGATTAAAATGCCAGTGATTAAAATGCCATCGACAATCCAAACATGATCGGCCAGACAACGAACAAAAGTCTGAATTTCGCCTGCTCCAGTTGACTAGCCCGGCTGTGTACTGCACCATTGTTTCTATAAGGTGATCCGTATTGATCAGCGGCGACAGTCGACACCGGTAGCATGGTAGTGCTCGTAAACATTTGTTGTCCTGGTGATGTTAAATTCATATTCGCCGCTGTAGAATTCATCGAGCCATCAGCGAGTAAGGATTGGACCGGGGGAACTGCGCTTAGCGTTGTTGAAGACGCTTTAACCAAGGTGGGATCTGAAACTATAGCGAAGTTGGCCGTATATATGTCACGTTGAAGTCCAGGACCGCGGAATGTAAGGAAACTCGACAAATTCTCAGATTGGCGCACGGCGTCCCAAGCGAGATAGCTTACTAGAGAGTATCGTTCCGTAAATCGGCCGGAAACGTCACCTGAGTTCCAAACGAGTTCGGATTTACGCCCAGAGCCAAGGTCGCTACGTATACCTGCGCATATAGTCACATAGTCAGTCAGACTTCGGACTCTGCACGCTCCTGGAGGACTTACAGCTTGAGCTGTATACAACTTGATCACCAGATCGCCTAGATCATATACATGGGGAACATGAGTATCGTCCTTCCAAGTCACAAGAGCAGAGCTTCCAGTAGCAAAGACCGTTTTTGCCACAGGCTGTGTTGGGTAGAGCGCCGCAAGAGCCCCAGAGAGATGGCATAGAATCACCAGAAGGATAACGCCCGAAAGATAGTTTTTGTTTAGGTGGTAGTAAGCCATTAGTGGTTTTGATTGGGAACAGATAGAAAGAGGAGACCGCACTGCGGGCGAGATAGATGCTAGGAGTTGCTGGTGAGTGATCAAAGTCAACAGGCGAATGAGAACTTGTTATGTAAGTCGGCGAGGCTCGATCACCACATCGTCCGAACCTCCGAGTATATCCGAATGCAAATGTTCGGTCGTATACGTCGGGATCCCATCAAGGGCTTGACTTAGGCCGCTGTTGCCAAAGTGAGGATATCTCCATAGTTCCTTAAAAAAGACATTGAAAACAAGAAGCGAAGATTAGGCATGATGATAGTGTCCAATTGCAATAATCTGTAAAGGACTGCTGTTGTCACTTGCACATGCGTCAGTTTGAATTTTATGCTGAGGGTTATCCTTACCTGTGCTTGCAATGATTGTAGATGGTTGTCCCCGCAAAGTCGATTAAGGATTGTAACGATGAAGTTCTCAATCCTAGCACGGTAAAACCGAGAGGTTGGAGATTGAACAAGCTCGATGATGCCTGACTCTGCCATGAGGTCCAGGTTTCTGGATGATAGCGACTTTGCATGTTTTGCAAGGATAGGCAACTGTTAATCGACGCCACAAGGTTGTACGCTGGCCGCACGATCGAGAGCTCAGCCAATTCGGGTAGAAAGTTGGCGGAAGGGCGTCTCGTGAGATCTTGTAACTTGTGTAACATGCTGCCAAATTCTTGTAGAAATTCGCTAGCTCCGCCGCTTCCCATCTATCGGTTTGAAACACAGAGGCAGTCCCAGTCTTCCGCCGCACCCAAAATCCACAAACGAAATCGCGCATCCTGTTCCTCGAGTATCTCAACCCTCAGGGATCTTTGTCCTAGTGATTGTGCTCTCGATAGTGTTCATACCGCAGCTCCGCCCCCATTGACGGTTATTCCCGTCACGGACCCCCGTATCCTCCATCTCGGTGTCCGGGGTGGATGTAGATACATAGCTTACAGTACAAGACGCAACCAGGTCGGAGAGCATCGTTGTGAGTGCTGCATGGCAATGACCACGGGAGCATCATGCGTCGTTGCCGCTGAAGAGAAACGATCACAGTAAGGTCTCCTGAGTCAGACGACGTGATGATGATTCCGAGATACGAGCAAAGAGTGACCAGGCTTGATGCGTAGCGGGGTCATGAGGGTGCTGGTAGGGAGTGGCTTGAATGAGGGAAGGGTATAGGGAGAAATGAACCAGGCCAACCGGTCAGGTAATGCGTAAAACTTGAAGAACCAAAAGCTAATGCAGTGTGTAGGTAGAAGGAAATCGCTCAACAATGTTCTCGTATATACAGGCGACTGCTAGCCCCCGTGCGAGATGTCGTGGGTGGACTCGAAAGGTGTATAGCCCTGCTGAGTGCTGGCCAGGAGAAATACAGCTGACAGGAGGAAAACGCAAGGAAAAAGTTGCAGGTATACGCGAGTAACAGAAAGAACACACGTAAGGCCAAGCCAGATTGGCGTAGAAGACGCGGCCCTGGACTAAAACTGGTTGGTAGTCAGCACAAGCTTAGCTGAGATACTAGCGTGATACTAACATGTCCGGATGCAAGGGAGATGAAATCTTAGGGTACTACATAGCGACATTGCATGACTTGCGCCTTCCTTCTCTCATGTAGTGGAACCAGCGCGTGGACAGGATCAAAGTAACGCACCACTGCACATGGTCCAATGTCATGACACGCCACGGGGCAGTGTCGCGTCAGTACAACTGTTTCAAGCCATAAAATAATTTTTGAATAGGCTAGGCGAATGCCGACCGGTGTAGGAATTTAGCGCGATCTTCAGCATCTGAGGACCGGTCAACCGGCCAGATGGACATGAGTTAACGACAGCTTTTTGGAA
This sequence comes from Agaricus bisporus var. bisporus H97, assembly GCF_000300575.1. NCBI lineage: Eukaryota > Fungi > Basidiomycota > Agaricomycetes > Agaricales > Agaricaceae > Agaricus > Agaricus bisporus. The sequence continues at coordinate 962,874 of NW_006267347.1, forward strand.
TATGCCGGGCATATTCCCGTCTTGTTCCGTCTCATTCGGCGCCATCACTAGATTATAGAGTTACGGAGCCTTGGTCAATGCTAGTCCTCCCAATCCAAATACAAGATTTTGTGTCTCGCGCGCTATCCAGCGGTTGTAAATGTAGTCTCAGCATAGCTATTATATATTGGGTATACATTACCTAGAATGACAATGCCTCCCAGTGCCACTTCAATACCGCTGTCACTGGAGTCCGCTGTCAGTGCCATGGCACGAATATAGAGATCATTCAAAAATGGGAGCAACTCAAAGAACAAAGAAAAGCAGTTTGAATTAATTGAGGGTCCCAAGCTGACAAGAGTCCACAGAATCTGTGCTTGCTAATTGAGTGACCGCTTTCATATCCTCTACGTCTAGGGCATTTCCGAAGAAAACAATTCCGATGTAGAAGATGATGCCCCTCCATCTACACCGTAGACCCATAAGACGTACCTCTCTGTTGACCAAGCAGCCTCGATCCAAAAGTGAGATCGCGTTCAGTGAGCCTCATGTATCTCCGGTGTTCTAATATGTAACCTCTCAATTTCAATCTTTGGAATCCTCAGACAAATCAACGGGATAATCGTTATCGAGTCCTCGGCAAGGGTATTCATGACGTCAAGGATTTACGATCCGCTGCAATGGCCATCATATATCTTCGCCAACTCTCAGTCAGGAAGAATGCAAAGGAACGATGGAGCAACAGACGAAGTATCCATGCTGACAACAATATCCACTACACCCTGCGAGCGATGGAAAAACGTCTATGATTTCATTACCATTCCATTGAAATTATAATTAGCGATGCGACTGAAAGAACCGAAAGCGGAAAATTGGTAGGTCATCAAATTCGTTTTCCGTGGATGCATGTAGTCTTCTCGAGTACAGAGAAATTCGAGCCCTAGTGATAACTCACTCCTGCCAAGTACCGTTCGAATGACATTGAATTTTTTTCACTTGTGTCTCCGCCGTTGGCGTATATTACGACTCCGGCTCCAAGAAAACTCCGTGGCTTGGGCCCCAAAATTCAATTGCAGGAACATTTTGAAATAATAGTATCTGTGGCGTGGTGGAACCATCTGCTATTAAAGAATAAGCGGGGGCGGTTCACGGGGGGATAACTCTTTTGTCGATCTCCAGGAAGCATCTCTTGATTGAGTCAGATATATCATCTTGCCGGATCGCACATGTGGATACGATTAGGGACGGAACGACTCGGAAGAGAAGTTGGTTAAGGGCTGATGGCACTTTCAATAGAACTCAACCCATGTGATTTCGATCCCCTTGAGGCTTGAGGTGCTGTGAAGCTCAAATTGTACGCTTCACTGTGCGGCCTTACTTTGACATTGACATTTCGCCAAGCCAAGGTGACTTCTCTCTGGAGAAGTTGTATCACTATGTGCCTGGTCACGCGAAGATTTATTCGACACTTCAATGAACAATGTTCAGTTAATAGACCAGCGTTCGTTCGAATCTGATACAGTCCGACCCGGACTCCGACCTACCATAATCCATAACAGATGTGCCATTTATCCAGTTTCTTCAAATTCTGCGGTCTCACGTTTTCCGAGAAGTTTTGAATGTGAACAAGTCTTTGATGAAAGTCGCCAACGGCGAGCGACGGAGACGTTCATCTCTTTACAGTTGAATAAAATTCTATTACTGTTATTCATTTACCAGAAGTCCGTAAACTCCTCGATTCCCGCTCTTTTCAACCATTTGACATTCATTCATGGTGTTCATATCATCATGTACCACGACGATGACGTATTTGCACGAAAAGAACGGAGCTCTTCCCCGAAGGTGAGCTCGATGCAACCGCTACAGAAGATTTTCATCCATGGAGCGGTTATGTTTCATTTGGCTTCGTCAAGAGCTAGAGCTCCACTAATACTTGCTTCTAATCCAACGGAAATCGGGTTCCATACCATGCTCTCGACCAGGATCCCGAGACACGTACTCAACCATCTTCCAGGGTCACTGACTCACCAGCTCGCAGCAGATAGCTTTCTTGGGGCCTCCAGGGACCATCGGAAGGGAGCCTAATTCGTGAATCGACCCTAGTCAACTCTGAAAGGTCGTTTCAGATTTCCGACTCCACAGCTCAAGGCCGCTTACTCTGTGAAAACCTACCCACCCCCTCTAAGCTGTGCGAGCATTTTCGGGGTGCTGAGAGATTCGGACTCCAGAGCCCATTGACAGGCCATTGACAGCTGCGCTATTTTAGGAACAGGAAAAAGAACTCCAAAGCGAGAATAGCGTGGGATTTTACCCCGCATTGAAGCCGAATGATCGTTTTTCCGGGAAGGCGGAAAGCTTTGATTTCTGAAGGTTTCGACACGCAGTCCTCAGGATTGTATAGCACCTTTGAGTCAGATACCATCGATATGACTCGTCGGGTTCGGGATAAATGAGAAAACATAGAAAACGATGCGGGTTTTTCGCGAGTCTGCCATTGGAGGATTTAAACGTTTGGCATCAACTAACTTGGCACACGCACCAAGTGCGTGTGCGAACGAAACTCAGAATACGAGCTTCTTTCATGAAGCTTCTAGTGTATGACCAGGGTTACCGTCACTATCCTGATACCGCACTCCCCATGATATCCATGGCGAAACGTCGGGAACGCAAGCGAAGAGCGAGAGAACGTAAGTCGACGCCTCAAAAGACTTCTTCTCAAGCCCACCCTGAGAACATCCGTTTATTCACTGATCGTTGGCGGGACATCCTCCCCATTTCCCGCCGCGTACTTCCCATTCGCGAAGACGTCGGACAAGTGCTGGATCTATGCGTGAGAGGTTGAATGTCAGCTACATAGAAGTGTGCCAGAATCGTGACGAACATTACATGAACAAGAAACTTTATGTAGCACCTTGAAAGTCATGGCATCGTATACTCCTTCACCGTGACGTGCGATCGAGGTCGCTGGCTTACTGATACTGGTGACGTGGTGCCTCGATACAAGATCCGTTGGTACAGTTGGTACCTGCTTGGTACTTCCAGTCGGGGGCTAGGTTGGGGTACAGGGGTGATAATGGAGGAATATCATGTGGGTTTTTGTCGGATGACGCCTCCCTGAAATATTTACTAACTATGGTATTATACCGTTCACCTAATCACCGCTACTTTGGGCAGCAGTAATAATCAACACAATGACCTCCGCTTGTGGGGCCGGGCACCAAATTCTTAATACCCAGAACCTAGACTCGTCGATGTATAGTTTGATAGAGTTTGATTCGAGAAATTTAACATCTACACTCAATATCCAATACCCACGGGATCACTGAGAGCCCAATAACTGGAACATTGCCAATACCCCGAAGGAATAATTTCATCGTGAGAATTGAGGTACCGATTCTCGGTGTTCCTAAGGCGCCCGATGCGACCTGCATCATAGACCTGAGACGACATTCTCCGCCTGACGAGTTGTTGATCCAGCGTTCGTCTGTCGATTAGGAATTAATTGCAACAGAATGCCAGGGTAGCTCAGTATTCCGCCAGCTCACAGACAGGCTTTCTTGTGGCGATTGCGTAACCTGCCTACCAGGCCCACTGAGCGTTATACTTGGCGATTGTGGCTATGAGTGTACCACGCGGATTTTAAATTCTGGACAAAATGGGGTGTCCAACCCTAAGATCGGTTCGCTCAATCTACCTCCGGGCCATAGACTGTCAGAGATCGCGAACGAAGATCATTTTCTAAATTTGGCTATGCACTGACAGGACCCCGGGGTATCCTGGGGTATCGTAGGTGTTGTGCGGAGTTGTGCGGACACATTTTGGACCCGTCAGCCGGTGTACTTCGGAGGTTCAATGCTTGAGCCCAGCTCCTTGTAATCAATATTCGTATTCCGAAGACCGGCGGGTTATTCGGAATTCAGAAAAGATTTGGTCCTGATAAGAGAATGATCGATAGCGTCTCGCAGGCACGGATCTAGCAGCCTGCGATAAGAATTTGTTTATTCGCACAGTTTCTAGTAAAATGGGGCACTTTGGGATCTACTGGAACAGGCAAAAACCGGCTACTGTTACGCTGTAAGAAGGGGATAACTCCGGCGTCGGTGGAGGGCGTCTCATGGGGTGACGTTTATCCAAGAAAGCCTGGGCAAATGGAAAAGTGCTCACATGGTACCAAGGGATATCCCCATTTATCATGGTTAACCGGAATCGTTATCTCTCCACTCAAACGGAGATTCCTTCCTAAGTTGAACAGTCGCGCGGGATCCATCAATCATCAACAATTTCAGGTGCCGTCCTGCACATATCATATATAGATCCTACCTTTCTATTCCTTTCCCATCCCCCTCTCCCATTAACAACCACCCTTCTCCTGCGCTATGTCGATCCACGAGAAGAAGGATCAGAAGGATCCCGATTCAAGCAGTTATAACGAAGACTCTGGACATAAATTCTATGATCCCTCGAAGGAGTCTGTATGGACGAGGTTGGGAGTGAACTTCGAGAGTTTCAAGCGTGCGCCTGGGACGACTGCGTACGCATAATGCTTATCCATATGTGACGAAGAATTTATATCTGACTTTTTACGCGATATAGGGGGCAGGCAGTGTATGGTAACAATGTGGAGGATATCGAAAAAATCATGGCCGATGCGCCTATGTTGCAGCAGAAGATGAAGCAGAGGCATTTGACTATGATTGCTGTCGGTGAGTGACACGTGCCATTTACATGCAGCATTGCGCATGGCTTAAACCTATTTCCGTGTCCAGGTGGCTCCATCGGTACGGGACTTTTCGTAGGCTCTGGATCTGCTTTGGGTATCGGTGGTCCAGCCGCTATTTTGATCGCATGGATTATTATTGGTGTGATGTTAATTAATGTTACTCAGGTAAGTTTATCCGAAATTGTTGGATCTTGTAGCTTTTTTGACGTGGTTGTAGGCAATTGGTGAAATTTCTATTCTGTACCCGGTTTCTGGTGGATTCTATACTTGGGCTGTTCGTTTCCTCGATCCTTCTTTCGCTTTCGCCATGGGATGGAATTACTTCCTTCAATGGGCTATTGTGTTGCCACTCGAGATAACGGTCGCGGGCACGACGGTGCAATATTGGTCACAAGCGGCGAAAGTCCCCTTAGGAGCTTGGATAACTATATTCTGGATTGTTATCAGTGAGTTTTTGGTCCACCCGTGTATTTTGTTTTTCCCATTGACATGCCTATTTTAGTGCTTGTTTGTGTATTTGGTACCCTGGGCTATGCCGAAGAAGAATTCTGGTCATCATGCCTTAAACTGGCTGTAGTTGTGATCTTCATCTTCATCGGCATGTGAGTAGCCATTTTAAGTCATTTGATTGCGCGTTTTGATAGGTTTATCAGTGTTTGTATTTCTGGTGGGGGCCCTGATACCGGAAGTTTCAGCAACTATGTCGGAGGTGCTCGTTGGTCTGACCCTGGAGCGTTCGCCAATGGATTCAAAGGTATATGCGCTGTGTTCGTTACTGGTGCGTCTTTATTGGTCTTGGAATGAAATTTGCGCTCAAAAGTGTATCTTCCAGCTGCATTCTCTTTCTGTCAGTACATTTCGAATACTTGCGAAATCGTAAAAACTAATATCAAATTACAGCTGGAACTGAGCTTGTTGGCCTTGCCGCTTCTGAGACTCCCAACCCCCGTGAAACTATGCCAAGTGCTGTCAAGGGTACTTTCTGGCGTATTGTGAGGCGTTCTTTTACACTCATCTTTGCGCTGCTAATCATCCTTTACTGCTCAGACCATCATCTACCTTACATCTCTTACCATCATCGGCCTCATGGTTCCTTACGATAATGAAAGTATTTCGCATGGCAGCGGTGCAGGTATGTGTATACTTTTCAAGCTCCCGTCTTTTGCATTAACACGGCGCTAGGCAGCTCTCCTTTCGTAGTCGCACTTGATCTTGCTGGCATTAAAGGCTTCAATCGTATGTTATTTGAGTCAAGTGAACCGGACATGGTATATAATTTATTCTCCCATAGATCTTGTCAACATCACTATCTGCATTTCGGTCCTTTCCATCGGACTTTCTTGCGTCTATGCCGGCTCCCGTACTTTGACCGCCCTCGCTGAAACTGGATATGCTCCAAAGGTCTTCACCTACGTCGACAAATCTTCTCGTCCTCTTTTCTCTGTCATTGCCGTTTTGGCCTTTGCTCCTCTTGCTTACATTAATCTTGCGCCAAATGGAGAGACCGTCTGTAAGTGCATCATTGCCTGATCTGTCGAAATATTTCAGAGGCTGATTAGAGTGCTCACACAGTCAACTGGCTTGTCGCTCTTTCGGGCTTGTCTGCTCTTTTCTCATGGCTGTCAATCTGTTTATGCCAGTAAGTTCTCGGTTTTGAACTATGCACATAGGGTCTAACAACAGTTTTAAGCATTCGTTTCCGTCGCGCTTGGAAGGTTCAGGGTCACTCAGTCGATGAGCTGCCATTCCGTGCATTCGGTGGAGTGTACGGATCCTGGCTTGGTGTCATTCTGATTATCCTTGTCCTCATCGCCCAATTCTACATCGTACGCATTCCATTCTCTGTTTAACTCAGTCATTGACTGTGGGTTTTTAGGCTATCTCGCCTGTTGGTGGTGCGGTAGGCGGCTCTAAAGGAGTAGCTCAAAATTTCTTCCGTACGTTCTTTTTAAAAAGTCCAAGTAACAGCTTCCTGATCGGTGCATTACAGAGGCTTACCTTGCCCTATTTGTGATGATATTCTTCTACATTATTGGATTCCTTTGGAAGAGAAGACTCCCACAACGCGCAAGTGAAATCAATCTCGACTCTGGTCGTAAGACTTGGTATACCGCGGAAGAAATGAACGCTGTATGTATCTTCGTTTCAAAATCATTAAATCTTTTTTAATCATTCGATCCTTCTATAGTGGCGGGAAGAACGTCGGCGTGCGCCTTTCTTCCTCCGGATATATAGGAAGTTGTTCTCTTACTGAGCTTAAACCTTTATCCGTGCTCTTAGTACTAAGCATTTTCGTTTGTCTGTGCACTTTTCTAATTTTTAATTTTTTGTATTCTATACCGATACCAATGTTGTTCGTTATGTCAAAACCATACATATAATTCTCGAACGCGTCAGAAATATATCCATGATTCAACATAATTTAGTCAGCGGTAAGCAATCGGACTGTTCTTCCGTCGCGTGACAGAGGTTGTCAAGGGAGAAGAGAGTGGGTCAGGTACGCGCTTCCGACCAGAATGTATTAAGTTCATAGTAAGTAATAGTAAGTGGACTGTGGTTTCTTATCCGATGTCCGGGGCCGTCCCCATGGCCATGATACCCACCTCCAGATTTCCGGGGTGGCGCTCCCACAAGGCATCAGTGAAAATTGAGAATGGAATTGTAACTGCGGTTTGACAGCGAATTGCAACCGCTACCTCGCATTTGGACAGCAACCGGCTTGGCGGCTATGAACGGCTGAGCGCCTGATCAATCATATGGTCAGATGTTGAAATCATCCCGGAAATTTCACACAGCCGACGTACCTCAAGAAATCACCTGCATCTGACCTGCATCACATTTTTTTGGTGTTTTGACTGTACCCTGATTTATCATCCTGATGACGTTTTTGTCGGGACGGGGTGTTCTGAAACCTTGGAGAGGTTTTCCTGGGGTTCGCTAAGAAAAACATTCTTCCTGAACTAAGCTTAAGTTCCTTTTCGCTATCGTGTTCGCCGAGGCCCTAGAGGACAACGTTGAAGGTCCCCAATCTCAGATCACTCCTCGAGATTGGTTGGATCTTTGCCCAGGAAACAACCCAATCGAGCCTGAATTCCAGTAGTTCAAGTTAAATATTTATCTTCCTCTCATAAGGAATCTATCTTTCTGTATACCAAGTAGAAATTTCAAACAATTTTTGCTACGCTTAAACGAAATGATCGTATAGGGAAATCATGGACGATTACACCTTTCTGGGGCAAAGCCCTCAGGACTCATATACATCGACAACTGCGGTCCATTCTTTCGGATGCAGCAGCCAACGTAGGTATGAATACCAGTTCGGCTAGATAAATCTCGATGTTTACTATGGGATTCTTTGTCAGTAATAGTCGTAAAGCTGAAATGTATGCCGATGACTCACAAAACAGTTCGAAGATCCCTAACGTAAGATTTCGAAAATTCTTCGTTGGTGTCGGCATAGAATTGAGAAATCGCGTTCGCGATGAAGGCATCACTTTTGCAAAAATGACGAACGGGAAAATACAGCTTCGGCCACAAGCGATTCGACCTTCTCCTTATCTCGAAATAGAGTAAGAATCCATGGGCTACCACCTTCTTGGGACTTGAAGGTTGTATGTGCTCATAGCGCCCAACTCCAGGGAAAAAGAATCCCCAAAGTCGTTCAATCAGATCACATGTCTCCCTGGTAAGTGGATCGTGGTCGAGAGCACCGCCTAAACGAATAATGCTAATGATTTCGTCCAACGTAGTAGCATCTGACCGGAAATAGACCTTTATTCTGTTTTGTTCGGAGGGGACGCAGTCAACTGCGATCATATCCGGAACAGGGCGCCGGCACTTTGGGATTGTTTCCATGAAAGACAGAACGCGTACCCATGGTTCTATGAGATCGAGGCGCGACATACATTGCGTCACCAGGTCTTCCTGAGGTACCTTCGTTGCTGTCGAACGTAGGTGAGGGAGGAAATAAAACTTTCCAACCATCGAGTCTTTCGAAAGATCACCGCCTGTATCATGAGTTAAGCTCAGAACCTGCTAAAGGAATTGAACACAAACCTAGGAAGAATTGTGATGAGTAATTCGCGTTCTTGCTCCCTTCTGTCCGATCGAGGATCAAAGTCTGGCGGCAGATATTTGTCCACTCGAGGGACCAGGCCTTCGTCCTATTCCAGGAACGCAAACCCTGAAGTGTTCTCATCCAATCACTCGAAGGGCAAGGCGTCCCATCTCTATAGTCGAGAGGTTCCATAGCGAAGCGGATGGACATTGCACCGTCGGCGTCAACAGCCCAGATAAGCTCCATTGGAGTGTGATCGTCGGAGAAGAAGGTGCAAGGTCGAATCCCTTGTGCCATAAATTCTTGTGGTGTGGGACCCAGTAGAGGAACAATCTCATGGTCGAAGTAATCAATGAAGTCACGGACGACGCTTGGAGACACCGATACCCGCTCCAGGAGATACTGAAGTCCACGTCCGATTTCTGATTTCCAGAAAGTTGAACGGCACGAGACATAATCATACTACAAAAATAGTCAGTTATAAACCGTGGCAAAGGTTTCGGGACCCATAACCCCCACGCATAGCGGTTCCGAAGCGAGGCTGCGAATGAGATTGTGAAGCGACTTTATCTCATTATGCCTTGGTTCGTAAGTAGCGGTTAAGTGTACACTGGGGTCGGCGAAGGTGGACATGTTTTTTGGAGGTCAAACGGGAGGAGGTGCTTGGTTTGAAGCATCATCGCAGGTGATTTATATAGGATGAAAGAGTGTTGGATGGACGACCTATACAACGAGATGTGCAGTTTGTAGATTAGTCTTACGTTAGATCGAAAGAACTACGTACACTGTAGAGAGAAGCTGATGCCGGTTCCGCCGAGTAAAGGCATGTCCCGTCGGCATCGCCAGGCGCTTCGAATTCGTCGCCCGATCCGCGGCTTTCGACTCCTGCTTATGGACGACTGACGGCAGACTGACGGTACTGCCCATGCCTGCCGTCTGCTTCACCGTCACGGAATCGCCACCGGAGCGCTCTCCGAATTCTATCAGTATATCAGAATATGAGCCGTCGTAGTTAATTTCTAGGAAAACAATACTGGGTATTGTATTATGGGATAGGCCACTATACCTCAGTGCAGCAGTTTACGATCTATGAACCAAGTCAGTATTCATGGATCCATCACATTCAGAACTGAACATGCAACACCCACGCACCCCATGGTCCGTGCTCTGCCTTGTGGTCCGTGTTCGTGGCCCGTGGCCGCGTGAGGAGAGGAAGCATGTGACCAGCGCGCGGCACGTGATGAGAACCTGGCCGAGATGTTGAATCGATGTCGCGTCTTTGCCCCTCTGCCTCCTTCTTCCATCTCTTCCTCCCACTTTCTGCCCATAATGCCCCGCAAAGCCGCCGCTGCCGCTGGAGAATCTGGCGCTCCTGCATCCGAGCCTCGTCGCTCTTCGCGTATCAAAGAGCAACCGAAACCTGCACCCGCCGCAAAGAAGCCTGCCAAACCCAGAGCCAAGAAGGCTGATAAGGAGAAGTCATCGGGCGAGGAAGATCAGGAATCCAAGCCGAAATCTGCTCGGGGCAGGAAACGCAAGGATCCTGAGGCTCCCGCGGACACTGAAGCCAACGGTGCTACAGCGGAAGCACAAGATGATGAACCGCCCGCCAAAAAGGTCCGACGTTTCGCCCGCCTGACTACATGCGCATACTTACCTACTCGCTTAATGCCAGGCCAAACCTGATTCTAAGACTGCAGACGAATCAGCGTCGAAGGAAGAGTCTACTAATGCCCCGGAAGCAAGCGGGAAGCCTTCGTCAAAAGCAAGCGCCAAACCCTCTTCTAAGGCCAGTGCAAAACCTGCTTCGAGAGCTGGTGGAAAATCATCCAAGCCACCTTCAAGAGCAGGCTCTAAGAAACCCTCGTCCAAGGTTCGCATTCAATCTACGTCCAGCTTCGCCGTGCCTTAGCGCCGTTGGGGCCTCTCGTCTCCTGTGTGGGAAAACCAAACTCATGTCCAACTCAACCAGGTTGAGGGTCAAGAACCCGCCGCTGCTCCAGCGAAAGTCGCAGAGACTATTACTGAGGAACCTGAGGCCGAAGCGCAAGTCAATGCTGAACCTCAGCCGTCTGAAACAGTGGTGTGTAACGTACTCATGGCCTTACTATTTTATCTAATCTTGGTTCAGGTCTGATTGATTTGATGTTCGTAAACCGACCTTGTCATCAGGACCTCTCTATTTCCATGGCCTCTAGTCGGACTACGGACGAAAATTTGACGAGTATCTCATGTCTATCTCAGATCTCTCTTTTTGGCTTGTGAACCGGAAACCTCGTTGGATTCGTGCCTTGGTGTTGGCACGATTCGACACTCATCCTGCCACCGCTATACTCCCTTCTGCTTTCTCTCTTGCCATTCATCCTACCACTATCTATAACTTCCCTGCAGTCGCTGTCGCTTTCTCCATCCTCGTGTCCCGGCTGTTATGACGCACAAAGTTGTTTGTATCCCTGTACCGTTAACGTTTGGTGTGATTGTATCCATCTTCTCTCTACCTGTTCCGCCATTCATTCCCTCCGGTTACTTACCCCGAGTTGTGCTCCCCGTAAAAAGCCCAGGGTTCATTTCTATCTCCCTCATTTCCAGCACGGTGTATACATTTTTCCAAACGTTTGCAACAACTTGGTTATTTATCTTCTTTTGTTCTCCTTTTCGTATTGTATTTTGTTGACTTGCGTGTATGTGACATGATGATTTAGCCAGTCCAGTAGAGCGTAACATGCGATAGCCAGATGCCTCTCTGCACTAAGCATAGGGGAGTACGAGAATATATTTATTGGTATCGCTACTGTGGACCGAGGAAGGGGATTTCGTCTTTGATGCCGTCTGAGATAATCGAATTGTAACCGGGGTAAACTGTTATATAAAAAAGACACTGAAATTTTTTTAGTTTTGACCAACCAGTGAAAAAGAAATTGGTCCGAGGAGACTGAAGAGAGCGGGTACGGAAAAAAGAGAACATTGAACGAGAATATCAGTGATATAGGTAAATTGCTTCAAGCGATGGTACAATTGTCGTCTGATAGCCCATGTTCGAGTAACGGAGGCATTGGACCCATGATCTCGGGTGGTGGTGATCCCTGACTTTGCATCTTTTTTTTCCAAGGATAACTCTGAGTGTTTGAACAATGAAAAGAAATGAGATAGGGCGTACATCATTCATCAGACCCAGAATCTTCTTTGTCGTTTCCATATTTGACTCGTCAAAATTGGGGCTTTCGAATACTGCAATGATTTGTTTGATGTACGAGTACTGATTCTCGTAACGCGTCCTGAGAGCCGGGTCGAGAGGCTTTGGTGGATTGGCGAGGAATCCAGGGAACTAAATTGACAGGAATGATATATTACTTTTTAGGAGTAAAGAGAGGTTGGAGAGACGTACGTTATCTCCTAGATCTTTGAGGGGTTCGTATAATATGTCTTTTGCCATCAGTTGACCCATGACGTTTTCGAGTGTAGCAGCAATTTCGGCTCCGTTGGATTCATCGTTCTCACCGTTTTTTTCAAGATCGAAATCGCCTAATGACTTTAAGAGGTTTTGGAGTACATCTGATTGAGGGTCGACGCCGGGAGTGTTGGAACTCGTCTTTTTGTGTTTGTAGGTTGATGAATGGATAATAATCAGATCAGCGGGCGCTTAGATTGAGGAAGAGTATAACAGACCTTTAGATTTGATTCGCTTTCTTTGAGTTTTTCCATTGCTTGTTTGATTTGCCATTGAAAGTTGTTCGGAGTTGTCGAGTCCTGACCACTACCCTCTTTACCTGACTGACTTTCAGGCCCAGAGGGAGCGTCATAGCTATCTGCCAATTGTTCAACGAGAGCCGCTGTCCAAGCAGCTTGAAGTTTATCTCTCTCCTCCTTTGTCAACTCTTCCTCACTAGCACCATCTCCATCACCACCGCTACTCCTCGCTGCAGGACCACCAGCAACAGTATCGATTCCTTTCAGAAGATTCTCCATTTCCTGAGCCAATTCCCTAGCGAAATCTTCGGAAAGAGCTGTTTCATCGATTTCGACAGCTGAATCGAGGTGCGGTGGTGGTTGTTGTTGGTGTTGTCGACGTCCTAAGCCTGGTGTTGAAACAGGTGGTGCATCAACACGAGTATTGTGTCTTGGTCGGTTACCGAATGGTGTTGATGTTGCTTTCGAAGACGAGGGTAGCGCACTGGGTGGGGGTGCTTTCGGAGCGGAAGTCCCTTCAGAGAACTCATCTAGGACATCTAATTTGGAGCACGTTTGGAATAGTATGTCAGAATTCGGGTTTCGTTGGAAGGTAAGTAGCTGCTACTGATGGGGATGTGAGATGTCGGGGGCACGTACCGTCAAGATCGTCTAGGTCTTCTTCTTTATCGGGTTGTATTTTAGGTAGAACTGGTTTTATGGATTTATTGGCCATCTTTAGTGTTGTAGAAGAAGATAATGGAAAGCTATAGACAAAAGACAACGATCGGTCCCAGCGTGTGACGCATCCATGTGATACATGTTTTCTTTGGGAAAATTAAAATTAAACATCGTTACTTCGCCTCAATATCCCATCACTCGTACTCGCATCCTCTCCAGTCCATGATTTATGGCCTCAGGTTCACATTTAAAATATAGTAAATCTTTCCGAAAGTTGTGGTGACTACTACTTCCGGCCTAATGAATTGATAGTAGGACTTACCACCACATGACAAATTGATGCGAAAAAATCATGGATGGAACTGACAAGGTTTAAGCTCCTTTTTTCAACTGGACAAGGAAGATTTAATTCGACGGCGCACGGCTGCATGGGGGGCCGTGATAACGCAGCGTTGCGCCAGTGTTCTTTCTAAAGAAGTTCGAGAGCTCAATTTTGGCTACGTCAGTCAGATTGGCCTCCATTAGCCTCCATTGCGTCGGTCGTGGATTATACCCGGTACTTAGGGACAACAAGGTCGAGGTGATGATAGCTGAAGAAACGAGAGGAAAGGAAGAAGAGCGCATGCGGGCTCGTGACGCAGCTGGGGGATTCGGTGGAAATTTTTGGAAAGGAGAGGGAGCGGTGCCAGGTGGTTGGTATGATTGGACCTACAAGGACTCTATCTCCGCTTATTTCACTAGCTCGCTGATTGCTCCTTAGTATGTGTGATATTGTCCGTGACACTGACTCGAGCTCACACACACATGGCAAGTGCGTTTTTCCTATTTTCTGCCCCTTGATGGCCCGGGCGTGCCTTGATTGTTATCCCTACTCGAGTTGTTGCCTTGTTGCGAAGCGGAATGTGCAAACAGTGTTGAATGTGTCAATGATTTAATGTCATCCGATCAGCAATTTGAATCTCCTCAAGGAACCAAAAAACGTTCGATGGGAGAAAAAAGGAAGAGAACAAGCTACCGAAAGGAAGTATGACACAGGGGAGTGGGAGGCTCAGGAGCCTGTTGGGGTCTGTTGGGGTCCAATGCGTGTAGCGCGTCTTGCCTGCCGTTGGTCGTGCCTGTCACCCTATGGCGATAGGGAGCAGATTTGACATCGGAATCTGACCGGTGCGATGATATAGAAATAGGGCAAACACACTCTGCTACCGATACTCGTGCCTTACATTCGCGCCAGCAGAATGCTACACTTTGCTCATGTTATAACTCCAGCATCGGCCTGCACGGCAGAAGTGGGCAGGTGAAAGATTTAAAAATACTGAATCGGTTAAGTTGATGAACGAAGTAAGTACCGTTTTACCTTCCATGCCCTCCCTACAGTGTGAGCATACTCTATCTAAATAATAGAGAGGATCTGCAGAGCAAGTTGAGCTAAAACACCATTTCCAACATACCTCTCTCCTACCAACCCCTTTACCCGTGTGGGTCTAGCTGTTTTCTCAACGACAGGATAACCAAATCCCTGCCACCCCTCCTGGACATATGTCGAACATGACAAGTCAATTTTTCGAGTCGGTCAGGACGCTGAACAAAAGCTTCACTTATACTCCGGCAACTCGCCCAGGGACCCGAGCCACGCGCAAGTGAGATGTTCAGCACCAGGGAGCAAAGATTGTGTATGGTGATCGTGCCCAATAATTCTCGAATGACATGGTTAAACACAAAAGACGGTAGGCAAACACCAATTGCAAAGTGTGGAGGTTTGGTTTATGTTGAAAATCGAGAAAGTACTCAAAGCTGCGGCGATCGTCAGTTTCGAGCTGCTATTCTCCTCACCTCTCAGCCCAAAAAGATGGAAATCGTGTTTTGAGCGAGTTCGAGATAGTCTAAGGATGGACCGATCAATCCGAGCATTGTAGAAAATGACGGTGTTTTTGACGCTGACGGTGCCCGACTGTGTGCCTTGCCAGTAGAATGTTGATTATCACAGATGACCTTCAGTACGTGTTGCAAAAATAAACAACTGTTGACCACCAGACCGGTAGTCTAAGTACCCGGAGAAAATGCAGTTTGTGAATGTGGGGTTTCAGTGAGCAATAGGGAGACACAAGAAGGTGAGTGAGTTGACCGACTTCATGCTTCAAATGATTGGGACCCAGTCAACAAGCTAATGAGTGAGGCCGAAGTAAGTTCATGATCTTCCTTGGCATATCCAATGTTCTCGAAGGCGATTCCTGGGCGGACTTTCGATGGCTCTTGCGTCAAGAGTGATTCAATGACTTGTTTCAATTGCTTCAGACTTACCCGCAACCGTGCGGGTCGCAATACATGCTATGTGCCCAAAATTTTGAACCTTGCTTTTTAACACGTCCAATATCGTACTTGTAGTGAAACGAACAGCTATGCTGTACAATGACTTGAGCCCCGTTCTGTCGTTGAAAATCATGTGCTTCTTGTGACAACCGAGATGGTTTGTCACATTGAAATGGACGACAGGTCTAGATGCCCCCGGGCATGTTCCTAGACAATCAACAAATTCGCTCGCACGGCCTCCCCCGAGTGTGAATGAACCGCAAGTCCTCCACGACACAATGGACGATGCATTAATCGCGCCATTGACGCGCCCAATCGCTGGAGAGACACCCTATTGGGAAAATCATTTTCCTAATTCGGTCAATCGTCCAGGTGGGCAACGACGCCACACGAAAATCTTGCCTCTGACAGTCTAACCACTAATCACTCGCCAACCGTTTCTGACACTGCTACGCGTGATGACAGGACCCCGAAGAACCGGATATAGCTCCAGCTAACGGCCTACCATAAGTCCGTTGGGGCGGAAGAAAAAGTGTGGCGGGAAGTGCTCGTGGGACGGGACGCTACATCCAAGCCTTGCTTGGCTCAAACTGTTGTCGGAGACACAAATTTGCAGAGACTAGGCTCTCCGAAAAATTTAAACTTAACCAAACAAATTACTGTAAATAAACGGCTGAGTGTTACCAATGCCGTTTCAGTCGCTCAATAATCACCATTGGAATTGCTTTCCCATGTATTTTAAGGCCATCACCCAAGAATCGGTAAGGAAATATGGAAGTATCAAAAGAATCGGCCAGCATATGTCCCGACAGAACTCCTGAATAGCTTAAAATTTGGCTTCTATCAAAACTATCGGCGGGCCTAGGATAATACACCCTAGCCAAGGCCAGAACCCACCAGGATTGCGCAGAAGCGCTAGATCCTGCCGACTCAGTATCGTTTTCTTTCGTAAATCCTCAAGCCGATAGTATTGATGTCTATTTTTCTGAGTAAACAAATTCGCGCGACACTCGAACATGATCGTTCGCGGTAAACCATGCCAAGTATGCTAATATATTGATAAATAGATCGGTGCTTTTAGAAGAAATCAGGATCGGAGAAATATGTGCCCGGTGAATATGTATGTCATACTACCCAGAAATTAGAGTTTCGCGAGATGTGATGCGAGGAAAGAGGATGGAGAAGGCAGCCTATACATGTTGAAAGGGATTAAGGGATTATAGGAATGAGAAAGTTAGGGGCGAAACGAAAATTTCTTAATCAGTTTAATGTACGATCTGTGCGGCGACAGTGAAACTGAAACTTAAGTGCCAGGAAATGGGATATAGCACCGATGTCTCTATGCCCGACACCGAACGCGGCCCGGAAATAACTAAGTATGCACAGACCACTGCTGGCCCAACCCTGGTCCATCCATGCCACACTCGGTCCTTCTCCAGACCCACTCGGTTCTCCGTAGCCATGGGACTCTTCACCACACCCACAACAACCCCGAGTGCTTCTGACGCTGTATATTCCCAGCCCTCTAACTCTTTCTTCAGGAAGGTTAATTCCAAACTGAAGAGTCTACCAGTAGCTACTGCAGGCAAGGATTTATCAAGTTTATATCTTAGTCCTTCTATTTACTCGAGGGAGATAGGCTCAGGGTCGTAGATGAGAACACACGAGAAAATAAGTTATGTTAATAGAAAATCATTGACGATCACGAATCGTAGCCTAAAGTATCGGAGTGAGAATGGTCGATGTGGCTGCCGAGAGCAAAGGATCTGATTACGAAGAATTGATCGGGGCTGTTGAGTCTTATTACCTGAGCCCCATTCAGACGGAACATGCAAGGTTTGATTCACCTACTGTAAGTCACGCCACGATTTTAATCCGTACTCATATATAGGGCAAGTAATCTTATGTTTGAGCGCATTCACCCAACCTCGTCAAACATGACACCACCTTTTATCAGCGGCACTCTTCAAGACGGACTCTGGATCAAGAAAGTTCCTTCAAAATATACGGCGAATCAAATAGCAGAGTACCTTTCCGCTATTGAGTACGAGCCAACCTATGATGCAGAGGTCATTGCGTCGGGAAACTTCCCCGTCAACTTGGATACCCTCACGCGGTTAACGCGTTTGCATTTACTCACATTTCCATTCGAGAACACGGCAATGCATTAGTGAGTTAAATTTCGGCGCATCTTTGTTATCTGACGTCGATTCCCAAAGCACTTCCGATCACGCGATGGATGTAACTCCCGAAGGACTCTTTGAGCGCCTGGTTAAGAGGCGCGGAGGGTCTTATTGCTTTGGGCAAAATGGCCTTTTGTTAGAAATGTTGCGTGGATTGGGCTTTAGGTACACTTACCACACACTCTATCCACTGAGTGACGCTTACATTCTCAACGTAGGGCTTATGGAGCTAATGGACGAACAAATGTAGCGACTGCAGGGAATGCGTATACGTACACTGCATCAGCCACTCACCTTGTCATCCTCGTGCAGCCATCGGTTAACAGCAACCAGACCTACGTGTGCGATGTCGGCTACGGTCCATCAAACGTCACTCGTCCACTCTTATTATCCAATCATCCCGATAACGTTATCGTGGGATTATCTGAAACGGAACGCCACCGCCTGACTCGCAGTCCGCGTCCGGATTCCAGCGTCGGTAAGTTGAAAACCCGATGCTATTTATTTCTATGTGGCTGATCTATTTTTGTTACCAGCGTATTCTCAGGATCATACGACAACCGCCGGGGACCAGTGGAATATGGAAGTCTGGCACAAGAAACCGGATGCCACTGATGGTATCTGGCGCATTCAATACTCCTTCAGCGAGTCCGAAATCTTTCCGAGTGACTGCTCCTTTGCTTCCTATGGTGTCTCCCAACGTCCTGCACCAAGAAGTTTCCTCTGGACCGGTGTCATTTGTCTCAAACTCTTCACTATAGATGAGGGTAACCTTCATCTAGAGAAATCCAAGAGACCTATGTATCGTTTAACTCTCTTCGGGAAAGAAGTCTGGAAAACCTCTGGCCCGAACAAAGAAGTTGTGCACACTCTGGAAACAGAGTCGGATAGGATAAAGGCGCTTCGTGATTACTTTGGGCTGGATTTGAAGGACGAGGATGTCGTGCACATAGCTGGTAGAGCTCCCGCCTATGCGGTAAAGGGTGCTTAACGTAATCTTTATCCCCGTACTATTTTGTCTCCTATCGAGATTGTAAATCATTATTATTGTTCTCTGTCTTGGCGCTCTTAATATCCGTTTGATCGCTTCATTATTAGATATGATCCCAAGCACAATCCATGGTCACAACGCGACACATATGAGCTCCGATAATGCAGGTTATACAGCGGCTATTATATCGCCTATGTAGTATACAAGAAGACACAAGAGCGGTCTGCAATCTCGGAAGAACCGGATTAGCCTTCTACTGCCTCCGCTACTCCGGAATCCGGTTATGGTCAAAATGCTGGTCTATTTTTGTTTAGGTGAGATGCCGACTATATTGTGGCTAAGCTGAGGACATACGAGGGAGAGCGTTTCGGCGCTACCCTCGAGATGAACCGGCTATTGTTTCTTTTCTTATCAAGTCACCGGTTAAGCATCATTGGTCCATGCTTTTCGTTTTGTCCATACAATATCTTTATAAACTGCTTCGGAACTAAGTTTTTCCGTTCCTGTAAAAGATATCACGGTCAATAGTGAACTGGTTCCATTTCAACTGGATGATCATGAGCAATTCGCCAACCAGGGTCTAGGAAAATTCACGAAACTAATATCTAGAATCATTAACAACGTCTCTATTATGGTAAATACGCAAGGAAAAATGAGATATGAGGATGCTATCTATGTGATATGGCTACATCAATGTAAATATAATCTTGCGTTCGTATGACAGTTCAAAGCAGTGATGATGAAAGTTTTAAGATGAATGCGTGGATGTTTTTTCCGGGTCGGGGCCACCAGATGGTACGATGGCCTTTTCGACGTCAGGGTCACTGGATTGTGCACTAGTTTCTTTTAATGGCTGTGCACGAGGTTGTGATTCAGATTTCCGGGCAAAACGACTCGCGTGCCTAATTTTCTCTCCATATATCCAGAAAACGAATGGACTGAAAATGACAAATGATTAAGAACGGGTTGTGCACGAGATACTCTCGAATTGACTTACGCAGGACACCCTATTACGATTGCTACGCAAGCGAGGATTGTGTTGCCTTTACCATATCCCAAAGTATCATACATGCTCGGCGCAAAGAGAGGGAAGCCGAAACCTGCTAGAGATCGTAGGCATGATACAGCAGCCAGTGCTGACGCTGCATGGAGAGTAAAAGAATCTAAAATGTATATTTGCATTGCTTGGAAGTTTAGGATTACACCCATTCCGACGAATGCGATGCCCTGTAATCGTTAGATTGTTACTAAATGGTGCTGTCTTAATACCCACAATATCAGTGACGATCCAATGAAGCTTATTCTGAGCAGCCCATCCTGTTAATAATAATCCTAAAGGCATAGCGATGGTGCCTGGGAGCATTGAAGCTGTTTTTCAGCCATCAGTTGAGTTAACGAAAAATGATTTGTGGCGTAGAGCTCACGCAATCGAAATTCTGGTCGACCAACTCCGTTTCCATAGCGTCCTCTAAGCCAGATATATATTCTATCCATGTAGCGAGCGTTCAACTAGGATGGGTTAATATCTGTAGCTATCTCTGTAAGAATCAACTCCTACCTGGGATGCACCAGAGAGTCCAATCCCAAGTGCAATGTAATGCAAGCCCCCAATTCCAACGTTCTGGTGATACGTGCTAGAGAAAATCTGGGGGATCGTGGTCAAGAATACTAAGTCATTAATTAGATTTGCGTCGCAATTTATTGGAAAATAGCGCACGATAAAAAACTCCATAGATTAGTGCCATGTAGACGCCGAATAGTTGGATGATGGGCTCGAATGCAAAGAGAGAAAATGGCCGAGTGAGAGCGACACGGAATATATGTTTCCACCTAGAATAATGATTATTTTCATTGACCTCAACAGTGCATATATGACCGCTTACTGGCGACTACCTTTGGTTTCATACACCGTCCGGACCTCTTTCGCTCGTTCATTTCGTTCTAGTAGACTAGCCCGAAGCTTTTTCGCTTTCTTTCCAAGAAGGTATGGTGCAAAGGCTACCTCAGCAATCAACAAAAGTAAAGGCCGATGCAAAGGGTGAAATACTTACATTCATTGAGGTAATAGAGACCAGCCAATTGAACTATTACGTCGATAATACTCGTCGACCAAAACTAAAAAAGATACCTCTTAGATAAAGAACAGTGATCCAATTTGAATGCTCGGAGTACATACCACCCATCTCCAAGTTGATCGCATAGCTATCCTATAAGTCAATCAGACATGAATCCGGTACTGAAGCCAAATCAAAACTTACCAACCACCACAGATGGGTCCTATGACGGGCCCCAACAAGGGAGCAAGCGAGTATATCGCACTTGCTCTACCTCTCTCTTCCACCCGCCATACGTCGGAAAGTACACCACCACCTATCTGATATTTGTGTTTAAGGAGAGTCGGCTGGAAATGGAAGAGAAACCTTACTGATAACGGTGCGCTTCCCCCTATACCTGCCAAAAGACGGAACGCGATAAGTTGCCCTTTGTTTTGCGCGAAACCACAAGCTAGATTCCAAACTATAAACGAAAACGCAATCAAACCTAAGGGTTGGAGGACTAGTAGAGCAGTGAATTCGTACCGAGATAGAAAAGGTTGGATAGTTGTAGTACATGTGATCGTCCCCATATCTCACTCATAGGCCCAAGAAACTGAAGGAAATTAGTATGCGTGACCAGGGCAGAATGGTTCAAAACGTACGAGAGGGCCGAATGCTTCATACAGTTATAAGTTAGCTGAATAGAGAACCTCGCGGTAGATGGCAACCTCGCACGCACCGTAACCCAGAACAAACACCGAAGTCATCATAGCCTGAACGACTGAACTATGAACTCCGAATTCCTCCACTATCTGTGAGGTGGCTGGAGCCACCATTGCAGACGATACTGGCGATATGAAGGTGAACAACGACACAATGACCGTTGAAGCCCATTTTTTCGAGTACTTCCAACTAAGAAAAGTATTAGCAACAACGCCGAATGTATCCAAGTTCAAAAGGCGCACTTTTTTGGATTCGCTGGATCATCCGGCCCATCCCAATCAACCACAATTATATCAGGCTCTGAGTCTTCATGTTTATCCTCTCTGGCGGTGTCTTCAGAGTTTGGAGTTGGAGTTGGAGTTGTAGTTGGTCGCTTCGAACTTGGGGAAGAGGTAGTGGGAGATAAAGGATCCATGGTACGAGAAAATGGCACCGACGGAGGGAAGGTTTCCAGCTATAAACCCCATTGCGTCGGAAGTGCATCCGACGCATTGTAATATTGGGTGTGTATTGATTAAAAATAAGTGACGTTAATCGGCCCGGTGAGTTGCCGGGCGCTACATAAGCAACCATTACCTAAGTTGTAGCTGCAATACTGTAACTTATGTAGCAGCTTAGTATGGTCTGTGGTGGAGTGGCTATCGTTAAGACAATCATCATAGTTTACATCTCGTGTTGTCGTTAGATGGAAAGGATTTTGTTACTGTTCTACAATCATGACTTCGTGGCAAGTAATACGCCGGAAATAAAAACATCTCCGTTCGTGGAATCGTGAGTATGCCGAAGCTTCAAACCAGCTCCGATACACCTCACTATACGCCACACCGCGAGGAATTTGTCTCCATAGGCTCTCATCGCGCCCCGGCGGTCAAATCATTATTTTATAAAACGATCATCAATATGCTACTCAAAAGTCAACGCTCCATGATTTGGTTCACGCCCTGTAATGGGTGACTTCATGGGCCAGCATGTCGGAGCACGGCTGCAGATCCTGAGACTTTAGACATCAGGGCTCCAGTATTTATGACTTCAGGGACAGGTTGCAAAAACCAGTGACCATCAATTTCGCGTACGATTATTGATCAGACCAATGCCAATTGTTGATCACTGAAAATAGGTTATCAGTGAAGCTTCAAATTTCAAAAGTCGAAATAAAGATTGCTGCAAAAATGATTGGTGTACATACATACATACTAGGACCTTATATAAAACGACGCTAGAACGTATCTGATACCTAGAAAACAGCTTAGAAGCACCCTTATCAAGATCTCAACAAATTTTTCAAATTCAAATATTGAAGCCGTGAGATTTTGTTTGATACTGGGAAAAAACTGGTTATCGGATGTGTGACCGAGTTTGCCGGAGACTTGCTTTTATCTTACGGACTACACTGGCGGGTTAGAGAAAGTGAAAGTGCTAGAGCCTAGAGCTCAGAAAGTTAGAAACAGATTTCAGATTGGAGCTCAATGATGTTCAACAATTCACAAAGGAGGATATCATCATGTATATATTCTTCGTGGCACGTCTTTAAAGTTTCGGTCACAAAGTGAGGAGTTGGGATCCGAAGGTTCCTCACGGAATTTGATGTGAGGGATACTGTAAGGAACAGGATGATAAAGAATTTTTTTTTCTAGTCCATTGAATTACGGCCGTTGAGGCAAGAGATAGAAAGAAAAAGAAGTCAAACGACTAATGCAACTTTATCATGTATCTCGCATGTGTAAACCTTTCCCACTTCGACCACCAATTTTCAATACTATTGGTCAATCACCGGTGTGATGATAACTCCGACGTATCTGACCAATCATTGATAGACATCAGCATAGGCTTACAACTACTCTGCAACTACTGACAGTAACACGGCGGACATTCTCCTGACAAATCACTTGACAGCATCACGCTCGGGTCCACTTGACAACAGGATGTCCGCCGTGTAAGGTTCGACGATGGTGTGAAAATGTTTTTCAAGAAGTTGAATTCAATTGGGAACGTGAAAAAAACATTTGGCCTCCCCCTCGATAAAGGGAAAATGTCGAAAAACCTCAAGCAGATGAAACGAGAATCTAAAGACAATATCTGTTAAAACCATACCACGAAATGGGATCCTACTGGACCCACATTCCAAGTTTTGAAGACCGAGCTAAATATCGTAAATTGATCTTGAATTTTTTGTTCGCACAAAATGTATTCGGTGAGAGTTTTGCAGACCTACACAGTTGATACAACCCCCCATGGCGACCGATGGGCAACTGATGCGAAATACGGCTTTGAAGTATCTTTGCATGTAGAGATTTTTCTCGTACAGTGAGAATTGATTCTTCGTTTGAGTTGTTCCTGGAGGGAAGGTATACAAAGAAGGGAAGAAACTCATATACCATCGCCATTGCTCATAGTAGACGTCAAAGAAGTTGGATTGAAGGTCGGCCTGGGCCGACATCGTAAGACTAATTTTGTAAACAGATGAACCCCGGGAAACTGAGCTGAGCTGGGAACCGCAGAGTAGAACCCGGTCAGGAAGGGTGATACGACGCGTCGACGAAGTTGATGTCTGAAATGATAGTCGCAAGGTGATGGATAGGCTTCACTCTTCACGGGAGGACTGATAGGTCGGTAGTCAGTGTACTACCTGATATACGCAGAAATGGCATTAATTGGGGGATTCAGTGACCGAGGTTGCGACAGTTATGAATATCATGTCACGCATCCACCGTTGATCTTTTCATTCTGGTTTCTTAATGACGTGAGAGCACGAGTCTTACTTGGGAGTTGACTATCCAAGGATCAATGCCTATTTGGCTCGGAAGTAAGTACTAGATGTTTTCGACGTTTAAAAGCATGAGAAAGTTTTCTTGAGCGTGTGGTGTCTTCTTCTAGGTAAACAAGCATTATCAAGTTACTGCCAGAAGGAGGTGATCCTTGTATATGATTTGTTGGTTCCTAGAGGGTTCTACCTCATAGAATCGGGTAGAATACGCCGTCGGGCATGATACGAAAGTGTTGATCCGCGCAGTCTGTTTCTGTGATCCAGGGTCACGAGTGGTTGTCAGACATAGATTACCATTTGTGGACGGGAGCGTGGATGGTCTCCTCGAGGCTGCCAATCTCGTTCCGCGATGGCTGGTTTCCTTCGCAGAAAAACCAAGAAAGACGCTGCGCCTGATGTCGTCGTCTCAGGGCCCATGTCGCTCTCGCACGTCACACCGTCGACCCGTTCTGTGCGACAGTCACAACAGCCGCGACGCCGCCCGACGAATCCCCCGCCGTCGAGTTACGAACCTCCTCGCGCCCAGCCTGCCCAACAGGCTTTGGCTCCTGTCGCTGTAGGTGATCCGTATGTCGCTTACAGGCGTTCCCTCCGTGCTCCACCCCCAGCCCAGCCCGAAAGCGTGCCCATTCCCGTCGACATTCCCGTCGACATCCCTCCTCGTGCACCCCTCTCAGAGCCGAACATCGCCGGTCCAGCTCTCGTCGTCGATGAGGAAGACCATAGCAGTCACTTGATCGACCTTCCTCCAGAGATAGCCTTGTTCCAGGTAAGTTTCCCTCTTGGATCGCCCTCCCTTTCTCCCACTCCTAGGCGTCCATCGCTCGAGGTTAATCCTCCAAAGATTCGCATGCCGTGAAAATCATCTCTGTCATCCTGACTCTCCGTCTCCATGATTAACTCTCCGGTGTCACTTTTCTGCGGGAGAAGCTTGTCACAGCAGACTGAAGCTCGGCTCGTGTAAACTCGATCCCTGGCTCCTTGTGCTCAAAGCCTATACTCTCTCCCCTCGCCACGCGACCCCCCCTCGACCTCGAATCTTGCCACTTCCCTTCATCTCGTTTTTTTTTCACTCTCGGCCGTCAATTTCATCTGACGCTTCCTCCTTCCCCATCAGGAATTCGGTGACAAGTTGTTTACGAACACTCCTCCAGACTCCCTCAACTCAAAGTCAACCGGACAACCTCAGCCTCAACAACAACAACATGCTTCGTCCACCAGCACCCCAATCTCGGTCAGAGACTGTCTACATGACATCATTAAGCTCTTACTAACCCAGCTCGCCTCATTTTTCTTCCCTCAAACCACGATGTTTTTGCCTTTTCATATTTAAAATGTTATAGTCCCCTTCTAGCCTCCCGCCCATATCCCACTCTCCCTTCACTCCCAACGCCCTTCCTTCACCCGATAACGACATGGGCATCACTATCAGCGCGCAACACGGGAATATGTCGTCAATGAAGATGTCATTACGATCATCTACCCTTCCTCCAAATAATTCCTTCCCACCCTCACCCCACGAGAAACACAGACAATCTTCATCAAATTCCCCTCCTCGCCGAGCTCCAACTTCTCCACCGGTACCCACAGCAAGGTCGCCCGTATCACCGCCGAAAACGCCATCAAAAAGGCAAAAAGCTCTGCCGCAGGTTCCTCCTGAGGCACAAATACCCTCTATAACCGCATCGAGGCGTCATAGGTCCTTCAAGACTCCTGTGGGACAGCCCGCAACAAATATAGTGCCTGTTCCTCAACAACCGCAATTGGTAAATAATTCATACTCAGGTATGTATAAATAGCTTTGATTTTTTTTGTGGTGCGACATCATATTTGGATATGATGAGAAACTGACGTTTTTTGGCAGGGCCTAACAAACCTCGAATTTTCGCTGCACAGGAAGCTATGAACGGACATCATCAAGCGAAAGTGAATGGTCATCATGGTGATGGTGATGCGTTTCGTATGTCGCAGTTGCAAGAGATTCCACACGAGTTTGAGATGCAAAATGGTTATCCATCACCTCCTTCAGAGCATAATAGACATTCGAATACGCCAAATATGTCACATCGGACATCGTTGACTCAACCCCCTCCGAGTAAGTACCAAACTTATTACTTAAGGTTCTTGGTGCTAACCATTTTTTTAACCCCCCTTGTTCGGACCATTTTTCTTTATTATTCATTTTATTTCGGGACGCGCTAAACTGATGAAACTATTGTCGCGACCCTTTTGGCATTTACGCATCTTGATGTGAAATGCACGTGTTGTGGGTTTCGTTTAATAGGTTCACCGTTGGGTAAACCGAGGTCGGGTAGTTCAAAAACGAACCGAACAAGCCGTTCTTCTTCTGTTGTACCACCACCACCGTCGTCCTTTACGCCTTCAGCACTTGTTTCCGAAGAACATCCATTACCCCCAGTTCCGCCAGTATCGTCTCATAATCAAGAACAGAACCATCAGCATCATACGACTTTTCGTGCTTTGTCTAGACCTGCTTCGATTTCAGTTGTTCAACCTGTCGATCTTCGACCGGCATTGAACGAACAACAACCTTTGGCGTCGTTACAAAGCTCAACGCCGCCTCTTCCACCGCCACTGCTTGTTCCGAATTATCATCGACCGGTTTCGGGGGTGCTACAGCGAGAAAGAGAGTTTCCTTCTCCTGTGATTTCGGATTATAATACGACGCAGAACGAGGTGAAGGATTTACAGAGTGGTGGTATTAGAAACGAAGACGAAACGATGAGTGAGTTTTTTTAATTTATTTATTGTTTTTCTTTTTGTTGATGGTGTTTTACATTGGGATGAAGATGTAGGTTTGGATGGTGGTGATGCGTCTGTGATGATGAATGGAGATTTGAATCGAAATGGGTATGTGTGTCCTGTGTTTTTGGACTTGCTGTGTGTGTTGATATTGGTATTATGTAGTCGACCATTGACGCCAACGTCTCCGCCGAAAAGTAAATTGAATGGTGATATTGGGAAATTAAATAGGTCAAGTAAACCGTTGATTGATCCAGAGGCCTTGCAATCGTTTTCTGCTAGTCTCGAAGATCAAGTTCAAGAAAATGGGAAAACTAGAAAGAAGGATAAGGGAAGCAAGGATGAAGTTGAGAAAGGGGAGAAACGCAAAGAGAGGGGAAAGAGTAAGAGGCGAAAGGAGAAGGAAAAGTTGAGTTTATCGGAGCCATTGAAGGAAAATGGGGGATTGGCAGAGGGAACTTTGCCACCATTACCATCGGTGGAACGAGTACGACCACTTTCTTCTTCGAGTCTTTCGAATCGAGGTTCAACACATGTGGTCGGTGAGAAGGATCATGGTGTAGAAGGAGAACAAGAACAAGAACAAGAATGCCTACCAACACCACGTTCTGCTACTGCCAATTCTGATAGCAGAGAATCTCGGGCTTTGGTTTATTCGCAACTCATTTCATCTCCTCCTTCCTCCCTCGTCCTCGATATTATAGCAAAAGCTGCAGAGAAAGAACAACTTCGGGTTACGGACGTGAATGGACCGTATATGTTGACGGATTTTATTGCGGATCCCGAGTTTTTGCAGATGCTGTTGGAGTATCTGAATTTTTTCGAATGGAGTTTGCTTGCTAGTGTTTCGAGGACGATTAGGATCGTCATGGTTCAGAAGAGGGATTTGAGGGAGGAGATTTTGGAGAGGTTTTTGAGGCCGGTTGGGTATCAGAGGTGGAGTTGGGAGGAGTCGCCTGAAGCTTTGTCGTTGTCTCTTCAAGTGAGTCTCTCTTTTTTTCCCCTTTGTTGTGCATTGAGATTGATGGGGGGTTGTTATAGGATTTGAGTGATTATATGAGAGGGGTGTCGACACCTACACATGAATATGCTCGTATTGCGGGATTATACGTGCAATCGTTATCTATTCATCCGAATAACCGTGATCCGGATGTATTGGATACTGTACGTGCGTTGACGGCGTCTGCGAGAGCGTATACGAGAGTGGTGTTGCGACTTCGAGGTCAAGCTGAAAAGGAGCAGGCGGTGTTTAATGCGAGTATGCGTAAAAATACGACGACTAGTTTCCCTCCGTCGGCGTCACGGATGTCGAGTCGGGCACCGTCACCTACGTTTTCTGCGTTTTCGCATTCTCAAAATCGAACACCAGAGTCATCGTTACACCATCAACAGCAGCAGCAGCAGCCACAACAAGGGATTACGTTTAGGTCGCCGTTGTTTAGGATGAGACGTGCGCCACTTTTGAGAGTGTTTGTGCCTTCGCCGGAAGGGGATTGGTTATCGGATAAGAGTGTGTTGGAGTGTGAGGCTGAGTGTAAGCGTGCGGGGGTTACGCATTTGTTGAAGATGGGGGATGTGATTTGGGATATTGCGGTGGGTGATGAAGGGAATGTGGGGAGATTGGTTTGGGATGGAAGTTACCTCATCGTGAGTCAAAATGAAAAAAAACGAAGGTTGACATTTTTTTCTGATTTTTGCTTTTTACAAAAGGATTTGGATTACACGTATTCGCCGATGGGTGAATTGCCCAAGTACATGCATGCCTTGGCGTTCCCACCGTCGTACTTTCATCGGGTGATACGATCGGGGGCGATGGGGAGTAATCCGATTGTGCATATTGATGTATCTCCTTGGGGAGAGGAAATTGCTGCTAATCTGCAGTTGTTGCAAGATCGAGTACGTACGGAAACGTGAGTTTTTTCCTTTTTGTGTCGCTTGCACACATTCTTATTTGCTGTATATAGACCTCAAGGAGCGTATCACAACGTGGTGCGATGGGTTCATCGATCGTCATTTGTGATTCGTCCGCCGAGTCGACGTTCTTCTGTGAAAACGTCGAATAGCAATAAAGCGGCGGTGGTGGGGAGCATTCCTATTACGGGAACGGATAATTTATTTGTTGATCCGGGGTGGTATGGGAGTATTGTGGTTGAGGCTGAGGGGACGAATGAGGCGTTGGCGGATTTGCAGGATCGGTGTGGGCCAGGGGCGTTTCCGCCACGGGTGCGTGGGGCCCATGCGGCTGTGAGCCAGGCACAGGTGGAGAACCGGAAGGTGTTTAGGATTCTGCGAGAGCGGAGGTATGTGCTCCTTGTTTTGTGTGTGATTTCTGGGTGCTGACGTGTCTGGGTAGTCGACCGGGTGAAATATGGATCAAGTGTGTGAGCGTGAAGGAACGGCTGCTGTAGATTTGTGTACTATAATAGACATATACATAGAGTGTGACTGGTGCGCGTGATTACTGAATTAAGAGCAAAGCCCGTTCCGAAGAGCAGCTCGTTCTCGACGAACATGCATCTGCCTGACCTCGCCGACCCCCCGCCCAACCAGCTCAAGCCTCTCGACGCCGCACAGCTCGACCCCGGCAGACTCTACGCCGTCCTCTCTTATCGTGGTGATCTAGCATCCTGGAACTGGAGCTTTTTCGTCCCAGACCCTTCAAAACTTCCCATCGGATCATGTGGCACTCTCTTCCACGTCGTCTTTGACTCTGCCACGAGCAAATGGAAACTCCAAGTCGAGACGCGGAATATCATTACTTGGCCGTTGGTCGTCGCTGTCGTTCGGCTTGCGGATGTTGATTTTTTGGGTGGGTATGATGTGTTGGTGGGGAAGGATAGTTTGTTGCCGATTTTTAATACGGTGGCGATACCGGATGGGAGGGAGGAGAAGATGAGGGAGTTGACGGAGTTTAGTTCGAGGTCGTGGTTTTTGGATGCGGTGTTTTCGTTGCATGAATGTGGAGTTTTGCAGTGTGATGATCTTTGGTTGTTGGAGCGCGAGTTGAAGAAGTGTGCGTTTCAGGCTATGGATGGATATCTAGAAAATCGGGGTGAGTGTTTTCTTTTCGTGTTTTGAATTAAAGGTGGATTCTTGATTTTTTTTTTCTTTTGATTTTTTGATTTTTTGGGCTGCGGGATGTTAGGATGGACGGCGTATTCGGCGGAACGATGTTTATCATGTTGACCATGCTCATGAATTCTCATCATCTTGGAACTTTTTAGTGTGTTATACTTTCTTCCTTCTGACTATGATTAACCAACTTTGTTTGTAGAATGCCTTTGCTGTCGTTGTTGTCTTTCTTTTTTAACGTCTCCTCACGTCGCTCACGCAACTCAGTGTATTTTTAATCAAGCGAACTGGTTATCGATTAGCATTCCTCCCCTCACCCTCTCATCGACTTGACTTGCATCAAAACACGCTCCCTCATGATTTAAGTCCTCTCTATACTTAGACATCAAAAAGAAGATAACGGCATTGCAGGGTTCAGGATTCGTTCTCCATGACGAACATGATGATTCTCCTTCCCCACCCCCATAACAATTCCTTTCTGCATTTTGACAAGTCACAAGCTTCCATCATTTGGATTGGTTCTAGAACCTCCAGCTATATGGGTTTCGTGGAGCACCGGCGCTGATAGGAGTCGAATTGTGAAAATGGCTGGGTTTCTCGGATGTTTTTGTGGTCTTTTGGGGAACGCTGGAAATGAAGTCTTCACGCAATTGTGCTGTTGCTTATTGGTGACGTATTTATCTTCCTTCCCTTCCCTTCCCTTCCCTTCCCTCCTCCTCCCTCCTCTTTTAGGCCTTTCACTCGCTTCTCGTTTTTGTCAGTCGTCAGTCACAAATGTCAGACGACTATGTTCACGTGGTGGTCCTTCTCCGAATCTCCGTTTATTTTGTGGTTGTTTTTCACTCTTTGTCATCCATTTTTATCTTCTCGTCCACATATTTTGATATGGACTATGCATTGACGCGCTCTTTTTTTTTTGCTTTCATTTTTCTTATGTCAAGTACTTGTTCTATGAAGTTACCGTACGACTAGTTAATTTTGAGTCAAACTATCGGTCATTAGTAGTAGTGGGTACTTACAGCTGCCTTATTCTTGATCGTTCTTTCTTTTCAATCATAGTCCATATTGCAGAATTCGACTTTTACATTTGGGGTCAATTCGGCATCAACTGGAAATGGCTTCAGGCACGCGGGTCAAGGGTGGGTTTGTTTGTGGCTGTTCGGAAGTTATCGTGATCGTCGACTATGACGCAAGCAAGTTTTTTTGGTGACAAGATTTTTTAGAATGATGATCAATCTGACAATCATTTTAAATTTGGTGCACGACTTGCTGCAACGTCTGGAAACACAGAAAGATTTACAGATTGTGTCCCGGTTGTTTACCGGACAAGCCGTCTGCTAGATCGGTGTTTGACTCGGCTCCAACTTGGATACTCCACAACATAAACAATTTGTTTCGTTGCAACTACGAGAACACGTCACCAAGGAAAATGAATTACGCGTCAACTCATAGATATGCGTTGCGGCCTCGCAAGGTTGCGGGTAAGCCTGAAACATCTGAATGATATTCATAAATATCTAAAACCACTCTTGACGCAGGAATCGGCAAAACTCCACCCAGTTCGCCCCTCCCAACAGAAATCGTCCGCGAGATTATGAGATACACCGACGAAGATCATGACCTTACTTTAGTCTCACTTATCAGCTCGGATTGGGTCCCCGTCACTCGAAGCATCCTTTTTGAAGAAGTTGTCGTCGCTTTCGATGAACTCGAAGAATTCATTCGTCTCGTTACATCTCCTCACTGCTCATTGACACTCCACGTTCGCAAACTGCATTTTCGCCAGTTACCCAGACCACAGTCCGGAAAACTGATCAAGAGGAATTTCAAGATTTTCACAGAAAGCGTTTGGAGAATTGTACAGTTACTGCCAAATGTGAAGTGGTTTTGCCTTGAGGATTTCGACTTTCATTCTGAAAGCCATGAAATCTGCAGCGAGCTGTATCCGGGATTGGATCGAATCGAGACGCTGGTTCTCAGACGAGGAATTTTTGACAACCTACCTTATGCCATTGAAGAAGTCCTATCCCTATTTCCGAGGATCCGAACGTTGCAGTGCGAATGGCTAAGTCATCGACGATCCAAACCTACTAAGTCACAGGATCTCACAAGACGCCCTCCAACCAACTTTTTATCCGACCTGGTTGAGCTCTCCTTTGTGCAGCCGGAGGACGGCCTGGTGGCAGTGATCAACAGCCGTTTATCCCTGCAACACGTACAGAGAGTCATATATAAGTATGATCAACATGATACCGGCGGGCCGAAGATTTGCATGCCAAGGATAGACTCGATTTTCACAATGCTCAGATTGATCGGTCCATCTCTAGAGTATCTTGCCTTCCCTCGAAATACGCTTTCCGCCTACTCGTTTCTAAGGTGAGGGTATCTTTTAGAAAGTAACTTTAAATTGACTATCACTGCAGCTCCTGGCCTTCCTATGGCTGCTGCCCCCGGCCCTCTCTGGATTTTCGCCCTAATCCAAACCTTCACACTTTGGAGCTTGACCTATCCTCTTTGTTGGTCCACAATTCGACTCGAGAACTATTGAGCACGATCAACGTACACAGTCTTCGTACCCTGGTCCTTAATATTTCATTCGCGCGTGACCTGGGGGTCTTGGATCGATCGCTCAATCTGGATCCGGACGCCAGTATAAGTCAAGCCTTTGATCGGCGTCCTGACGTATATGACCGACTCGAAAAATTCATCTGTCGTGTTCGAGCCAAGTGCAGGCAGGATAGTAGAGAATCCATTATCCGGTTTCTGAGAAAACTCCTAGACCCCCACGGGAAAAGAGGATGGTGGGAGAAAGGCGTATTGGAAATTGTATATTAATTGAAGTTGCACACGACGGTGAATCCCTTCCATTACGTATCGCGGTTATAGATAGGGAGGGCTATGAAGGTGAAATCATACTCATCTAGTCGACCTAATGAATCAATATTGTCAATTTCTGACTACGCCGTCAGACGAAATTTCAAAATGTCAATGTCACCAACAAGCGGCAGAGAAAGGGAGGAATGCACTTGGTAGCTACAGTAGCTCGGAAGTGTCAGGGTCTGAGCTAGTGAAGTCGGGCAGCAGTTAGGGTCCTTCGTGAGGTCCAGTCATGGTCATATCACCTGCCCACCCTTCCAAAATTCCGTTCACACCTTCGCTCAGCCAGCGACGTGCCGTCTGTTCAAAAGAGTACATAGCGCTCAGGTCAATCCAGAGTCGCCTAGTCCAGCTTCAGGAGCTGGTGGTCTAGTAGGTCAAGGGGAAAGCGGTGGCACGGCTTCCGGTGAGGGCGCTCCAACTAGTTCGGAAGTAGCTCTGGATTTACTTGGCCCTACGGATGATGCAAGAGCGACTTCAAGGTCGGCTGTTAGAGTTATGGTTGCTCATTCGACCAACCCTGCAACCCGCAGTGAACTGAGGGAAGAGGGCGTGGTAGTATGATCTAGGAGCACGATCCAAGACGTTGAGAGTGGTATCAGGTTGTCTTCCGAAGAATGTAGCTTACCGATTGAGCTACCGCCAGTCTAAAGCCCGAATTAACTTGAGTTCAAGTGAAAAAAGGACTCTGGATTTTGTCGTCGGATACCTTGGCCGATGCTGACGTCCAGTAGGTTACCTTAAGTTGCAACTAACTGATACGGTAGTTCATTCCGCCATTTGGCCAGTTATCGACCGGCCATCTATTAAGACAAACGATAACCTGATAATGTTATCAGCCACATATATAGACAAGTCACACATACTGGTCTCCCATATTCTTTTCTTCGTAATCTCCCAACTAAATGCTTGACCACCATGACCTCTGATCGTCGATGTTCTCATCCTAGTTGCCGCTACAATGGTGTTTCTGGAGCCATCCGCAAGCGGTTCTTCAGCTGATCTGAACTACATTGCTGTTTCGAGACAGGGCGCTTCGAACGAAACACCATGTGATGGTTTCCAGAGGTACACGTAGAACATGCATGAAAAAGAACAACATTTCCACGCAACAGGAAGGATCGATCTGTTTTGTGGCCTTCGGAGTGAACGGAGCAAAACGCATGTGATGATGCATCTCGACCTGTACAAGAGCAGTCACCGAAGCCAAGCGCGCTCATGGAGGGGTGTTGACTGTCTTGACCAGTATCACAAATGAATAAAACATATCTTTCGAAGAAAACGATGTCCCAGGGAGGATTCGAACTTCCGGCTTCTCGGAGCAGCACGACCACAACGAGATGATTTGACCACTAATCGACAAGGACGACTTGGAAAAGTCTGGATATGTCACTTGAAATCGGAATAGGTAACATCTCGAATACCCAAATACGGGATTTTTGGCTACACTTTACTTTTAACCCTACAGACATCACTCAGCATGAGGAATAATCAAGCAAACGCCCAAAGAAAAAAAAACTTGATATTATTACACATTCATTGTAGATGTCCACCAATCTCCAGATGACGACCCAATTCCTAGAAAGAGTACCCGAATGTTTGAGAAGATTCTGGCTTCAAAGATAATAAAACGAACCTCTCTCGTTAAGAACATGGCATCACACCGATCGCTTCCATCCTTTCGCCAAAGGCAGCGATACACTACAATATCTCCAGGTGCGTTTTCTCTCGGCCTTGGGGGCTCAGTCTCCATCTCGGGTTCAGGGGAGATGGCCATATCACCATTCGCCAAAGTTGAGGTTACTGCTCGTAAGTCTCTTAGAGCCGTCGACTTGGGCTCCATTTCAGTAACAGGTAAGGCATCGATACCGCCCCACGTCCGAGTCGGTGTTGGTAGCCGGTGATGTTCCCCGTGCACGATATAGCCGCTCCTCCTCAGCTCCTCCACCTCCTCTCGTAACGTTTCCATCTCCCTCTCCATCCTCTCCTTTTCCTCTCTCTTCTCCTTTCTAAGATCTGCGACATCCTTATCCCTCATCGTAATCAACCTCTCCAACGTATCAATCATACCACCAGCACCTTCCAATCTACTCTCCAACTCTTTATATCTCATCTCCAGTTCCGGATGTTCCGCTGCTCTTTTTCTAATTTCTTCATCCCCAGTCCGCTTAGTCTGTTCCATGACGAAAGTTGCAAGTTGCTTATGATAAGCCGCTTCTTTCTCGAGTTCCTGAACGCGTCGTTCAAACATGGTACGTATACCATCGACCGCTGAAGAAACTTGAGATTCAGCCACTTCACTTCGTTCTTGGAGCTTGCTATTCTCTGCTAAAACTTCCGATGCGTATCTCGAAGCTTCAAGATACTGTCTTCTGAAAATCTCGGCATTGTTTTCTGCATATGAAATTTTAGCTTCCAGCGATTCAAGTGATTCGGAAAGAATTGAGGCTTGGTTTTCGCGAGCATCATATAGGGATTTAAGAGTAGCGTTCTCAACTTGGAGAGATTGAGCTGTCGTTTGAGTAGCCGCGAGGAGACCTTCGAGACGTGAAATCTCTTCCGATTTCTTATTGAGGAGGTTCATAGCTGCTTCAAGTTGAGGGTCCTAAAAGATGACATTCAATGAAAATGAAAATGATTGAACGCTACAAGACACCACATACCTGCGACTGGGAAGACGAGGAAAAGAGGAATTCAGGACCGGGTCGCGTTGGAGATATTGTAGGTGGAATTTCCTGCGTTTGCTCCACGGAATGCAGGGCTCTTTTGTCTGGGGTACGTTGAGAGGCAGGCTGTGGTTGGCTTGCAGAATCCAGAAGGCTATCGATAATAGGACCGGAAGACTAGGGGTTTGTTAGTTGTAATGTCACGAAGCCTGTCTCATCTAAAACTTCACCTTCGGGGGAGCAACTTCCAATGAAACATCCGCATCAACCATCTCTTCGTCGCCACTCAGAGGTGCCTGTGAGCTGATAGTGAGAGGTTCGGCTGGATGTACCCAACCCTTATTTACATCCGGTACCGCTCGTTCGAGTAGTTGAAGCACCTGCTGTTGCTGTTGCATTTCCGCCAACAAATCCTGCGTATTTTCCTCCTCTTCTCGTTTCTCATACGCCTTCGCCTTCGCCTGCTGCTCACCATCCACAGCGTTCCCTGTTTCCTCTGTTTGCGCAGGTTCATCCTGATCCTGAGTTTGTTCTTGACTCATGATCATATCTTGACCGACTCCGGCATCGTAATCCAAGAAGGAATCTGCAAATTCTTCTAACGTCGACGGGGCACCCTTTTCTTCTTGTTGACTCCCTTCTTGTTCTTCGTTTTCGTCTTTCTCCTTTTCCGTACCTTCCTCTCCACTTTCATAATCACTACCTCTGCTAGCCGATCGCAGTCTCTGCCTCTCCTTCTCATTTTCAATAATCGTACCAAGCGCTACCCTCGCCAGAGTCGATGGTCCATTGAACTTCGCTTTCTTCGCTGCATCAGCCATAGCAACTCCTTTATCAATCACATTCGTAGCTGCAGACGGAACAGGTAAACTCCCATCATTGCTTCTACCACTTTCACCAGTCGAATCCGGTATTTCCTGAGAAATAGTTCCGTTGGTGGTGGTACTCACGTCCTTGCCTCCCTTCCTAAAGCTAGCGGATTTATTGGGAGATTCGAATTGTTCAATTGAATCGTCATGCTTGCCGCGAGCGGCGGGACTATTGGCGCTTTCAATGGTAGAGGAAGGTAAAGTCAAGAATTTAGAAGGGGAGATTTGAGGAATGGGTGAAGTTTCTTTGGAGGACGTAGTTTAGAATTCCGATCACCATCGTCATTGAAGGGGAGAGGAGAAGTAATGAGATCCTGATCAGGAATGTTCTTCTTAGAGCCTGGCGTACGTGGCTTCATCCTCGACGTAAATGAATTCTTCGAGGGTGAACGCAACAATACTGGTGATGTTGGATTGAAACGTCGACGAGAGTGTTGAGATTCTTCACCCTCGGTTTCAGATACGAATTGCGATTCTTGAACTTGAGGTGATGCTAGTTGTGGCGACTTGGATCTCCGCGAAAGACGTAAAGATGCTGGAGCTGGTGGGGGTGATGCAGACGCAGGTTGAGACTGGAGCTGTGGAGAAAGCGAACGTTTGCGCGGGTTTTGCGCTGAAGGTGGAGTTCGTGGCGAGCCTGGCAGTGATGGGAGGGGTAGCTCGACATACTCGAGGGCACTGTCTTCATCGTCATTTCTCCGGGTATCTTTGGCGGCATATGCGGTATCTTTGGCCTTAGGTAGTGTAGTTGGTAGGAATGGAGGGTGACGAGGAGGAGAAGGTGGCGCGTCGTGTAAAGCTTGTGAGGGAGAAGCGGAGGAAGAAGAGGGAGAGACAGGAGTTGATGGTTTTTGAATTGCAGCGCGCTTCACAGTTCTTGCTGAAGCAGGAGACTTTTGTGGAGGAGATAAACCAGGTACTTCCGCGCGTAGCTGCTTTGGCTTGACTCTTCTTGGTGGTTTAGGGGGAGAAGTATCGTCTGAGAGATCTGATTGCATGGGGCTGGGTTTCTTCAAAGCTCGATCGTGCGGTTTATTTAAAACTCGACTAGAGGACGCCTCGTCCTCAGTTTCATCAAGTGTAATAATGGTGTGTATGCGTGATGTCTTCGATACCTGTGGGGACAGCTTTGGAGCTGCACCAGCGGCCTTTCGTGTTGCAGTAGTCGAACTCGTCGCCTTCTGGGCGTGTTTCGGGCGAGGTTTGGGACGAGGAGGCTCTTCATCTGAAGAGAACACATGGTCCATGACCGAGGGTCTGGATGGCTGGGGGTTGCGCTTGGACTGTCTGAGATGGGCAATAATTTCCTGTTCATCTTCACTCGACTCGGCTTCTTCTCTGACTGGCTCTTGATCCACTGTCCGCCCATTGCGTCGGCCTGAAGTGGCCCGGGATGAAGACGATCGTGTTGCGACTGAGGGGGATTTCGATGCGACTTTCTGCCTCTTCTTAGGGGGAGCAGACGATTCACTTTCTGGTGCGATACTCTGTCGTGAAACGCGAGAACTAGTGCTCCGGGAATCTTCACCGTGTTTCCGTTTCAGTCCCGCAGCGAAGGCTTTAGACTTTGTAGATGCAGTTGCAGTTGTGCGTGTCACAGTGGCAGAAGAGTCGGCAGAGGCCTTGGACGTTGCAGACGCGCGACTTCGTATTGCTGTGGAGATTGTTCGTCAAAACGCCATCGTCCACAAATCCGGCTCACAATTGCGTCCCCGCTTTCTTTCAGCCTTCTTCGCGGCCTTCTTGCGCTTCCAGGACAATACTAATGGATCCGTACAGTCTTCTTTGGGCACCCAATCCGGTGGCCAAGGTTTGTTGGTTTGGGGATCGACGCCTTCCCATAGAACTTGGTACATCTTGCCCTTTTCTGCAATAATTTCACGAACGTCCCATAGAGTTTCTTCATCGTCTTCGCGTGCAACAAAGTGGGTTTCAAGCGACGACACGTCGGGCTCTTCATCGTTGTCGCTTGCTCGGGCCATGCGAGTCAGGAATCAGTCGCGGTGGTTCCAAGGCTAAATATTAGGTAATTATGTTTGTGATCTGGCATTGCTAATTTGCTTTGTCTCTATACGTCCTTGTCGATTAGTGGTTAGATCATCTCGTTGTGGTCACTTGCTCCGAGAAGACGGAAGTTCGAATCCTCCCTGGGACACAATTTTTTTTTGTGCGCTGCGCGTGGGAACGCTGTCCCTGGGTCTCGTTTGTGCG
The DNA here is from genome assembly GCF_000300575.1 of Agaricus bisporus var. bisporus H97. Taxonomy (NCBI): domain Eukaryota; kingdom Fungi; phylum Basidiomycota; class Agaricomycetes; order Agaricales; family Agaricaceae; genus Agaricus; species Agaricus bisporus. Next base: position 1,001,439 of record NW_006267347.1, read on the forward strand.
CAACGACGTGATGCATGTCTCTCTCATGGCTTCAACGGAAAACGAAATTGGCCTCGCTGCTCAAAAGCCAAGGAGACGAGGACGCAGACGGCATCGCCCTCGACCGCCTTCTTCATGGCCAGAACGTCATCGGTAAAACTCGTGAGTGATCTTTGTTTTCCGAGGCAATTCTTCATCTCACATCCCCGCCAGCTAAAACCGTCGAAATAGACGCGTTGCGCTTCCGAGATAAAGATCTCGATGTCGTCGGAACGTTGGAATTCGGGCAGTATGGTGTAGTAAGCCTTTGTGGTGACTTCTGGCACTCAAGAGATCAATCGAATCGGTGAACATAGATCGATGTAGTCACTTGTCGTCTCAACGGGCAAACTTATGTCCGTAAATCAACCGACAAACGCTTCGCTTTACGAGCACGCGACGTACGCCCCACATATCTTTGTACACTGATTGTCTTGGGCACTAACCCTGCTGCAGCAATGTTTTCCCCAGTTTGAACGAGATATCCTGCTACAGGCATTCAAGTCGGAAACAACATGGGCACCTCATCTTCTCTGCGCTTTTCAGACGCCGACTCACTTGAACCTTGTTATGGACTACGCGGAAGGGGGTTCACTCTGGGATGTTCTCGAATCGAGTCCTCATAACGGGAAACTCCTCGAAGATGACCTACAGTGGTGGATACCGCAAGTTGTCAGCGCTATCCACTGGTGCCATAGTCAAGGTTTCGCGCATCGGTACGTTCTAATCATGCTCTATTACTGTCACCTGCGTGTTCACTTCGGTTCTACATCAGCGACATCAAACCACAAAATTTTGTCCTCACAAGAGATGCTCATATCCTCCTCATTGACTTCGGCTCTGCTGCGCCCCTATTACCAACAGGTCCGGATGGATGTCAACTCCTCCCGAAACGTTACTGTATCCTTCCCTGTGGCACTTGCGACTACATCTCCCCTGAGATCCTGATGGCGCACGAAGAGGTGCTTTTGGCATTGGAGATGGATGATGAGGACGAATATCCCTCCTATCAATCATTAGGAGACGATGAACCTGGATATGGGGTCGAAACAGACTGGTGGAGTTTCGGAGCTATGATCTATGAAATGGCTTATGGCGTTGCTCCGTTCTTTGCGAATGAAATCCGACATACCTATCAAAAAATCATGAATCACGAAGTTAGTAGTCCTCACGTTTGGCTTATGATCCCGCGTTGACCGTGTTTTACACAGAGGAGTCTGCGTTTTGATGAATCTATACCCGTTCCCTCTGTCTACAAAGACTTTATCAGCAAGTACGTGATATCATATCTGTGTCAAACCTTTCATTTATCCCCTCTGATCAGATTATTAACACATCCGGAAAGACGCATCGGAAGACATAACATAATGGAAATCACTGATCACCCACTATTCGAAGCTGTGAACTGGACGAACCTGCATGAACGTACGTCATCACAGGTCCCATCATAAATCTCGCCAGCTCATCACCACCATGAACAGAAAAGCCACCTGAAGGTCTACACCTTCCTCAATTCACCTATAATGAGCAGCCACCCGCTCATGTACAAGAACAACTCGCGTCATCCCGTTACGAAGAATCTCTATCCCAGGGTTTCCAATTTTCTGCCCTATTTCAATCATCTCCTCTTCCGAGCACCACTTCTCCTGCAATTTCTGCAGTTCTTCGGCAGACACCTATGAAGTCGGCGATGCAGGAAGAACCTTCAGCTCCATTTATTGGGTTTTCTTGGGGTCCTACTTCTGACGCTTTTCCGTCAACAGCGGACCCTATCTCTCCTCCACTTCGATCACATGCGCCGATTACTCCCCGAGTCTCATCGCTAGCAACGCCGTCTCATCTCAACACACCTCGACCCCAACCTGTAACTAATGCCCTAACTACTCCAATACACCGCTACAATACGTTCTCAACACCAAATAACCGCACTTACGCATTCACCCCTTTCCGAACAAACACTCTTCCTCGTACAGCCGGACGTACGTCCCAACGGAGAGATTTATCAGACCGTGAAGCAATGAAGCAATTAGTTGATTGCGTCGGTATGAGCGCGAGGAAGAAGGTTTTGGAGAGTGGTAGAAAACCTAAAATCTTGAATAATCCTGCTTCTGTAAGGTCGGGTTATGGGAGTCTGGCGAGGAAGGAATTGAGATTCAAGGGAGATCCTATACCTATGCCGGATTATCGAACGTCATCGTTTTCGATGAGTAACAATGCTTCGATTTCGTTGTCATATGCTTCCGTGACCCAACAGCAACAACCGAATATTTCGAATCCTTTGGATCCCCAGCATACCGGTCCTCTTCTTCCTACAGCCATTTCCAACAACGTTAATAATAATAATCGCCCTGATTCATTGGACAACGACGCACACTTTGGATATTCGGGTTCGGAAACTGAAATAACTGATTCGGAGGGTCCACCTAGCCCTAGTCCTCGACCTGGTTCATCATTATCGAATTCTAGAAGAAGTGCTACTCCGACGGCAGCTATGTTGATGGGCGGAGGTGGAAGTTTTTCGAATTTGTCGATGAGAAGTCATACGCCGACTTTGTTATTGACGAGTAGTAGTTCGAAGAATAGTATCGGGAGGATGAGTGGAAGTGGATCGAGTATGTTGGCTGGTACTAGATCGATGAGTTTGAATTTGGGGCATCTGGGTTTGGGAGTGGGGTCGTCAGGATTGGGTCAGGGGCAAGCGCAATCGCAGAGTGCGACTGCTGGTGCTAGTGTTCCTCGGATACATCTACCTGACCAAGGCGGGAGAGGCGATGACAAGGAGCGGGATGTTTCATTGGAAGTCAAGGCGGCCGATGAAGTTGTAGAAGACGAGGAGAAGACGCCTCGAAAGGAAGTTACTTCTGGCGACAGGCGGACGTGGAATGAGGGGTTGAACTATAGTGACAAGAATATAGATGGAAAAACTGGTTCCAACGCTTCAGAGGAACGCAAAGATTATCGCGAACAACGAACGAATCGTGAAGGTCCTACTGCCGTAACCGAACCTCAGCGCCACGACGTGGCGTTCAAAAGATTCAGGAACTCATACACTGCAGCTCAAGCTTATCACGACGATGACGATACTGGGGAGTACAGTCTCGATAATTTAGACAAGAGTGAACGAGACCGTTTTGATGAGCTAGAAAAACGGTTGAGTTTACTCATTGGTGGAATCGAGGATATAGAAAAGAAATTAGCTAAAGCCAAACTGGTCGTTCGGTGATAATATATCAAATATTGGAAATAAAGGACGATGATCCACTGCTTTATACTTTCCGTGCTTCGCGTGTCGCTGAGAAACCAGTGTTAACGAAGAATATGTGGAGGGCAGCATATTGACATTTTGATTTTGATTGAGACGGCATGTCTCGTGATTCTGGGTTTCCTCATCGCATCGCTGAATCTGGCTGACAATCAAGTTGCATGTCCCAATGAAATCTGACGATTAAGTGCGTTCAAACTTGGAGTCTGGTGAGTAAGATGTAAATCTCTTGGTAGAAGAAACAACTCAAGGAAGCACATCGGCCTTAAAAGCCCAGACCCCGTCGCGCGCTCAGCATACTCCGCCACTTCAAAATTAAACTTGATACATGATTATGTATGGCCGAAAACATGAACTTGATCAAGTAGCCTTGACGTAGGCCTTTCAAGTTCCATGCATACGAGTCGTGTACTCCAATTACTAAATATAGATTCTTGCACGACAGCGGAGACGAAAAAGCTTCTTCTTTCCTTTTAACCACTACCTTCAGTTCTACCCTCGACATTCTTCCCGTGACAGTGAGTACGAGTAAAATTGCACCTCGATAGATTTAGTAACGGTCGAGGATTTGAAGGATCTGACTTTTGGTTTCCGCGTCACAGATGACGTCGAAGAATTCCGCACTTCGACTTCCAGTGGAGATTCTTGAAGAGATTTTTTCCCGGACAACTGGTTGTATCAAACTTCACATACCTAAGCCTCATTCTGCTGGTTCCTATACCCCCTGGGATCTCGCTCTTGTATGCAAATATTGGCGGGATATTGTCTTTTCGACCCCACGCCTCTGGTCCAACATTTTCCTCCAGATCATTCCCAATGGGCAAGTTCGCCATAAGTACTTGGCATTACTTTCGGCGTGGAACCTTTGCCTCGACCGCTCAAGTAATCATCCCCTCACTATCAGGTTTATCGCCGGTACTGGTAACGAAGAGCCGAAGAGTCCGGTTTCGTTATTCCTGAAACCGCTGATGCAGCACGTTCAGCGGTGGGAAACAGTCACTTTTCGTGCCTCCCTTGACACGCTGTTGCCATATCTTTCCCACTCACACTATCCAGCTCATTACACCAGTCTTCGCCGCCTTTGCATTAACAATGGCTATGACAGGCCGATGGAAGATCCTGTTGGATTGTTCCAGAACGCTCCTTTATTGTCATGCGTTTCTCTGATCTATCTTCCACAGTATGGCCAAAGGCTTGGTGGGGTTGGGATTCCTTGGTCTCAGATATCTCATCTAAATATAAACGCATACTTAGGAACCGTCGATGATCTGATGGACATTCTTAAAAACACGCCGAATCTCGTGGCTCTCGATTACGCCATTACGTATAATTATTTGGGCAACGGAGAACTACCGCCATTGGAACTCCCACACCTTCAAAAAATTGTTTGGACAAGCTATTACCATGACGGCGGAGATGGAAACGCTCCCGCCACATTCGCCTTTTTCAGACTCCTCAAGGCCCTGCAATTATCGGTGTTGGAGGTCAATGGCACATGTGGCGATCGGGAGCTGGAAGCTATTCGAGGTTGTCTTCAGAGGTCGAGGTGTTCTGTCAAATCCCTCACGCTCCCGACTCCTTGCCTGTCCTCCTTACTCAGCTTGACTCCTGACGTCGAAACATTGGTATTTGGGAACGCGCCGACTTTCGATGTCAATAATTATACCTCGTATAACTCTTTTGGCGATGACGCACTATCCCAAATCGAACTTAGATGTCTTCAAAGAGTTGTTTTGAAAAGTGATTTCAATGGGGCCGACAATACAGATGATCCAGAAGCAACCTCCCAACTTTTTGGACTCCTTAAAGCTCCTCAGTTATCTGTGTTGGAAGTTATCGGTGAATGTGGCGATATAGAGCTGGAAGCTATTCGAGATTTTCTTCAGAGATCGAGGTGTTCACTCAAATCCCTCAAACTCTCAAACCCTCGCCTGTCATCCTTTCTCAGCGTTACTCCTGATGTCGAGTCATTGGTCCTGCCATCCTGTGACAAGGAAGTCTTAATGTCGCTGCTCCAAAAGCTCACTCTTGACCATTCAGCGTCTTCATGGCTTTGCCCCAAATTGAAAAAGATCGTGTTGGACTTCGACATCGCCGTTGGGCCCCTATTCAACGCGTTTCTTGCTATGCTGAAATCTCGTCTCGCAGTGCCACATGACTCTCTCGTTAGGTTGCAATGTTCTAGATTGAAGGAGCTGGAGTTTGGGAACGAGGTCCCGAAACATATGAAGAGTTGGGTTCAGAAAAGGTTGACATCTCAGGAATCTCTTGTAATAACTTATGCGAGGCGGGTTTCATTCCGACTTCATTCCATCAGTTGATGGGACCTTTGTCAGGAAATGCTACATAATGCTGCAGGCTGTTGTTTCGAAGAAGGTCAATTACCATTGCTATGGATCGTATTTTTTTTTCGTTTCTCATGATATCGAATTGATTGAGAATTTGCTTTTATGTGTAAGTAGTGGCGGGACTTGATAATTCCAATACTATATTTCCGGGCCAGTATCAGCCTCAAGAATTGAAATCGAGGGAACCTTGCCATGTTTAAGCAACATCGCTTTCGGCATGCATGGGAAATTAGAAACCCGACTTGGTCGCACTTTACTGTGCTCCGCCCAGGCTCCGCCACTTCATATATTACGCGTCACGTAGGAACTGCTACAATGCGTGATTGTGTTCAATGACAAGACAAGCCCATAAGTTCATGATCATGATCAGTGCAAATGACTCGTGCGCCTCAATTACTAAATATAGATCCATGCACCACAAGCGGGGACAAAAAATCCTTACCTATCTTTCCTGCCACTATATACCAAGTTCTCCCATCGATCAGGTGTCCTGTTACACGCTTGAACTGCGTCGTTTCTCCGTGCAGAACGTGAGTCTGAGTAGAATTCTCTTCGATGTATTTAGTAACATCCGATGATTTGCAGGATCCGATTCCTGGTTTCCGCGACACAGACAATGTCGAAAGAGTCCTCAAGTCGACTTCCAGTGGAAATACTGGAAGAGATTTTCTCCTGTGCAGTTGACCGTGTCGAACTTCACGTACCCGAACCCCATTGTGCTGGTTCTCAAAGCCCTTGGAATCTTGCCCTGGTATGCCGAGATTGGTGGGGTGTTGTCCTTTCAACCCCATATGTCTGGTCCCGCATTTCCCTCGAGGTCAATCCCGACGGCGAAACTCGTCTTAATTATTCGGCCTTGCTTTCGGCGTGGAACCTTTGCCTCAACCGCTCCCGTAGTCATCCACTCACTATCAAGTTCAGCGACAGGAGTGATGACGGAGAGTCGAGGAGTCCAAGTACGTTGTTCTTGGAACCGTTGATGGAACACGTTCAGCGTTGGGAAACGGTCGTATTTAGTGTCTCCTTAGACACGCTGCTACCGTATCTTTCAAACTACCCAGCTCAGTTTACCCGCCTTCGCCGTCTTTGCATTGCCCATCGTAATCGGATATTTGGGGAATGCTCAGTTATTGGAAACCCAGTTGGGTTATTCCAGGACGCTCCTTTGTTATCATGCGTTTATCTATTCAATCTTCCTTGTTATCGCCAAAGGCTTGGTGGGGTTGGGATTCCCTGGTCCCAGATAGCTCATCTTTGGATAGGTGTGAACGTTGGGATCTTCGATGATCTGTATGATGTTCTTAAAAACACGCCGAATCTCGTAACCCTTTATTATAAGATCACGTTCAATTATTACGGTAGCTTCACACTACCGCCGTTGGAACTCTCTCACCTTGAACAGGTTATTTGGTACGGTGTTTACTACGGATGGGAAGATGAAGATCCTCCTGCGACCTCCCTTTTTTTCAAAATCCTTACAGCCCCACGGTTATCCTCGTTGGAAGTGGATGGTGTATGCGGTGATCGGGAGTTGGAAGCTATTCAAGGGTGTCTTCAGAGGTCGAGGTGTTCTGTCAAATCCCTCACGCTCCCGACTCTTTGCCTGTCCTCCTTGCTCAGGTTGACTCCTGACATCGAAATATTGGTGTTTGAAAATAAATTGGATGATGAAAATTACCCTCCATATAATTCTTTTGACGACGACCCTCAAGCCCAAGTCGAACTTCCACATCTTCGAAAAGTTGTTTTGGGATGCACTTTCTATGAGGCTGGCAGTGTGGATGGCCCTGAAGCAACCTCCCGACTTTTTGGGCTCCTTAAGGCCCCCCAGTTATCAGTATTGGAAGTTATCTATGAATGCGACGATATAGAGCTGGAAGCTATTCGAGATTTTCTTCAGAGATCGAGGTGTTCCGTCAAATCCCTCAAAGTCTCATCCCGGCGCCTGTCATCCTTTCTTAGCTTTACTCCTGATGTTGAGTCATTGGTTCTGCCAGACTTTGACAAGGAAATCCTGACGCCACTGCTCCAAAAACTCACCTTCGACCATTCAGCGTCTGCGTGCCTTTGCTTGAAGTTGAAAAAGATCGTGTTGAACTTCGACATCCCCGCTGGACCTCTATTCAACACTTTTATTGATATGCTGAAATCTCGTCTCTCAGCGCCACCTAACACTCTCGATAGACTGCGATGTTCTAGATTAACGGAGCTGGAGCTTGGGAATGAGGTCCCGAAACATATGAAGAGTTGGGTTCAGAAAAGATTGCCACAGGAACCTCTTGTAATAACTCATGCGAGGCAGGTTTCGTCCATTGATCGATGGGACCTTTGACAAGGAATGCTTCATATTGCTTTAGGCTGTTGTTTCGAAGGCCTCTTACCACTTTGTCTCGTGTTGAGTGTGTGATTTCGCATTTTTTATGCCATTCCGAGGTCACAGTATCGGCCCTAAAAATAAGACTAGAAGAGTCGAAACTTTGTGAAGACTTTGAATTGATACAATTTCTGATCACTGTCGAGGTTAAAATGCTGATCATGATCAAATGAGGAGCAAGCAATGGACTTGCGATCAATGTCGGAGTCTAAATCCAGGTGTGGGCAAAATGATATTTGTTGAGATTTGGCTTTCATTTTGATTCTGATGAGTGCCAACGACCTTTTTTCTTTCCTCGAGCCCACTGCGGACGACGATGACGATGCAATGGTGGAAGATGTTCCAGAGGCCGGACAGACTTCTTCCGTTGCGGACAGATCGTCAACCCCCCCGACTCTTAAACGAAAAATCGATACCACCGCGCAAAATGGTGATACGAACATAGAAATTGACCTAAAACGCCCACGGATGGGCTCCCCGAAACCTATCGTACTGGATGACTTTGAAACAGAAGCTAAACGCGAGATAGCCGCAAGTGCCGGCTTGACTGGAGCTACGACCGAGGCGGGATCACGTCTAGAACTACGGCATCAGGTAGATTCATGCTAACATATTTTATTTTATCTTGCCTTCTCACTGCTTGTGTACTCCTCATTAGGTTCGGCATCAAGTTGCGGTGCCTCCGGGATACAATTACACTCCAATAGCAAAGCATGTACCCCCCGCCAAACCCGACCGCGAATACGAATTCGAGCTCGATCCGTTCCAGAGAGTGTCGGTATATGCTATTCAACGAAACGAGAGCGTCTTGGTGTCGGCACATACCAGTGCAGGAAAGACAGTCGTAGCTGAATACGCTATTGCCCAATGTCTTAATAGAAAACAGAGAGTCATTTATACAAGTCCTATCAAGGTGCTTACCCTGCTTGAGAACCAACGTCGTTGGATTGTTCACCCAGCTTTTCTTTAGGCACTAAGTAATCAGAAATATCGTGATATGCTCAAGGAATTTGGGGACGTCGGGCTCATGACTGGAGATGTGACAATCAATCCTTCTGCAACATGTTTAGTGATGACGACTGAGGTGTGTGTTGATCTACACCAGTGGTTCTTTACTGATGTCATATTGCAGATTCTACGTTCGATGCTTTACCGCGGCTCGGAGATCATGCGCGAAGTCGCATGGGTCATTTTCGACGAGATTCACTACATGCGGGACAAGGAGCGAGGTGTGGTTTGGGAGGAAACAATCATTCTCCTCCCACACACGGTTCGCTATGTTTTCCTTTCTGCGACAATACCGAACGCGATGCAGTTTGCGGAGTGGATATGCAATTCTCACGAACAGCCGTGCCACGTCGTCTACACCGACTTCCGTCCTACACCTCTACAGCACTATCTATTCCCTGCCGGTGGAGAGGGTATCTTTCTCGTCGTTAACGAGAAGGGCGAGTTTCGAGAAGATAATTTCACCAAGGCGATGGGCAAGCTGCAGGAGAGTGCGGGGGATGATCCTGCGGACCCAAAGGCGGGTAAAGGTAGGAAAGGTAAATCAAGAAAAGGAGGACCAGATAAAAGAGGTCAGTTCATTAACCAATCCTACAATCAGGAGTTGACAATTGTTAGGTTCTTCTGATATCTCAAAAATTGTCAAAATGATCATGGTCAAGAATTACAACCCCGTTATCGTCTTCTCCTTTAGTAAACGAGAGTGCGAGGGTCTCGCCGTAAACATGTCCAAGTTTGAATTCAATAACGAAGAAGAACAGACCCTTGTTGCCGATATCTTCAATAACGCTATCGCGAATTTAGCCGAAGTTGATCGCCAACTACCTCAAATAGCCAACATCCTCCCTCTTCTCCGCCGTGGTGTCGGCGTGCACCATGGTGGATTACTCCCCATTCTAAAAGAAGTAATTGAAATTCTCTTCCAAGAAGGTCTTATCAAGGTGCTCTTTGCAACGGAGACGTTCTCCATTGGATTGAACATGCCTGCAAAGACAGTCGTATTCACTGCCGCCCGCAAATTTGATGGTCGTGAAATACGTAATCTGTCTTCAGGAGAATATATTCAGATGTCTGGGCGCGCTGGTCGACGTGGTTTGGACGATCGCGGAGTGGTGATTATGATGGTTGATGAGAAACTAGAGCCGGTTGCTGCAAAAGCTATGGTGAAAGGAGAGGCGGATCGGTTGGACTCGGCATTCCATCTGGGGTACAATATGATTCTGAATTTGATGAAGGTGGAAGGTATCAGTCCAGAGTATATGCTCGAGAGATGTTTCTTCCAGTTCCAGAGTAGTGCTGGGATACCCAAGCTTGCAGAAGGTAGGCATCCTCGAACACCTGACATAGCAGACTAACGGATGTGCGTGTAGAACTAAAGCACGAAGAAGAATCCAAGAACTCTACGGTGATAACTGATGAAGAGCGCGTAGCTGAGTATTATGAATATCGTCAACAACTTGACCAGCTGAACGCCGATTTTCGAGAGGTCATCACCCATCCAACATATTCTCTACCTTTCCTTCTTCCGGGCCGCCTCGTCAAGGTCAAATATCAGAAATCAGAGTTCGGCTGGGGTATCGTCATCAATTTCCAAAAGCGGTTGCCACCTAAGGTTTGCTTTTTCCCTTGACCGTCGTTCTTAGTCTGAACGAGTCATCACCTTCAGAACCGACCCGTTCCTGAATCGGACCTGCCACCACACGAGCAATATATCGTAGATGTCCTCCTTAACTGTGCGAAAGGCAGTACTGCTACGCAAGGTCACAACACCCTGGCCATCCAATCCACCGGTATCGAGCCTTGTCCTCCCGGACAGAAAGGCCAGCCAATAATTGTGCCAGTCTTACTATCCACGATTGAATCCATAAGCTCTCTCCGATTGTTTGTCCCCAAGGATTTAAGGCAAGAGTCCGCAAGGGAACACCTTTGGAAAAGTGTACTGGAGGTGCAGGGACGGTTCCCTAATGGGCTAACTCTCTTGGACCCAGTTCAACATATGGGTATTCAAGACCAAAAATTCAAAGACTTGGTTAAAGTAAGCGCTTATTTACTCGGCTTGCATCCCCTTACTGACGGCGTCCGCCTAGAAAATATCGATACTGGAAAATAAGATGTTCTCTAGTCCTTTACATGACTCACCTCAACTACCGCACCTTTATACACTCTATTCCAACAAACGGGCGCGCCAAGATAAGATTCGGGACCTCAAAAAGCGAATTCAAGCGACACATGATGTACTGCAACTAGAGGAACTGAAATGCCGGAAGCGCGTTCTTCGTCGGTTAAATTTCACGAATTCAGCTGATATCGTCGACATGAAGGGTCGTGTAGCATGCGAGATTAGTTCGGGAGATGAACTACTATTGACCGAGTTGATTTTCAACGGAGTCTTCAACTCGCTACAGCCGGAGCATTGTGCGGGCCTACTGAGTTGTTTCGTATTTGCGGAGAAGGTATTTAAACAGATGTCTAAAATGTGCATGGCTAATCGATTTTCGTAGAGTGAGAAGCAGACTAACCTCAAAGAAGAACTTGCTGCGCCTCTACGCGTGATGCAAGAGTTCGCGCGTCGGATAGCTAAGGTATCAAAAGAGTCGAAGGTTTCTATCGACGAGAACGAATATGTATCTTCGTTTAAAGTGGAACTCATGGACGCTGTTGTCCATTGGTGTCGAGGTTCTTCATTCACCGATATTTTGAAGGTAAATCGTCCGGTGTAATCCATTTTTAGAGCAAGTGACTAATTTATAACTATAGATGACGGATCAATTCGAAGGCAGTATTATTCGAGTGTTCCGACGTTTAGGCGAACTACTACGTCAGATGGCTCAAGCTGCTAAAGTCATTGGAAACGAAGAGCTCAAAGAAAAGTTTGAGAAGGCATCGGAGATGCTCGAGAGGCCGAACTCGGTCATCTTTTGCTCATCACTCTACCTATAATTTTTTGTCTTTCCCTGATTCTTGCTCTCCCTGGACGCGCTACCCACTATCGCTCTCAAAAGCTGATTTGAACCTACCAATTAAGTTTCAAATATCTGATTGATGCCTGAAGTAAGTTGGTTTTCTAATATGCCAGGAAAAGAATGGACAGTCAGTGTTAGTTAAGTCGTCGCCTCTTGTACAAGCAGACTTTGTTACGGCGAGGAAATCCCTCAACCCGCTCGGAGTCGTTAGAAATTGGAAAGCCGTATGTGGGGTACAAACAGTGATACAGCCTTCTTGTAGTGAAGCGGAACTACATACCATACCCTTTCCCCCCATGTATTAGCAGCAAATTTACCACGAGTCTGTGAAACCTACCATTTGATTAGCATTGTCTCGTCTGGAATCTTTCCACGCGCATATTCCCCTAGTACTCTGAGCTTTTGTGATGAGGTCACGCGTCGGCGTGAATACACCGTTGGCACTGATCGGTTGATCAGTGAACGCACCTCAATCATGCATGATTCTTCACTGCAACAACGTTATTCGACGTCATTCTTGCCCCAGGACTCTCAATCACTTACACAATGCAAATTGTGGGATTCTGCTAAATCAACAATGACGCGAAACTGCGCACCTCACCCCTGTTTAGTCTCGCGAAGTCGTAACCCTCGACAGTACTCTCCGGCTCCATCTGGATCGTTTTTGGCTCCAGGTTGTTTTATTTTATCCAGTGAATCACCCGCTTGGCTAGCTAGAAGTGAGCGCCATCTAGTCGTATCATTTCCTCCCGTAGTCCGACATCACTTCACGCAGGTTTTGTTTGAAGTTGTGCCCCACCGCTTATTGTCTTTCACAGCGAAACGGATAACGCTTCCGTAACTCCAACCACGACGCTACCATCTCTCACCATCTTTGTCCGACCACAATTCAGGCTGATTTAGGGCTGATTTAGGGTCGATTGGCTCCCTGAAGGTCGGTGAGAGTTGAAGTTTTTACATCTTGAAAGATGCCTGAACACAACCTGAGCTTGGCCCAACAAATGTTCCACATTTAAAGCAACTTGCCTAAACTTTGGCTGATCATGTTCTCGCATTGTTCGTGAAAGAGGACAATTTCCAGCCTATGTTCAGGGCCTGAGATACCCGAAAATGCCTGAAATCTCTTTTTACTGAGCATGATCATTGATCGTGTACTCTAATTACTAAATATAGATCAATGCATAACAACTCTATGGACGTAATGTTTCATCCTTCCTGCCTACCGCCACCTAGTTCTGCGCTCAACAGCTTTCCTGTACATAGTGAGTTTGAGTGAATCTACACTTCGATGCATTTGTGACTGTCGAAGAGTAGAAGGATCCAGGATATCCAAGTCTTGGTCTCCGCAGCACAGACAATGTCGAAGAATTCCTCGCGCCGACTTCCAGTGGAGATATTGGGAGAGATTTTCTCCTGTGTAGTTGGTCAAATCCAACTTCACATACCTGAATTTCATCCCGCTGGTTCTCCTAGCCCTTGGGATGTTGCCCTTGTATGTCGAGATTGGTGGAATGTTGTCCATTCAACCCCATGTCTGTGGTCCAACATTTCCCTCAAGGTTCGATATGACAGCCAAACTCGTCATAAGTGCTTGGCTTTGCTTTCGGTGTGGAACCTTTGCCTCGAACGCTCACGTCGTCATCCTCTTGCTATCAAGTTCACTGTTGTTTCTGCTTCGGGATTCAACAATAGAGATAGTGGTAACGGAGAGTTGTCAATTCTGAGTGCGTTGTTCTTAAAACCATTGATGGAGCACATTCCGCGGTGGGAAACGGTCGCTTTATGTGTCTCCCTAGACACGCTGCTATCATATCTTTCCTTGAACGGTCCTGTTCAGTATACTTGTCTTCGCCGTCTTTGCATTGACCATGGTTATCGGACATTCACGGAAAACTCTGTCGGATTATTCCGTGACGCTCCTTTGTTATCATGCGTTTCTCTCAGCGAACTTCCATACAGAGACTCAAGTTTTGATGACGATGACATTGGGATCCCTTCGTCTAAGATCTCTCATCTCTCCCAACTCCCTTGGTCTCAGATCTCTCATCTCAGCCTAAGCGCAGACAAAGGGGATTTCGATAATCTGTTGGACATTCTTAGGAACACGCCGAATCTCATAACTTTCGAATACTGGATTAGTTATAATTATTACAGTGACGAAGATCCACTACCATTGGAACTCTCACACCTCGAGCAAATTGAATTCTCAAATTGGTGCCATGAAAGCGACGACGGCAGTCCTGCCGCCCCGTTCTTTAAAATCCTCAATGCTCCGCAGTTGTCAACATTGGAGGTGGAAGGCGTATGTGGCGATAGGGAGCTGGAATCTATTCAAGGCTGTCTCCAGAGATCGAGATGTTCAATCAAATGCCTCACGCTCCCGAGTCCTTGCCTGTCCTTCTTACTCAGCTTGACCCCCGACGTCGAAACATTGGTGTTTTCAAACTCGCTGATTCGTCCTGATGACGACAATTATTCCATAGAAAGTCCTTTTGATGATCGCCCACTACCCGAAGTCGAACTCGCACACCTTCAAAAATTTGTTTGGAGTATTAATTATAATGAGGCCGACGATGAGGATGGTCGCGACGCAGTTTCCCAACTTTTTGGGCTTCTTATGGCTCCTCAGTTATCTGTGTTGGAAGTTGTCGGTGAATGCTGTGATAGGGAGCTGGACGGTATTCGAGGGTTTCTTCAGAGATCGGGGTGTTCACTCAAATCCCTCAAATTCTCAACCCCTCGTCTGTTATCCTTTCTCAGCGTTACTCCTGATATCGAGTCATTGGCCCTACCATCCTGTAACGAGGAAGTCTTAATGTCCCCGCTCCAAAATCTCACTTTTGACCATTCAGCGTCTTCATGGCTTTGCCCCAAATTGAAAAAGATCGTGTTGGACTTTGACATCACCGCCGGACGCCTTTTCGATGCGTTTATTACTATGCTAAAATCTCGTCTTTCACCGCCACGTAATTCTCTCGTCAGACTGCAAAGTTTCGAGCTGGAGCTTGGAAAACGGGTCCCAAAACATATGAAGAGTTTGGTTCAGAGAGAAATGACGTCTCAGGAACCTCTTGCAATAACTTATGCGAGGCAGGTTCCGTCCCATGATGATCAATGGGATCTTTGACGAGGAATGCTACATATTGCTTTGGGTTGCTGTTTTGAAAGTCTATTACCACTTTGTCTTGTATTGATTTCGCATTTTTAATACCATTCAGAGGCCGCAGTATCGGCCTTAAATTTTTGACTTATCGTGATAAGCGAATGATGCACTGTGAGCCCGGAAGCGAAGTTATTTTTTGATTTAAATGACAAAAAGAGTAAATTACATTTCTTTATTCAGTTTTCTGAAGGTTACAGCAGGGTTACATTTTGATTGGTTCTACATTTATGTAACAAAATTCCTGCCTAGGCTGTTTTAGGATAGAGAATTATCGATATTTCGCAGAAATTTTCTACATGTGTACCTCATTAAGGGTTGTCAATCACGTCGACCCTGGGCTCACAGTGATGCAGCCGTTGGTAAACGATCAACCGACAGGTTGCACAAAATATAAATGGCCCCCTGGTTGCAAGACGGTAAGTATAATATGAGAATGTAAACGTGAAGACACTACTGGATAAGCTGAGCTTAAGGGTTGTATGAGATAGCTCTAGGGGTTGAATTGTCCATTACTCGTGTTGAGCAGTGTAACAGTTTCAAAGGGACGGTGAAGCGGATGATAAAAGGATCACAAGAGGGGCTTGAGATAAGAATGAACTACTGATGGTGTCCACAAAATACGGGGATGTAGATACGAAAGCGCAACTTGGGTGGCTGTCCGAAGCCCGAGGTTGACGCTCCATTGCGCTGCCAGATAGCTCATTAATGTGTTTCAGAAAGAGTCACTTAGAGCAGTGAAGAACTCTGAAGGCGTTTTCGAAAGAACGGGGATGGTGATTATAGAAGACCAATAAGGTATATTAATGTTTTCAGATAGAGTACAATCCAAGGACAGGAATAAATGAACCTCAACTATTCGCATTTCAACGACTAACGTTCTCGAAAATTTGGTATTACCGCTCACCACTCACCAGTTTAAAATATAGAAATGCGTCGTCAAGATGTAGATGATTATGCTGGCAGGCCGATGGTATGGGTTCTAGCCACAATCATCCGAAGAACTTGGAAGAGATCCAGAAAGCATTAACGAGACCAACTAGGAGCCGGGTTTGAGGCTCGTGGTTCTTTTACCAAAGGCATTTTGTGCTCGACGGGATGTTGGAGACAGCGTTGTTGTCCTAAACGATGGGCACTGATCATTCTGGCAAAGCGCGTGTAAGCGAACAGCAAATTGTCATTAGAAGGAGTATATGTATATACCAGTTCATCAGAAGAAGGCCGTGAGAGTGATTTGAATGGCAGCCTGATGGACTGTCCCTTCCTACACTCGTCTGGCAGCGTCTGGCAGAGCTTTTACGAGTTTCCTTCCGTGCCAGAGCCGCGATGTCGCCAAACAGTGGACGTCTGGTATAAATTCTCACCTTTAATCCCCAATCGTTCATTCGATCCGTCGAAGTTCCGACTGGACTGACTGGAAGGTGGGCATCATCCAGTCGCATCCTTGTTACTTTTCTAACAGCAATATGGCTATTTCAGGTCGTGGATCCCCCAGCACTATATTGCCATCTTCCACCACCTCTCTCTGGCCATGGTCCCTCCATAAAGACCGCTCAACGACGTTACTTCAACGCGTGAACCATGACTTTCGATTTCTACTCGTTATCGCTCTATATTTCCCTTGCTACTTCCATGCGCTCGAGCCCGCTCCCTATAATACCTCCCAGTTCCGATCGGCGTCTCACACAACCTGTCCCCTCCCTCCTGGATGAACGCAGACCATCTTGCATCTTCTTCCCCCTGCTCCCGTGCTCCCCTTGCGGGTCTCTTTCGTCCTTTCTCCGTCCAGCCGACATACGGTCGTGTCCTCACCTCTCTGAATCCGTGCATGGCGTCCTTGTTCAGGTTGCAACACGACATCAGGAGTCGTATCCCGTTCAACGGAGGCCTTTCGCTGACTTACTCTCCAGCATAGAGTGAGACTCTTACTCGTCCTACACTAAGACATCTTGACAATCTGGTCGCGCATAGATGATTCTCACGTTGGACGGAAATGGCTGCCAGATAGAGATAGATGTGATACGATGACGGTGGACCGGAGCGCTCGGAAATACGACAAGAGGGGGATAATGAGATAGGACTGGCGATACTACAATCTGCGATTACACGGTCAGCTTTTCCGTCCATGTCCGGTGGTGAAGATCCATAAAATGGACGAGGAATATCGATGCATAGTCTATGTTGCCACTACGTGGAGAACGTGTGACGACTTTGTGACAGGTCCTCTCGTTTGGCCTGCGCCTTGCCCTCATGGCCGAATACCGGACAGAAACTGCCGTCCGCTCATCGTCGACTTTATAATCTGGAAAAGCTACAATTTTCCTCCCCCTGCTTAGCATGATCTTGCTATACAATTACTCTATCTATCAATCTCCCAACTGCCTCGCAAGAGACTGTCTCCCTCGCAATCCACCGGGATTCCGATATCCAACCACTTGGTGCATCGTTCCGTGAACTTTACTGTGCAGCGTCGATGATGACACTCGACATGACAATTCTATTTCCTTCCGACCTTAACCCCACGTGCTCTTCACCAGTAATTATCAACAAGTTCTGACGACTTTTCTCTTCTCCGGCGTATTGAGGCGAGGCACCTCCTGGTGATGCGAGCGGGATCTCGGGCAAGTACGTATCTGCGGTTACGGTCATTCTGAACTACGCGTAGCCCTCCTCACCTTCCACCTCCAATACCCCGCCTCCGTTGCCACCTTTCCAATCAAACCGAGGAAGTAGAACTTCAGTTCAGGCACTATTGTATTTCTTGCTGCGTTAGGGAAGAATCAAAGCCTCAACAAGGATAGGCGGTTTCGATTAGATCGAAAAGTCGGAATGGCAAGAATGACGCGTGCGGAACAATATATGTGTCTGAGCATTGTTTGACTTCACTATGGATGGGAGAGTGTAGCGTATATGTTGAGGGGCGAGCGTTTGTCAATGTGAGAGAATTCAGTCAGTCTAACAGAGTGATCGTGCCTGATAATTTTTCCAGTATGCCCTCTCTTCAGTATGGCTAAACAGAGTTCCTTTGTGCAGAAGATTGGACGATTCAGGAAGTTGGATACCTGGGATCTCTGGCTATACTGGAATCCAACTTGCGCTGTCCTGTCAACGTCCTGGCAGTTTGCCCCAAATTGACTCATCTCGACTCTTTCAACCACGCTCGCCAGACTTGCGAGGTCCCATCTTCCGACAAGCCAATACGGCCTCCGGGATAGAGACGTTATAAGTCACAAGGGATCTTCCAGCAAAACGGACGAGGACGTGTCCAACAGTCGATGCACCTGATCTACATCCAGGATACCTCTCGCCCCTTACCAGATAGACAAGGCCAGCGTCATGGCTGGCGCGTCACAAAAGTTGTATACAGCTCGTCGCGTACTGGTTAGCACGAAACGGGGGTGTCCTTCCCGCTCACCTATCATCTCTCGACGGCTCCACATCCACGATATGTGTTCAACAGCGTGTACACGTTTGAAGGCTTGAAGCGGAGACCAGACAGTAACAAGACGAGAGAGAGAGAGACGGGAGTCAATTAGAGCGAAACTGTTAAATTGGTGACGAAAAAAAAACTCAAAGATGAGGTGGTAATCGACCCTTTCCCATCTCAAGACCTGTTTTTATAGAGGAAGAAAAGGTCGAATCGTCGACGATACTCGAACGCCACCGACATAGAAAGATAATTTTTATATTCAATATCTGCGATTCTGGAATAGGGTTGAAAGGGGCCGGGTCTTTGGAAATTAGTGAATAGCGGGTGGGAGCAGGGACTGCCATACTCAGGCGACGGGAGGACCGATGCGCAAGAAACCAAACCCCTGTTAAACTGGCGGTTGCGTACGAATTATGCGTTGGAGGACTCCTCTCCCCCCATCATGATTCTCGTTCGATGCCGGCCCGCTTGTGCAGCTCAACTCTATGTCACCGCAAGGCATTGTACTTGGAGGTCCCTGTCACGGCTAACATTCTCATCTCAGTCCTCAATGTTCCAACCTTGTAATCCATCATGTGCACAGTTTTTGGGTCTCCTTTATGATACGGCATCGATAACGAAAGCTATATGTTGTTCCGGCCTTCACCGCTTATCCCTCCCAGTCATTCCCTTGAAGACTCTTCCCTCTCTTGGTCCTCTAGTCTCAGATACCTACCTCGACCTCGACTTCCGTTACTGCACCTCCAGTGACACTTTTCGAATCAGTAAAGACAAACCTATGCAAGTTAATGCCGGTACGCGATCCACCAAGAAAGGACACACATTTTCCGCAAGGACGGGCAACTTCAATGAGATCAAGAGGTTTGAAAGGCAAGGACGATGTGGTAGTCCGGCATACCTGTCGCGGTACCGTTTGGCTATCATATGGCGAGGACCGAGCTGAATGTCAAGTAACAAAGAGTAGCTTGTGTGTCGATGCACTTTGCCTTTGCCTCCGTCAAAGTACCCGTACTACTACTTTCTGTACGAACTATCAATCTTACTGCTGGTGAATTTCCGACTGTGCATTCTCCTCAATCAATTTGATCAAACAATTGGACATGTCAGCGCTGCGACTCGGCTGGACTCCGGCGCCAACCTATCAATATGTTAGCGACGTGGGAACCCGCTTTCTTGCCTACTCCCACCACTCTCGCCAGATTTGTGAGGCTCAAAACACCGCCGTCCATCAATATGGCCTCACGATCGAAACGCCAAAAGTTTATGGCCTTGATTCTCAAGCCGTTTTCCAAGACAAAGGACAATGTTGTGTCTAACAGTCAGTGCGCCGATACTATGAGCTATTGTGCGCTCATCACCGGATTCAGACGTTCAGGTTGACAGACTTACCACATCGCTAACCGCTGCTCCACCCGATGTCGCCGTCAATGAGTCGTCGCCTAGTACTAGCGCGCCCAACATCATCGTGTCCAGTCTTTCACTTCAAGGTCTCGAGTCGTCCTCCGATCTAGCGTTTAGCGCAGTATACTGATATACGTTTTCAGCTCCTGGAAATCATGCAAGCTCAAGCGGTGGCATCTTTCCCAATGCTAGCCATTTCGCCGTGAACAATCCGATAATGATGGACAATGCTGTTAATCCTACGGTGAATATTTATGGAGCAAGTGATAGAAGCAAAGGTGAGCCAGTCAGCCTTACTTGACTGTATTGTATCCATATTAAGACAACTGCAGCTATGGACCGACTTTTCGAGCATATAATTCGTGGTGCAGCTCACGATTCGTCCGCTCGTGATCCTCCTCCGAAATGTCACCCGGGTACCCGCATCAGAATCAATGAACATATAATTACTTGGTTCTATGACGAAGAAAAGGGGGAGCTGCTGATCTGGGTATATGGTCCTGCTGGAGTCGGTAAATCGGCCATCATGCAGACTCTTGCAGAGAAACTGACCAAATCCGGGCACCTGGGAGCGTCTGTATTTATTTCCCGACCGAACAGACGCAATGACTCCCGAAAGCTCATCATCACGATTGCCTATCAACTCGCTGTGATTATCGAGGATTACTGCACATTCATCACCGACAAGCTTACTCGTGATCCCGACCTAGTCAACAAGGGGATGGAGGAGCAGTTCAAAGTCTTCATTGTGGAACCTTTTGTGGGGAAAAAGATCGGAGCTAGTGCTGGACTATGGGGTATATTATTGGATGGGCTGGACGAGCTCGATGAACATCAATCGCAGCGGAAGATCATCCGCCTCATCGCTGACTTTATCGTTGAGCATCCGGACGCTCCCCTCCTTTGGGCCATTGCGAGCCGCCAGGAACCACATATTTCGGATACATTCAACGAGGCGAAAGTAGTTCCGACGTATCGGAAACAGTATGTTCCCACAGACTCTGAGGAATCCCGTCGGGATGTTACGATGTTCCTGCGGGCAAGTCTGGAAAGAATCCAGAAGGAGTTTCCACGGATTGTATCAAAGCAATGGCCAAGTGAGGAGCAATTCTCGTGCTTAGCCGCTGCCGCGTCTGGCTTGTTCGCGTTTGCTGACACGGCGGTTCGGTTCATCGAGGATTCACGATATGCCAACCCTACCATGCGTCTTCGCCAAGTCCTATCCGCTCTCAATGATCTGACGACCACTTCTGATAGTCAGCCGTTCACCTCCTTGGATGCTCTGTACACGAGTATCCTGAGATCAATTCCACCTGAGGTATGGTTGACTACAAAACGGGTCCTCGGTGCGCTATTGTATGTTCAAGGAGAGGCGACGAGACTGGTGCTAAGGAGGCTGGGGCCACTTTCTATTGTCCTTGGTCTCGATCTCGGCGACATCTATGCTTCAGTTCACGGCTGCTATTCCTTACTCAATGTGTTTAATTCCGAACATCCCGACCAGCAAGTGGTGAACCTTTATCATGCGTCATTCAGTGACTACTTGTTGGACTCATCTCGATCCAACGACTTTTGTATCTCCATTGGAGATGTGGAAGACGACTTGATGCGGTCGTCTCTGAAGATTTGGCAGGACTTCAAGACACGTTACCCTCCAATGTCAGGTAAGTTGAAATTATTTAAGTCATAAGTCCGTGGTGTTGATTTAATTGTTCAGGCTTGACATATGACACACGATGGCTGAAATACTTTTCTGGATCAGTATCCTTTAACTCGTGAGCGGTGAGCTTAGAATTCGGCTTGATTATCATCCTAACTTGTTTGGCAGTGGTGGACGACATCTTGCATATGATCTAATGTGGTATATCCATGACATGTTATTCACCTTTCTGGTTGAAAAACATAATCCTGCTCATGAAAGACCATTCCGGTCTGAAGAAGATCAATGTCAATGTTTTGATTTGCTGAACCAGCTTGAAGATGCTACTGTATGCAACATTTTCGAAGGTAGTAATGAATTGCCTTCATTTTTACTTTGGTTGTTTGATATGTGGGAGGTAAAGTGATATTTCGCGTATCTCAGATATTGTTTCCATTGACTAGATTTGGTACAGCTTTATCACAAAGAACTTGTATCCAAAGGGATTGTGTACAAGGTGGAGTTGAATCAAGTCCAGTATTCCAATCTTGGAGGGTGTCCAGCTCAGATACAAGTAATACAAGGCAAATCAACATTGGTTGAAGAGGAATACAAAATGGTGAGATTTGAATGCTTTAGTATCTCATGTCTTTTCATTTTCACTCTCTAGGCTAGCTTTCATCACATTCTTGATCAAATACCTCATCTCGAATCACGCTTTCCACAACTTCCAGTCTTGGCATGTGGGCATCAGGGGAAAGGCTGTCTGTTTTTCAGACATAAAGCTGATATATCAGATCTGGAACCTTACAGCCTTGATCCCTCAATCTCTTCAGATACCATTCCAATTTGGATATATTTTGTCATTCCACACTCCCAATCCGACTTCTACCATGACACTGAACACTTCTTCAGGGTCAAATTTGACACAATTCAAACAAGCTATCCTATGCTTACCCAGAATACCTGGCCTAGCAAAGAGGATTTTCTGAAATTTGCTGGTATTGCATCTCACCAACCAGTTTTCGCTGACACAGCTATTCAATTTATTGAAGATCCTGATTTCAGTGATCCTGTCACACGTCTTGACCAAATTCTATCTCTCATAGATGAAATTGATCCTTCTAGTGATCAGCCATTCATCTATGTTGATGCTTTATACACCCACATGCTCAACTCGGTTCCTCAGGACATCTGGCCAATAACACAACAAGTTCTGGGTGCTCTCTACTATAGTGTTAGGGCGACTGTGACTGTGATGTCACAGGTCACACCTAAACTCAAGAACTAAAGAGTATAGTGACAAAAGTAATATTAGGCGTGAACCTAAGAGAACTCGACGGAGTCTTCTACAAGTTTCTACCTACTTTATATACCTAGACTATGGCGCACAGACCAACTACCCTAGGTAACTATTTATATATTGACATGGGAAAAGAAGTACGTATGGGAAAGTAACCTAATTATACATTTGACATGAGAAAAGAAGAGTGGAGTAAGAAGTAAGTAAACAAAAGTAAATTGATCATAAAAACGTCAACAACACTAAACAAACCATAAAAGTGTCCACAAGTACAAACAACTCTTAAACCGGTATTCTACTCACACAAACCATTGATGCCCGAAGTAGTTTCCTAACAACGCATCACACGGACATAGTATGAAGAACCCGGATAGTTCCCAATACCGAGCCCCCCACGCTGACCACCTCTGTATTACCCACTCTTTATCCTCCTCCGCGTCCCACATTGCTAACGTCGTTCTCCCGCATTCCCTACACTGATGGCCTGATAGGCGCCAACCTACCGGCCTTGCTTCTCTCCCTATAGCCGCTGCCCTCCTCCGCCATTGTACTTGCTCCGCATGGTTCGGAGGTAGAAAAGAAAAGATAAGATCGATAAGCTCAATTGGTAGATCTGTAATTTGTGCCATTTTAGCAGTATGCCGATAGTTTAGCCTCCGTCGAACTGTAGCAGCAGAGGGAAATTATTATGTAATAATAAAATATGTGACAGATGTGACAGCGTGACGCCGTGACATTCTGGCAAGGTTCTAACATATAGTTCATTGTATGAGTCCTTGTCTTTTGCTTCTCCTAGGGGCATTTCTGCAGTTCTGGGCATTGAGCTGAGTGTAGTTTATACTGCTCTCAGAGGCTTCTATCCAATGGTCAAGATACCTCCAGAGGAACTTTCTTGGGAGTCTATGGCCTTTCATCATCCTTCTTTTTGTGAATATTTGATTGATTATACTCGATCTCAAATATTTTACATTTCTATGGAAAATGCGGAAACCTACATTTGGAGGTTACTCATTAAAATCTGGCAAGATTTCAGGAAGTTCTCCAGTGGATTATCTGGTAGGTTCACTTGGCCTTCCACATTGTCAGTAGTGCTGATTACTTAGATTGGGACTATGTCCAGAAATGGACAAGTTACTGTTTACAATATCATTCTGCTACAAACTCATCAGATAATCCATTGATACTTGATTTTGATGCTGATCTATTCCATGATATTCATGATGCACCTTTCTCTTCAATTCAACAATATGGCACTGCTAGGCTTGTGTTAGAGCAGAGTCGAGATGAAGTCTTTCACATGCTTGGACAATTGGACTTGACTACTATATGTATTGGGTTCCGCTGGTGGAAGCGGAAAGAGTTTGTTATCTGGTTGTTTGATATCTGGAATGTGAGTTTCAATTTGGTACCTCTATATTGTTCTTCTGATTGGAATTAAAGACATATCAGGTGGAGCTCACAAGTCAAGGTCTTATTCATGAAGCCGACTTTCAAGAACTTCGATTTGATTACAGTTATGGATGCTTATCTCCTCACACATTGCATTGTAAGGAAGGGTCAACTTGGCAAATATTGGCAGGAATACAGGTAAAAGATGCTTTGTTGGAAACCGTTTGATTATCTGACATTTTATTATTAAGCTAACATCTCAGGAAGAACATGAAAAGTATATATTAGGCCTTCAACTATTTCAACAACGCCAGCCACAACTCCAAGTCTTGATAGGTGGAAGTCCAGGGGAAAAGTTCGCAGTTTTTGTATATGAGTATACCGAAGATGATCTGAAAGAACAAATGCATCGTCCACGACATGGGAGCTGGAGTGCAGAAGACCTGGGATATTATATCCTTCCGTATCATGAAAAGGTGTAGACGTACTCTCTTTTTGATAGCTCATATACATGTCTGTCACCTTCCGAATACCTACATCTTGCCGCTTGGATGCGGGACTTGGGCAATTACCGCATACCGAAGAAACCCCGCCGCCAGTACTTGAAAACATATAGTAATTCCGCTGTCGAAAGAGCCGGATTTGATCGGAACATAGCCACGACTGCATACGGAAGGTGCTTCAAGGCTTTTCTGGCCAGTCTGCACTTCGAAACATATTGAGCGGACAAAAGGGGAAGAAACGAACAAACCGGGGTCGACAGTTGATTCACAAGACAGGCGGTAGACAAGAATCGGGTAAGGCGACGGCCTCGCACGATACATGCATAAACTCGAGCCAGTATTTTGCTTAGATGAGTGCCGCCTGAACGCGTTTTTAAAAGGACGGCGTAGCGGGTGGTAAATGACCGACCGACAGGATACACCTATGTAAATGACTACCTGGTTGAAAGGTTGTAAACACAATGCGAGAACGTAAAGATGAAGGATGGAACTGGAGACGACGAGCATCACATGAGATACCGCTAGGAGGAAGTTGGATTTCCACCGTGCTGCCAAATATGCCCATAAAGCTCGATCCGAAACTCGTCTAGAGCAATCGAATAGTCTATGGGCGCTTTCAAGATGACGGTGAAGCGGATGATAGACGAACGAGGTGCACAAGATAAGAACGACATACTGGTGGTGTCCACAAAATACGGGGCCGTAAACATGAGGCGCAACCGCGGCGACCGTCCGGGGGCTGACGCATCAATGCGCTGCCAGATACGCACATCAACGTGATTCGAATGGCTTATCGGAGTGAAGTACTCTGAAGGCCTTTCCGAAGGGACTGCGAAGCGGATGATAAGAGACCAACGAGGTATATTAACGGATTAAGGTATTGAGATAGAGTACAATCCAAGCCTGACCAAAACAAAAAACTAGCGACGTTTCAACGTCAACGTTCTCACGAGTTTGATGCGGAAACTCACCATGAACCAGATAAATATATAGATGTGCGTCGTAAAGATGTGCATGATTATGCTGGCGTGATCGGTATGGGTTCTGACCACCACCATCCGAGGATCTTGGAAGAAATCCAGAAAGTAATAAAGAGCCCGACTAGGAGCGTAGCGATGCGCCAAGGTTTGAGGCTCCCGGTTCCTATACCAAAGGCATGTTGTGCTCGACGGGAAGTTTGAGAGAGCGTTGTCCTAAATGAGGAGAACCGATCATTCTGGCAAAGCACATGTAAGCAAAACAGCGCATGATTGTTGAAGCGAGGAGCATTCGCACTGATTCATCTAGAAGAAGGTTCTGTGCCTCGACGTCGTTGTGAATGTCAGTTGTAATCTTCATATCAAGCAAGTTAGGACAAATAAGGGCAATGGATGCCACGACGTACGCCTCTGATGGTTCGGATTTTTGAGTGGAGGTCGTCCAAGCGTTGGTCGTTTTGGGATTCGTAGGTGTCCTCGACTCTGGACGAAGATGGCATGCTGGGAGGAGTAAGCAGCGGAGCTAGCGTGACAGCGTGTGAAAGGTTCCGAATGACGTGTGACACGTTGCCTTGAGCGCTCACGGCGTCGTCTCCATTCTATTTCCAATCACATTCATTCGTCGAGGAGTTTGTCCCAGGGAACAATTTCCGCTGGATTTCTTCTGTGGTCTAGTATGCTGAACTTGTCGCTACACCGTCTCATGTTCCACGTCCAGCATGGCCCGAGCAGCTCCTTTATGTGGATTTGATTGCTGCACGTGGAGAGATTAGGGTTGTGACATGCGGAACTTAATACGACATGCTGAAAGAAGGCTGTCAACCGAAGCTAGAACATCGCAGGCAACTCCATTCCTTGGCTAATCATATCAGATGTAATTTTGGACTACTTAAGCCTTCCCCCTCCACTTTCCTTCTTTCCTCTCTCCACATCGTTCTCATATCCCTTCCTTTCCTTTTCATCATGAACGACGTCCCCTTATGGCGTGCCCGCGCTGCTTCTCTTTCCATGGCCGGTGCTTGGGCCATTGTCTCTTTCGCTGCTGGTGAGTCGGTTCATTATCTTTGATCTCCACAGACGCTTGATGCGCGCGTCGTCTTTATCAGGGATAAATGCCGTTGTCAAGTCTAATCGCGAGAAGGAGATGGTGCGAGCTCTTGCTCCTAATAATTCTACCGTCAACGTCAATGACAATGGTAAGTCCATCGTTTAATTATTTTCCCCCACCGTTCGCGATCTAATTTTATCCTGTGCAAAAGATGTTTTTCAGACTGGTGCAATCATCACCGCCGTCTCCTTGGTCATCTTCCTCGTCACATATGGGTCTCTTGCGTTTCTCATCTACCGTCCTACGTCTTTTACTCGGCCGAAGCTTATCACCGCTCAAGCTTCCATTCTCGCATTATTTACCACATGGCTTTTCGCCACCCTCGTTCCTTACACCCATTTCTTCCGAACTCGTAGTGCCCATATTGATGCCACTCTCGGTACCATCCAAATACCGGAAGCGATTATTCAACGTATTCAACAAGAAAATGGTCTCACGCCTGTGTATATGCAAATTGGGTATTGTAAGTTATTATAACTTTTAGTCTCGACTTGGATGCTTACTGCGTCGGCGGTGACTATTTTTAAGTGCGTCTTTTGGCCATTCTCCCGTGGATCGAATTTTTCTTTAGTCTCGTTGCCACCATGATCCTATTCATGGCCGCCTCTCGCATGGAATCCCATCGTCCCCTTCCTCCCCCCGTTCGAAGTGGTACCCCACCTATTATGGAGGAGAAAGAGAAAGTCGATAGTCCTCCGATCGCTTAATTCCTCTTTTCCTGAGGCTATGCACACTCTCATATCGTTTTTTGTTGATGCTTTTATTCTCACACTCTCGAGTTGTCGCTTTACGATGTCTATAATTGACACTACCGAGTGATGAAGCTGAAAAAATTGCTACTTTTTTGTTGTACTTCGTACCTTACCGTTCTCTTTATTTTCACGACCATGTGTAATACACGAAATTTTTTTTTCTCTACCCGTCCCACGAACGCGGGTATTCGGTCTCGGTCGGTTTCGATGAGAAATTGCCGAAGCTTCAATTTCATGGTTGCTAAAAGATAATTATAGATGCAATATTAGCCGAGTGTCGGTATGTTTGAAGAACCGACCTTAGCTCAGTTGGAAGAGCGTCAGACTGTAATAGGATACCTGCTATATCTGAATGTCGCCTGTTCGAACCAGGCAGGTCGGATTTATTGTTTTTTTTTGTCTTTTGCTTTCTTTCATTTAGATGATTCATCGTGGTGATGGAAGAAACTTTTTGAAGGGCGTATATGGCTTTTGTACGTAAAGATTGCCGTTATTTATATCAAATTAGAGTTGGGTATAGTTTGACTGATGCTGATTTTATTAGTAAATTTTGAATGGTGCAGAATATGAAAGTGTTTTTCTCGAGATATAGTTACAGTATATACCTACACCGACGGTACCCCCAAGTCAGAAAAGCATGACCAAGTGAGATGCCAATATATAGTTCATCACCAACTTTAGCTCAGCTGGAAAGAGCGTTCAGGCACTATGCATACCACAAAAAACAGTTGTGACTGATTCCTGAAAATGGCGTCTGTTCGAATCAGGCAGGTTGGGGTTGTATATGTGGATATTCGCATTTTTTCAACTCCATCGTTTTATATGCGTTGTGTAGTTGGTTGCCGGTTTTTTGAATTGGAGGTTTAAGGTGGGAGGTTGTGTGGAAGTTGGTTTTTTCGTGATATTTTTTTGAGTGTGGGGTGTGGGTGATGATAGAGGGGAGAGGATGGAGAGCGATCGATTTGAGTTGAGTGTGAGATTAACAAGTTGAATTTGGTAAACTACTTATAAGAGGGGACGGTGAGTGCATCAAAAAGATCGAGGAACTCGTTCATTAGGTGTTGTAGAGAGAACAATTTTGTGAATGCTAGTGAAATTCAGTTTGGTATGTAGTAAGTACAAAGGCGCGATATGACATCATGGTTATATTTAATCATACAGGTTCACAAATGATGAGCGCAAAAACGTTTTTTTTTTTTTTGAGCTCTAATAATTCAATGTAGGGATTGGGTTGAAAAGGGCTTGAGATCTCGGACGTGGTTGAGAGAGGATTCAATAATTTCGGGGAAAACGAGAATTTGGAAAGAATTTATATATCATGCGATATCCTTCCATTTTAATTGATACTCATACGCGCGGGTTGGGTCAACAAGCATCCACTTTGAGGTGATAACATGGACCGAGGACAGGAAAAAGATAGTTGTGATGAGTTAGATGAATAACATAAACATGAAAGTAAACTTGGCTTGAAGGACGGCACGAGTAGCGTTTTACTCTGGTCGGCAAAAAGTTAGAGGTAAAGCATCATAAGCGGAAACGAAGCTCAATTGATAATTCGACGTGAGTGCTAGTTTGCGAATCAATCCAGAGACATCGGAGAGAGCTTATGGATAGGGAAATTTTGGTCTAAGGGATGGTCCGGTAAGGTGGCCCGCAATAGACGATATACATAGATGACCATGTTGGAGAGGCGTGAGGACGTGTCACATCAGGGTGTTACAAAAAACACACATCATCGCCTCCAGATCGCCTCACTGGTACTGGCAATTCGTAAGATATCCTGATAAGGCTAGTTTGGATTCATATAAGTAAGTCATTTCGCTTGTTTACAATTTTCCAGACTACAGGAAGTAGGCTTCATGGAATTTCGGCACGTACTTCACACAATCAGTGAAAACATGTGTGCCGTGCTCTCAGGATCAAGCGGCAGTTGAGCACCCAATTCATCGAAAGTTATGAGTACCTGATGATTTGCCACGCATCGGCACCGTGAAGATTCCGAAGGATAGGTAAGAATCTGGCGCTTTTTAGAGTGATGAACGGAAACGCCTGAGTATCGGCGATGCGAGGCCGGTGATAGAGTACTCCATTTAGGATGTGACCTGATGAAGTGTGACTTGGCAGTGGATTGTTTGTTTTTTCTCAGCAGGGCGTTGACATGGCCGACGACAGCAAGAACCCGTTCCAGTCGCCTGGCGAGCGAGGAGAACACGTCGAGCACGAAGAACTGCTGGCCATGTCCGAGTACGCCTCCCCCCAGCTCACCACCAGCCAGCTCCAGAACCGGGCCGCCGTCCGCTCGTCTTCCACCGCCTCTTTTATATCCTCGCCCCTCAACCCAGCCTCACCGCCTTTTGCTCGTTCACTCTCCTCTCGCCCACCCTCCCGCTCGTCCACCACGCTCTCCAAGTTCATGCCCTCCTACGACGACTCGGCGCTGCTCTCTCCCCACTTCACAGGCACCTCCCTCCCCGCAGGCGTCGGCCAGCGCGGTTCCATGGTCCTGTATCGCCTCGCAGACGAGCGAGACCGCCCCACCTCCAACCTCGTTACCACCAACGGAAGCGACCACGACTCCCTCCTCGTCCCTCCTAAATTTCCCTCCAACCGAGAATCCGTCCTTTCCACCTCGGGTGACTCCATCTTTTCCTTTCACTCGGATTCAAAATACCCCTCTGGCATGCCAGGCACTCAGCGAGGCCTGGTCGCATACCCCTATGATCCCGTACTCGATGAGCTCGATGCTCCTGATGAAGAAGACTTTCTTCACGATCCTACAAGTAAAGGCGGCATGAGAGGCCAACGAGGCGCCTTTCCTTGGCGAGGCATCATGAACGTCTCTATTCTCCTCCTCCTTATCCTTGCCCTCCTCTCCCTCTTTGTCTTTTACCCCGTCTTGCAATTTTTTCGTGATCGACCCAGAAATGAACAGATCGTTGGAAATATACGTGTCAATAATACAGGTAAAATTGCCGTCAACTCGTCTTGGTCACCTTTTTAATTTTTCCTTAGGGCAAGCGCCCGCACTATTCCAAATGCCGGAACTTATAGACGCTGCTACGCCGCAAGAAGTCCGCTCCCGTGTGGGTTCTGATGGCAAGGACTACGAACTCGTCTTTTCAGACGAGTTCGAGCAGGAAGGCAGATCCTTTTATGAAGGCGATGATCCCTTTTGGGAAGCAGTCGAACTCTGGTATGGTCAGACCGGAGATCTCGAATGGTATGATCCTCAACAAATCACGACCCGTGAGGGCGCCCTTGTCATTACCCTTGATTCCACCCAAACCCTTCAACCCAATCTTACCGTTGGTTCGTCTCCGTTTTCTCTTTCTCTTTGTCTTTGTTGACAGCAATCCAGGCTCGACGGCCCCATTCACTCCTGCTGAAAACTACGGCTTGAACTATCGGAGTGGAATGCTTCAATCCTGGAATAAATTCTGTTTTACCCGAGGTTACATCGAAGTCGCTGTCGTTCTCCCAGGGTCTGACGAAAACTCGAAAGGATACGTGAGTCACCCGTTGTGCTCACTTTTTGACAACTGATCTGATGAGGTTAGTGGCCTGGCGCTTGGACGATGGGAAATTTGGCAAGACCGGGTTATAGAGCGACGACGGATGGGATGTGGCCGTATACGTATGATTCGTGTGATGTGGGAACTTTTCCTAATCAGACGAATCCGGATGGATTGGGTCCGGCGGCGGCCCTGCATTCTGAAGAATCGAGAGCGGGCTATAATTACGAGTTGAGTTGGTTGGCAGGGCAAAGACTGTCGTACGTTCTTTTTGTTTGTCATCTGCCTCTACTATTTTTTTGACACTCCTTTCAGAGCGTGTTCGTGTCCTGATTCAGACCATCCTGGGCCGGTTTATAATAGAGGCCGCGGAGCGCCTGAAATTGATATATTCGAAGTGGAAATCAACAAGACGAGTGGATTGACACAAGTCTCTTCTCAATCTGCACAATTTGCACCTTTTACGCATGATTACTTTTACGATCCTAGTGCTTTAACCATTTCCGATCCTACCCTCACCGTCCCAAACAATTATCACGGTTCAGCATTACAACAAGCGATATCTTCATTAACCCGATTACCGAGTGATGGGTATCAAGGGAATGTGCAACCGGGGCAACCGAAACCGTACAAGGTGTATGGGTTTGAGTATTGGTCGGATCCGAAGGATCAGGGGTCGGGGTATGTGCAGTGGACGGTGGATTCGAAGGAGTCGTATAGGATGGATGCGAGTGCGGTTGGACCGGATCCGGAAGAGGGGGGTGGATCGGGGGTGGGGCAGAGGTTGATACCGGTGGAACCGATGTCGATTATATTGAATTTGGGGATTTCACGTGCGTTTATGATTTTTCTCTTTCTCTCTCGATACTGATGGATGGGTGGATGGGTTAGCGAATTGGCAGACGATTGATGAGACGACGTTGTTGTTCCCTGCGGAGATGTTGATTGATTATGTGAGGGTGTATCAGAGGAAGGATGAGGTGAATGTAGGGTGTGATCCGAAGGATTATCCGACGGCGGATTATATTGCGAGTCATATTGATGCTTATCGAGGTGAGTTTTCTGTTAGGCTCGAGGAGAGAGAAAAAAAAAACTAATGTGTTGAACTTTTGTAGATCGGAATATGACGGAGTGGCCTTATGCGAAGCCGAGGAATTCACTTTATGATGGATCATGTTGAAACTAATTACTTTTTACTTCCTTTCGGAAACACTTACACTCACTCACTCACTCATTTACACAAAAACTTATAGCATTTACTCACTTTTTTTCACTTATCCTTGTTTCAATTTCAAAAAACTCGCTTTTACACATCACTAGTTTGATTTTATTTTCTTTTGGTTGGAGGGGTTTGGGTTGGGCTGGGGAGTAGTTTTGTTATGTGTTTTTTTTTTGTGTCCCTATTGATTTGAACGGTTTTTGCAATGATCTATATAACTCTATCACTCGTTTTTTACGGTCGTTTTTTTGCTTAGTTAGTTAGTATTAGGTAGTTGGATTTTAATATTTTATCGGACTTTTTTTCTTTCTTTTTTTTTCAGTAAGAACGTTCATGTGTTATTGGGACCTCTTCTTTGTTTGTTTTCCTTACTCTTTTTATATATTTTTTTCGTATCGAATTCAATGTTTTTTTTTATTGCTTTCTTTTATATATATTTTTTGATAGATTGATCGGAAGAAAGTAAAAAGAGGTGTGAATGAATGTCGTTGACGGGGTGAGTAGGCAGGAACGGGATAATTTTTTCATAGGTCAGTTTTTTTGAGATTTGGTTAGACGAAGTACTGAGCTTTCCCGAACGTGCATAAAATCAACCCAGTGGGCCTTCTGAACGTCGCGTTGATACTTGGTGGACTTGAGGAAATTCGACGGGACAGAGGTGCCAGCAACCTTTGGCGATGACGGTCTTCCCTTCATTCTACTATATAACTCGACACTTCCTAATTTCGTGATGCCCCATTCACACTCTACAATCCGTTTTCAATAAACACTGGTTATTTGAACCCGGGCTCATTATTGTCCTCTCGCCGTCCATTTGCAACTTGTTTCCTCTCCAAAAAACCCATGAGAAACGCCTTTATATGAGGAGCTTGAGTGGAAGCATCAACCTCCAGGTATTCGAAGAGGCTTGAACAGCGTGTGATGATCTGAAATCGAAAGCGACAAAGTGAATCACAGTGCAGGGCGTTCGAATTGTATGTCCGAAAACGTTGGTTGAGCGGTAGAGAAGGGCTATAAAGCGGTAGCATCATGAATGGTTTCTGCTCGTATGATAAAACCGTCGGCAAGAAAGTTTTTGTATTAACGGCTCAGAGTCTCAGACAGTGGAACACAGTGTAAATAGTGAGCCACAACTCCGTCACTACATCTACCATGGAGCCACCGATGACTCAGTCACAAGCTCTCGATACTGTGGCAGGATTCGAACTTCGACAACGCCCACAAATCCAGGTTGCCCCGCCTGAGCCCCCATCCCGGCCAGCTTGGGTCAACTTTCATCATCCGGCCAATAACCTTATTTTTCTAAAGCTTCCTGCCCTTGACTACTGTTCCCCTAACTTTGGCCTTCATTATGGAACCGCCGTAACTGCATGTCAAATTCTGGCTTGTAACGAGGAGGGCTTCCTCTCCACAGCTCTCGTGATCACGGTGACATTTGCAGGCGCATCAATGCTGGTCAGGATTCAATCATCCTCCCCGGCGATTATTACTACCACCTTCTCTTTCCGAAATCCGAAGCACTGTATCCACTATGTCGTGATTTTTCTCGTTGGACATTTCCGCATGGACACCTCCCCCCAGCCTGGACAAGCGAGCTTGTTGGTCGAACAACTGATAAACTTGACATTTGGCCCGAAGATTGGACTGAATTAAACGTGAAAATCAAAGCTCGAGACCATTGGCAGTGTCTCATATCAGGATCAAAAGATTCCCTCTCTGCTTCCTATATTGTTGATCACGGTGACATTTGCAGGCGCATCAATGTTGATCCGGATTCAATCATCCTCCCCGGCGATTATTACTACCACCTTCTCTCTCCGAAATCCGAAGCACTGTATCCACTATGTCGTGATTTTTCTCGTTGGACATTTCCGCATGGACACCTCCCCCCAGCCTGGACAAGCGAGCTTGTTGGTCGAATAACTGATAAACTTGACATTTGGCCCGAAGATTGGCCTGAATTAAACGTGAAAATCAAAGCTCGAGACCATTGGCAGTGTCTCATATCAGGATCAAAAGATTCCCTCTCTGCTTCCTATATTGTTGGTAAGAAAGATGAAACATGGGTACGCCAAAATCAGACCATAATGGTTATCAATAAATCTGATGACACTTGTACCAAGTTGAATCGAAATCGAATGCGTGACTACCTAAAGGGTAGCCAGTGTCTACTCTGCCACAACCCCCGTAACCTTTTCACCCTCCGCTTGGACTTACTTCTGGGCCAATTTGATGAGGCAAATTTCGTTATCGTTCCCAAGCTTGGTCAACTCGTTGTTCATTTCTTTCAACCAAATCAAAGTGCCAAACAATACCATGATACACCATTCGGTCATAATCATGCATTGTCCCATGAACTACTCTACGCTCGTTTTGCATGGTCATTGATGAAGATTGTCAAGCACTCCTTGGAAGGTATAAAAAGGTTTAAATTTCTGGGGACCCCAGAGACTGATGGTGGAGGTGATGAAGATGGCGGTGGCGGTAGAGGTGGTCGCCGCAGGAGTGGCGGACAAGGTAGGGGTAGAGGCAGATACAGCCGTGGAATAAACAAAGGCACTCGCAACGGGTTACGCAAACGCAAAGGTGAAGCTCAAATCCTTGACACGGATATGAAGAAAGCTGCTTGTACCCTTCCTTTCTTCTGTAAGTATTTACACATGAGTAATGCATGCAAAACTGCGTTAACAGAGCCTCGGGACTTCCATCACAGTGGATCCGAATGGACAGGCGGACCCTTGGCATTATGAAACTATTCCTTGGTACCCAGGTTTGGAGATCGTTGAGAGGAGGAAACAAGAGTATATTGATGCCCATCCGCAGATTAGGGCACATAGTGATCAAGTTTTACCTGATGATTGTCACTTGTCTGATGATGAGGCTGTAGTGTAATAGTAGTTTAAATATGTTTTGTGTTATTGGAGCATCGATACGGCTCAACCTATACTAGTTGTTAGTTCTGGTGGCAGAGGCAAAATACGGTGGCATGAAATGTTAAGCGGCACCAGAGCTGGTGTCCTAAATGTTGTTCTTGTCCTCAGGTTGTCCTTGTTATATCAACACGGCGAGTCAGGTGATGTATAATTCTCAGTAAAAAGCGATTTTCAGGCATTTTCGGGTATCTCAGGCCCTGAACATAGGCTGAAAATTGTCCTCTTTCTCGAACAATGCGAGAACATAATCAGCCAAAGTTCAGGCAAGTTGCTTTAAATGTGGAACATTTGTCGGGCCAAGCTCAGCTTGTGATCAGGCAATGTTCAAGGTGTAAGAACCTCAACTCTCACCGACCTTCAGGGTGCCAATCGACCCTAAATCAGCCCTAAATCAGCCTGCATTGTCCCGAATTACGTTGAATTGACCTGGATTAGCCTGATAGATCCTGAGAATATTTTTTACTGAGTATAATTTCCAATAATTTCCCCTCAGCACAAGTTTACGAGGCGTGGAAGGTGGAAGACAAGATTGACGGTAGAACAAATTACTTGTGAATCCTCATCTAATTATAAGCCCATAGTGATAGGTTAAGCGGCACTCGAGCCGGCGTCTTGAACGTCTCTGTCCTGGTCCTCTCTTTCCTTGTCTTTCTCACACTCTTCCCCCTCTTGTAGAATTCTTTGTGATCTACCGAGAATCGAACAGATCGCTCCAGGCTGAGAATATTCGTGTCAATGATACAGCGCTAAAATGGAGATAACGGGCAGGTTATAGTACACCATGAAATGTTCATTCACTACGCTTTGGTTCTCACTCATTACTCAGTATCCACTGGCTGGAATTATTATTGACATTTACCGAGATACTCCAGGTCAGCCCAGATATCATATATATCATAGATAACTGCGCCGTGATGATTTGATTCCTCGCTGTTACATACGAAGCTTTGATTTAACAGCCAAATGTTGGATCTTCGGATCTCAGGCCTCAGGCCTCAGGAGCGATATCGAGTTTGATGCCACGTGAAGATGCGTCTCAGCCACAAGAGCCCGAGACGGTATTTCTAAGCAATATGAACCTCCTTTTCCCGGGAATCAAACAGCTCCTATGCATGTTCAAATAATTTCTTCCGCACCGGATTACACGCTAGATGATCAATTTCTCGATATGAAGTTGATGTGAGGGTCAGGAGACAATTAAGAATCAGAATCCCTGATGCGAGACCGGGTGGTAAGATGACTAGAAGCACCGTTTTCCATTGCACTAATCGTAAATACCGACTCGGACAGAAACTCGGAACGACGTTTACGATTATAGGTGTGGTACCTCGTGTCATGGCTTGGGGCTCGGTCTCTTGTGGCATATGATATGCACTTCTCAATCAACAATCACGGACTAACCTTTCATGTCCTAGGTGCCGTTTTTACAAAACAAGATAAATTATGATTATAGTCATTTTCTCTCACCTGGAGTAAACATTACGAGTCGCCTAGAAGAATAAGAAAACTACGAACTAGAGTTCCAAGACAAACATGTTATACTGGTATACCATCGCAAAATAAATGAGGCCGAATCATAATAAGACCGAGACACTTTCCTTCTAATTGTTCATACACAAACCCGAATCGACCCAACCAATAAACCAACCGTGACACAAATCTAAATCTTTATCATACTTGACAAGTCTATCAGCATGAGAGCCACCGAGACTAGCCGCGGCAACATTGCCGCTATCTTGACTTAACTGCCGATTTAACTCATCAATCAATTGACAAAATGCTTCCTTCGAAGCACCAAAATCAAAAACCGTGACATTCTCATCTCCCCCCCACCCTTCATATTCATCCCAGATCTCGTATTGCCTACACTCCATCTCGAGTATAGGTATCTTACGAATATTCTCGTGTTTCAAGAATGCGGATAATTGAGGATGCATGAAGCGATGAAGCGAGATGTTGAATTTGAGTAGTTTGAGAGAGGGGGAGAGATGATTTAATGTGAATGAGAGATCTGACATGGTGGGACCTTGGATTTTGAGGATTTCGAGATTGGGGAAGGAGAAGTTGTGGAAAAGGGTTTGATAAACATCAGAGTGGAGAGTGATATCGAGGACGCGGAGATTAGATAGTTTGACAGGGTCAAATAAAGGGGCGGGATAGTTTGATGAAGATGGTCGAACGTAGTCCAGAGTGAGTGAAAGCGCGGATGTGCATTGGTTGAAGAGTTGAACCATTTCATCAGAAGATATTGGGCATGAAACTTCGATATGTCTGAGGCGAGAGAACCATGACGGTGAAGCTTGATGGAGTAAAGAAGTCGTGAACAAGGGATAGTTACTGGTGCAGGAGAGATGATGAAGATTAGGAAGGGAACACAATTGACGAATCATGTTCTGATGAACATCAGCGTCGGTGTTACCCTTCATATTGACGCTGAGATATTCGAGACGATGTGCCTCAGTAAGTGGAAGATTTTTGAACGCAGGTAAAAATCCAAAGGAAACTTCCAACTGCAACGACCTGCAGTGAGATAGATGGGATTGAATCGCGGAAAGCAATTCTGTACGAAGGCCGATCTCTGAAGGAGTCCAATTTGTAGGTGGAGTATCCTTCATAGAGATATCTAGAGCTGCGTCCAGTGATCGGTCCAACCACAAGACAAGAACGGGGTGTGGAATAACTTGTGACGGAATAGAAATATCGACCGTCGACCAGAAAATAGCGTTAGATTCGATTACAGAATTCCAGTGGTAGCAAACGAGACGTAGCGCAGTGAGTGCGCAATGTCTCTGCTTGAATAGCTCGGAAGAGGGTAGCGTCAAAGAGAAGATGGCAAGCAAGACATCTCTTGGGTATACTGCAAGTGCGCTGTTGGGCGAGGACATCTGTTGATGTCTGGTTGCAACAAGGACGATTTTTATACTGTCCTGAACCTGAGCGTTTACATCCCTAGAGCGTCGACCATCGGACGCATCTGGATCGAGATACAAATATTATGAGTATAGTGTTATCATGTTCTATAATTCTACGAGCGCGACTAACCTCTTTGCTTATGATTCAATCAAATTCTCAAGTTTCGGAATGACGGTTTTGTGGGGATACAGAAGATATTCTTGTTCTGAAGGCCTTTGAGAGCGAGGGTCCACCTGCGCGGATTCAAGTTGATATCATGTTTTGATGTCTGGGCTTATCGCTCGCGCCACTTGGGGCCTGATCTAGAGTCTAGACTTTTCTTGTGCTAGTGAGAAGATAGTATAAGTTCACTGATTGACCCGGTTTGTTCGGTGAAGACGTACCTCTCAAGAAACTTGATAAAGCGTTCGAGTGACAAGCCATGTTCTATAACCTCGGCGTTGGCTATATATAAGCGAGGTTTAATCTTCCGGTCCTTTCAAGTCCCTTGGAGGTCCAATGGCCATGTTGCGCTTATGGCCCACCACGGGTAATTGATCAATGTTCGGGTAGCTCGGACTCGGAGAATTTGCAGAGTCCCAGTCTGATGGAACCTGTAGATATAGCAGCTCTAGCTGTAATCTATACATCACGCACATTATAACATCCCGACAAAGCTCCCTATAAAGCTCCCTAGTGAGATCAAAAAAGAACTCAATCATCTTCGACGATTCTGTATCTGATATCCTTACATCGTTTTTTTGACATCCTGGCCGATGAAGTTCCCAGCCCAGATGTGCTTCCATACCGGCAATCAACCAGAGATTCCTGTTCAACGGAGAGTGCACGGGTAGAGAAGAATATAAGCACAACTATTGCAATTTCCGACGATGTCGAATGAATGCAGTGGAGGAAGGCTTACCGCCATAGGGAAACAAGCCAACCCTTACCCCACCGGTAGTCCCACCCTTTTCAATTGCCTGAGGGTTTGCGATATCCCTGGTGTGCCTAGTTGCGCTCAAGGCTTAATCAGGGAACAGTATCGAGTATCGGTTAAGGGCCTGTTCGGACGTCGCGGTTTCGAACCCACAGCCCGCCAAATTTTGTTCCCACGGTTTCAAAACCCGTGGTGGGCTTGAAACCGCGGGGGTCAGTGAGCGTTCGGTAACGTTCCAGCGATCCCGAAACCACTGTCACTACATACCTCATAGAGATTAAACGCGTCGCGATTTCGTTGACTGTCATTCTTCAAATTCACTGTAGTGATGAGTAAAAACTCTCAGGTTCTTGATGGCGGGACAAAGTCATTTACACCTTTATATGGATCCTGAATTTCGTGTAAAAATACATTCGTGAGTCCGTATTTAAATTTCGCGAGATGACAATCAAAGACCGGGACATGGCTATACGTCCATGATATACACAGGGTATTTAGTCTTGTAGTCAATGTGAATGGTGACGACTAGGGCAAGAGGTCGAGGGTGTTGGGTGTTCCTGACAAGTGCACAATAATGTAGTTGAATCGAGGCTGGACTCATTAACGAATGCAGGGATGTTATTTTGACGACTTCGGGTGGCGGGTATCAGGTGGCTGTGCTGCCCTGGTCAGACAGTCTTGTCGCGCATGTTACCCAGCTCCTGCAGCATGTCCATCTCCTCTCCAGCACCCATGCACCGACAAAAACACTCCAGACGAAGCATTATGAATCTCTTCTCTGCCTCGTCCGTCCCACTGCGTCGCGGCTCCGTTCAGGGCGCTTCTGGCAAGTATGGTCTCGTGGATCTCGACGCTGACCCGCTCGACCTCGAAGAACTCCATATATCGCCAGCAAAATGTCCAACAATTTCAGGGATTGCTGGAAACATTCCAGAGGACATTGTCCGAGAAATCGCCTCCCTTCTCTCTATCGCCGACATCCTCAACTTCAGCCTCACGGTATGTATTACTCCCTCCTTCACCGATTTCTATTAATGATTGTCCAGTCCTCGTGTCTCCGCCTGATTCTCATGCCATTCCTATATGAAACCGTTGTTCTTAAATCAAGTCGCAAGTGTCGTATCGCACTGGAAATGCTCGGGCGACGGAAAGATCTCTGCAAATTCGTCAAGAAGCTCGCTGTACGGCCCAATTACTATCTATCGTGGCCAAGACCAGACGAGTTTCTACAAGAACAATGGGTTGTTCGGCAGCTCGAGACCATTGCTGAAGACTTGGAGAACATGCACACATTTGATTGGGACGGACTCGAGTTGCCAGAAGACAGACTGTGGGAGACCCTACGACTCAAGTGCGCCCTTCTTTCGTTACCCTCGGAACACAGCATATTGATATTACGCATAGATGCCCGAAACTCACGAGCGTGTTTACCAATGTTGGCACTAGGCCCTTGGATGGCAATAGCCGGGTGAGCTCACTTCTAGTTTATATTCCAACCACGAGTGGCGCTGACCTGACATAGCTATTCGACTTTAGAGACCTCACTAGCTTTTCTCTCATCGTCCGGCATGGCTTAGGCGGATCAGGTGCGTCTTGCATTACTCGACCTTGGTACGCGGCACTCGGT
The DNA here is from genome assembly GCF_000300575.1 of Agaricus bisporus var. bisporus H97. Taxonomy (NCBI): domain Eukaryota; kingdom Fungi; phylum Basidiomycota; class Agaricomycetes; order Agaricales; family Agaricaceae; genus Agaricus; species Agaricus bisporus. Next base: position 1,042,194 of record NW_006267347.1, read on the forward strand.
GCTGATCCTCGGACGTGCACCTTCAGAGCTATTTCCGCCACTCGAAGAACTCCCGCCGCGCTTCTGGGAGATGATCATTAAACATTGTCCAAACCTTGAAGAACTCGCAATCTGTAGCTTCTCTTCCTCCTCCCGCGTATTCGACTTTGAACCTGCTCTCGACGGCAATTGGCCCAAACTACACACCCTCACCCTTGGTTCATTTGGATATCAAAACGATTTCCTACTTGGTCCTGTTGACCCCCATGCTCTCGGCGACTTCCTCACCTCTCATACCTCAATCAAGTACATTCGCTTCTTATGGAACTTTAAACGATGGATGTCACCAGAGGTCATACAAATGCATTTAGGAGAAACAGCATTGCCCGCTTTGGACACATACATTGGAGTATATCAACAACTCGCTGAACTTCCACATCCGGAGTCAGTGGAAACGCTTGATTTGACATGTGAGCCAATGTATCAAAGCAGGCTGCATGCGGTTTGTCCGGTGTTGGCGAGATTGACGTCATTGACTTCGCTGGATATTTGGACTCATGTCGCGCATCCTTCAAAAGACAATACCATGGTTTATCGGACTCTCATCGAATCGGTACCCAAATTGACTGATTTCCATTTTATGTGTACGACCGGATTCCCAGCAGTGAGTAAAATTAATTTTTTCATCTATCTATCAATTTCATGCTCATAAAAACTCTAGAAACAGCTGAAACAACTTATCAGGCAACTGTGGCTTCTCCCTGATCTCAAACGATTTTCTCTTACGAAAGGACATACATACCGAGATGAAAGCATGGTCGAGACTGCGTTGCTCATACTGCGATTTTATCCAAAGCTGCGACAGATCAATGTCAGATGGGCGAAAGAACGATGTCCGAATCATCTCAAACAAGAAGGATCATATGATGTGACTGCGGACGGCGATGGAAATCCTATTTCGTTGCTTGTCTTGGAGAGAGGGATACCGATGGTTGGGAAACCATTTACGAGACGATATAAAGTCGATGTAAATGCGTTTGAGGGATGGAAGGGAAAGGTTAAGAAAGTGAATAGTGTTAATTGGATGAAATGAGGTGTGTTTTCATACATATTTTTTTTATGCTGCGTTTATTGATTCATTTACTCCGCTCTAGTGATGAGATCCTAATTCATGCTTACGCCCACCTGGACCCGTTTACTAATATTCCTGATATCTGATAACCGTTTCGCTTGGTTTCATCCCCCAATCCGTATTGGTTACTGTCTCCTCCATCGTCACTGACACAACTCGCTCTGTCTTGTTTTGTTCCTCGTTTTGTTTTATTTTGGTTGTACAGACTTGCTTTCTCTCGCTCCTCTGCATTACATCTTGTTGTACTATCCTAGCTTTTTGTTGTATTTTGACCAGCATAGTTTTCCTATAATTCTCTTTTTTTTTGTGTTTTTCATGTGTGTGTTGTGTTATGTGTGTGTCTGGCGTATATGTGTATATTCTATAATACATTCTAAAGGTATTAGCACAATTTCATTCAGTATATCTAGACATATATCACTCGCTGTCTTTTTCTTTTTGATCTTGGTGCGTGTATGTAACAATTGTATTTAGATGTGCGTCTTTTTTCCCCCCTTCCTTTTTTCTTATGATTTGGGACTTTTGTTTTCTTAATGTTCTTTCTTTCTTGGGGTAGCTGCTTGCTGTTATTGCTGTTTTTCTTTCTTTTCTTTTTCTCTTTTGTAGTAGGAGATCCGCGGTATTTTCGAAATGAAATTATGTGACGTATTTCCTTTTTTATTTATTTGTTTGGAGGGGAAGAAGTTCAGGAATGAGAAACGCGAAGGTTCAACGTACAACGTTCAAAGGGGGTTAATTTTGTCTGTTCCCTACCTTGACAGAAAATGTCGATGTGTCGAATCAATGTTGATCTCGAAGGCCCTTGAGCCGATATTTACAATGTCAATGTCAACAAAATGTCAAAATGTTAATTCATTTTTCGTTCGTTTACGTCCTTGGCGAGGCTCGCTTAGTTCATCATGTTTTTTACGACATGCCCTGACGTCAGAGCTGTTTAAATTAAATTACTTTATGGGTTCGCGTTTGCCAAAAATAGCTTTGGGCTCAAAATAAATCGAGAGGGTGGGATGGGGTTGTGGGGTTGAGCTTGGCTGCGGGTGGTATGGTCAAGAAGGATATTTCGGGTGACTTCTGGTTTCCGAACTTTTAGTTGCAAAGAGGATGAGATGAAGAAGAAAAAATCGAGTTATCCTACTTACATCTCTCATCACGCGGGGTATGTACTCGGTAGGACGCTAGTGATAATTGATCCGAGGTTTGAGGGGATTCGACGGCAACCAACTTAATCCTAACTTGATCACCCCAAGCCCAGGGCCGTAACTCGGGCTACTTAGAACTCGGATCCTCGTTTGTTTCAAACTTTGTGATACGTGTATGATGCCGGGATTTATATCTAGTAGATGCATAAGAGTCGCAAATATATGTGCATATCTCATCATAGTTGGGGCCCTGAGCCACAACTACGGAGAACAATGACCTGCCACTAAGGTATGCAGTTGCTTCTATGATTGTGGAAATACTTGTATCATAGTGGTCGTCTACATTGGTCATTATCTACGGCACCCCAGCTATTGCCATGGGACCTGGCTGTTGAACATATCACGCCAAGCTTTTTAGTCTTCTCCCTATCGTATTTCGTGCGCATGAAAGCAGTATCTTATGGAAATCCGAGGGGTATCAATCATGGTTACTGTAAGCAATCCGATACACTAGACTCAAGAGGTGTCGAAAATTTGCTACAGGCCACCAATTTTTATCTCGTTTACGCGATTCCTCTCTGCCTAGATAATAATCATTTTCGGCCCATCTAACTTTGCCGCTTTCCTTCATAAATTTTTCCTTTATATTATCTGAGACAGGGGAGTGATCTTTTAAGCTGACAGTGGGAGAAAATGTCCAAGGGCGGGTTTTTCACGGCTTGGGATATCGGAAATACATCGGAATAAAGGACGTCATCGGACAAAATTGGGGTAAGATATTGTCCTTGTTTTGGAAACTTGGACCATCGTAATGACCAGTCTATTTTTTCGGAAGGCTAGTAAAGGAATAGCCGGCCTTTGTTAGGATGTCGATTAGTGATTTTCCTCGCTTTAGTGCTGATGATGATAATGATATTAGCTAACTAAAGTAACTCAGAATTTGCATGTAGGATGACGAGATGATCGAGTCAACTGAAGAAGAAGATTCTAGTAATTGACAATAAATTTGTATCATCAGCAAAATTTGAATATACATATTAATACATTCGATCATATTGATCTCCCGCACTTCCCCACCGCTTATAACAGGAATACGAGGCAATTTCTATATACAGTCCGAGTCAATTGACCAGTCGTGGTATGTATGTATTAATATGTGCCGGTCCCGAATTTAGGACATCAAAAGAATTTCTATTTCTACATATGTAGAGGATTTATCGTTTTCGGGTTGTTTTCGTTAACTCATTATAAAGGGAGCATGTGTACAAATGACCTATGTCACCTGAGGCTCGTCTAGATTCAAGGTCATAGCTTGGTTCAAATGCTGCTTCCCATGAGTGTAACACATGCCCAGGATTCCGCTGCAGCAACTTGATGAGATGGATTTATGACCCTCTGAAGCCGGAAAACTTGGCGCCGCTGCCCGGCGGCCACTGTGCCACTTTTAGGAGCTTTCGGTCATATCCCCTAATGCCCTGGACACCTACAGTTGAACAAATTTACATCGTACCAATACCCACCCTTACTCGTGCGCATAGATACACTTTGAGACAAAGACTCGATACCAGTTTTTGAGTCCTGCTCTGAACTCGCTCATTCTCTGCTACGTCCAGAAAGGATAGCTTCTTGCAACTTCTGGCTATGTCGGACTGGGTTGGCCTGGTGAAGAAATAGAGTTCTAAGCGTCTTCATGTCTATTTCATCTGCTCAGATCCGAATGAGTTTAGGTGTGAGTCGGATGACGCCTGGGCCTAAGTTATGTACATGTAGGGTTCAAGGGTTGCCTATGATACTCGAATTGCCAGAGAATCCGGACTTAGCCTTCACGGGATACTACTATACTTAGGATCATCAGCACAGACTGCACAGTGGCCTCTTCAACCCGTGAGGTTAAATTTATACCGCAATGATATTTGGAGTGCAGGGCCACTGGATTAATTATAGATCAAACTAAAGGGGCAATGTGAATGCGGGTGTCATGGCCAAGTTTATGGCTGCCAAGCATCATATGGTCGTGTGGCATGAGGTTTGGTCTGTCAAGTATAGTTGAGGGTTCAGTGGAGCATCATTTTGCCATATTATTCTTAGCCTGAGAGTGGGGCCCATGGGGGGATTAAATGCTTGTGGCTTGCGAAGGGGCTCGACTTACAGGCTACTAGACGAGAGTATGTACAAAATTGGAGTTTTTGGGTAGCGACCTCAGCGGTGCCGGTGAGAGTTGACTTGAATGGCAACTTCAACAGAGTCTCATGACCACCAAAATTCCAGAAAGGTGACAACCGTCCCGAGCCGATCCCCAAGCCGATCGGTCCGGCCCGCTCAGCAAACAACAAACATCCATTGCCTCTCCCTAAATCATTCGATACCCTCAATCTCAATCAAACCGGACGGAACTCGTCATCGAACCAGAAATAGTGGCCCTAACAGACTCAGATGAATCCCTGCCGAGCTGCAGGATAGAAAGGCTCCATTTCTAAATCCCGAGTTGAAAACCGGGAGTTGCACATGGTGCGGACAGAAGCATTGAGTCTTGTGGTTCTTTTCCCATGAAATTCCGCCACTCTTCTCCAACTCCTCGTGATTGTTCCCCTATCGCTTGTGGGGATAGATGCAGGTACTGATTTAACACTTGCTACTTTGACTAATTGCTTCCTGATCATTCAATTCTCCCACTCGCATGAGGAGACTAATATAAATCCCAGCGCATGATTGCGCGTGGGGTTCTTCCGACTTTCCCTCACCCTCCAAGGAAGTTCTCAGCATGAAGGTAAGCCAAACCCTTCACCTATGTCAATGCTCCAGTATTGAAAGTACAATCTAGTACAGTGCAAGGATTGCGTCGAATCCAGTATGTGTTTCTTCGGCGTTAGCGTTTATTCTGTCCTCACTCAAGTCGTAGTACATTGTGGGCTCGTTTGCCTGCATTGGAGGAGGTCTGTTTGGTCTGGACATCTCCTCCATGTCCGGGGTGTTGGCCGTGAGTACAATCAACCCTCTTCGTTCGTCAAGTTAAATGAGGTGTCTGACACTCGCCTAGAACCAATACTATCTGAGACAGTTCAACCATGTAAGAGCCATTTGACAGACCGCCAGGACTTTACTCACATTAGATTAGCCTGCAAGTGGACCTCAAGGTGCCATCACCGCTTCCATGCCGGCAGGCTCATTCATTGGAGCTCTTGCTGTCACCTACCTGGGAGATCGCCTTGGTCGTAAACCTACTATCATTCTTGCTGGTCTTATTTGGGTTATCGGATCTATCTTGCAGTGTGCTTCGGTGGTATGCAGACATTTTTAATTGCCTACACTTATTCTAATTTTTTACAAACAGAATCGCGGCATGTTGGTTGTCGGTCGTATCGTTTCAGGGCTTTCTGTAGGGTTGTCAAGTGCTATCGTACCGATCTACCAGTCTGAAATCACACATCCATCGATTCGTGGTCGCATAGTCTCTTTACAACAATGGTATGGTTGAATCGCATGATCTACACGAGCGGATTGCTGAACGATCTTTCCGCAGGTCTATTACATGGGGTATCTTGATTCAATACTTCATTCAATTTGGTTGCTCGTATATCGAGGGTGTCGCATCATTCCGAATTCCTTGGGGCTTGCAAATGATTCCGGCAATCGTGTTGAGTTATGGAATGATGTACTTCCCGGAGAGCCCACGTTGGCTGTATGACCATGGGCGGTGAGTACGACTTAAACTTTAAAAATTCAATTTATTAAGTCTGCTGTAGTGAAGAGGAAGCACTACAAGTTTTGGCCGACCTTCACGGCAGAGGAGACATAAAAGACGAAACAGTCCAGTTTGAATTCCACGAAATTAAGGAACAGGTAATGATGAGCGTTGTTGCAACTTGTGAACAAGATTAACTAACGTAATGAATATTAAAGGTGGAATATGAACGCAGCCAGGGCGCGAAATCTTACTTTGATCTTCTCAAGGATGGCAATCCTCGTCGTGTTTTCCTCGGAATGTCTCTTCAAATGTGGTCTCAGCTCAGTGGAATGAACGTTATGATGTACTACATTGTCTACGTCTTCCAAGGTGCTGGTTTGACTGGTACTCGCGGTAACCTTATTGCCTCAGTAAGTTTACTCGTTTTCTCAAGGCGTATATACCTTATTGAGTTGATTACCAGTCAGTTCAATATGTCCTTAACGTGGCCATGACTAGTGCGTATGAAATCATTCCACGACTGTTCAGATTGATCTTAGTCTGCACATATTACAGTTCCTGCTATTATCTACATCGACAAGTGGGGACGTCGACCAATGCTTCTGGCTGGAACATTGTTGATGGGATTCTGGCTTTTCCTTGTCGGAGGTTTACAAGGAACCTTCGGTGACTGGGGAGTAGTTGACGGTAATTGTACGTTGGAAATTAGATTCAATTTACGTGTATGGTCCGCTAATTCTATATTCTTAGCGATTTGGGTCGTGTCGGGTCACGACTCAATTACCAAGGGTATCATCGTTTCAAGTTACCTCTTCGTTTGCAGGTATGCGGGAATTCATAATTATCCTCACGAACTAGCTTCTGATCATCTTGCTATTCTAGTTTCGCTGTTACCATGGGTCCTGTCTCTTGGACTTACCCTGCCGAACTCGTAAGCTGGTGCTACAAGCGTTTGTTGAACAGAATTGAACCCTTCAAAATAGTTCCCCTTAAAAGTCCGTAGCAAAGCGGTATCAATCGCCACCGTAAGTGTCCAGATGCACTCCTATATTTAACAATATATTGACGATTGGCTACAGGCCACCAACTGGCTCTTCAACTTCTGTCTCGCTTACGCTGTACCCCCCGGTTTGAGTACCATTGCATGGAAGACCTACTTCATTTTCGGCACTTTCAACTTCGCCGCTTTCATTCATATCCTTTTCATGTTCCCCGAAACCGTCGGTCGTTCCCTCGAAGAAGTGGAAGAAATCTTCCAACAGGGACATGTATTTACCGCCTGGCGCATCGGCAGGGACGTTGGGAAGAAGACCGTGGAAGAAGTTGTTGGACACAAATCGGTAAGTTCATTGAAATTCTGGCTTTCGAGCGCTCATGTTTACCGATAACTTTTTTTTTTAGGACAAGAGGTCAGATTCCTTGGAAGAGGAGAAAGTATCTGCATGATTCGTTTTCGACTTTTCTTATTTTATTCGTTTTCATGACTATTCATGACTCTCAAAATGCTGTAATATGCGTAGCGACCATTGTACACGATATGATTTTCGATGGCGATGTTTCTGCGCTTGTCTTGAAGCTTCAGTGATATTTGGGCCACACATTGAGCGCTGGCGTGTGAGTGATCTTCATCGTTAAGAAATGTATACACTGTTGTTTCGTGACTATTTGTTAACTGGTTCTTGTGCTCCCGACCGAGCAATATGTTGACAAACAATGGATTTACGTCAATGAAGCAGCGAACCCAGTGAAGGCAACCATGCAAACAAACAAGGCCACCCTTTGTCCTCACCGCCATCACGATGCCAGCTGAACAAGCCAAAAAGTCCCAGCGAAATCCCCCTGCTCAGCCCCATCGTAAGTTATCCATTGTTAATTGACTATGCAGGTGCTAAGTATAGCCATTTCGCCTTCGCGTGTTTGTAGCTGATCCGCAGCCGTCCCAAAGTCTTACTAAACGCCTGTGCACTTTTTGTTATCGCCCCTTCGATCCCCGAGGTATTGCTAGCCACGAACGAGCCTGTTCAAACCGGGACGTATTTGAGAGATTGGAAAAGGCCGTAAAAGGTCAGTTAAATTTTGACATTGATATTCTACATTCCATTTATTTTATCTGCCATATCAGCTGCTCAGAACTCGCGCTCCAACGCCCTGATATATGAAGAGGAGCCATGGGAACGAGTTGAACGACTAAGCAAACCACGTACTAGGCATCACCCCGAAGAAGAAATGCAGCCGCCATCTCCGCGTAAGGCTCGTCGAATTTATCTTAACCTGATTTATATATTATGGGTAGAAGAACTACATGAGACTCCACCGCCGGCAAGCCCAGCTGTCTCCGATGATGCACCAATCGACGTGCACGTTGAATATCACCCCTCAGAAAATCGCGCTCCCTCCGATTTCCGCCTTGAAGATTTTCGTCAACCGGCTCCTCAAAATATACCTCCACCCTCCTCTAACATCATGTACAGGCCCTTTAACACCAAATCTGAATTCTTGTTCGCGAAAATTGTCATGCAGGCTTCCCTTACTCATGACCATATTCAAGCATTTTGTGATATCATTAACAACTGCGTTACTGGCCAAGATTATTTCAGTATCAAATCGGCTAAGGAGTTTGAGGATCGGCTAAAACCTTCTTCTAGTATACTCACGTTGAGTCTTTTTATTTTTTATTACTCTGTCACTAATGCCCAATATAGAGATTGATAGTTTAAATCTCATTCGGTAACAGGATACGTCATGCATTTGCCATTGGGAGGAATAAATATTCTATACCTCCACCTTGAAAGACGAGATGTGGATTTGAGAACCTGATTTCCGAGAGCTAGCCGACCTCTAATTTCACTCGCCTGTCCGTAAATTGATACACTCACCCGCGTTCAGCGATAATAACAGCACCGGATGAGTGGTCCGGGCATGGGCTTGAGTCATCAGAATGATGACTGGGACTCCAGGTGAAGAACTACCTTTAATTTTAATCATTATGTCTCGGTCGGCACATTTTGGAATTCTTAGGTTTTCCCGCTTTATTGGATGTCGCAATGGCTACCGCCGCTATGACACCGGTACCTCCGTCTACCCCAAATACCCGACTGTCTGCGTCATTGTCCGTGAAACATCTTCAGGCTCTTAATCAAAAAGGGCCTTTCCTTTGTGGCCACGGTGTTCGAATGGACCAGATGTGACTGCAATGTTTCCAGGATATTCTGATCAAGTGCTTGACCTGAGCCTCCTCTTCCCAGTTCGCGGAAAAGCTTCGTTGGTTGGCAAGCGGATGCAGCGTTGAACTCCTTGGAGTCCGATACCCTCTTCTATGGTGGTGCTTCTTTTCGGCAAGCTCATTAACACTCCGGGCAATAGCGGGTTAAATACGCTTTATGCTTTTCTTTCCGCATTCGGTTGTCCTCACGGGCTTGACGGTCAGTATCCTAACATTAGTACATCACGCTATTAATTGACGTTCTTCTCACCAGAGTAAGAGCGCGGTTGACATCAAGATATAAACTAAACGAGAAATCACTTGTGCTGATATGACGACTCCGACAGGCCAATGGGGCGAGAGAAATGTTCAACAAAAGGATCTCACAGGGTACCATTGTAGTTCTCCGCCGAGACAGGCCGAGTGTCAAGGTGGTTATATCAATTTGGAGTCATTCTCCCACATATTTAGGATTTCGTGTACGCAAAGTTCGGGCCTTCTTGATCTGTGTGAATTATTGAAATCAAAGAATATATATACCGTTGAACACTGAATAAGGCATTATTCAAGCTTAATATGGCAATCGTCATTTCTGCGATCGATGCGGTGAAAACATGAACACGAGCGCTAGCGCTTGAGCGTGTGAAATGTTGCCAACGAATGACAGTTTTCGCCAGGTTTTCGCTCATTTCACTAGCGACTTGCAGAATTACCGCCATGATCCATTGGTCAAGTGCTCGTTTGTACACTACTCCGTCACTGGCATATGATGAGCGATAGCTTGCAAGTGCATGCTCTCAGCGTTCCTCGAGTCCGAGGCAACCTTGCTGTCTTCCAGGATGTACAGGCCCGGAATCCTACCTACAACTCATGAGCGTCAGTTGGCTGTGCGTCTTTAATATTTGGCCCAGAAATAGTAAAACTTACTCGCCAAACAATTTCAGTCATGTCCACGCCCGTAGACCGCATCACACTGAAAATCTACCTTCCGCCTGTCGCGTGGATTTCATTTCATATGTCGCCATAGCCAAGTTCAAATCTCCTGGTGTCGGGCGTGAGGCCAGGATCAGAGTAGGGAGTGACGAAACCAAAAACGTGTATGCAGGTGACATCTGGCGTTTCAAGCTTTCTTCACCCTAGCGAGTGTATTCCTCGAGCAGCAGAACCTGTTTCCATGCTTTCTGCTCGTGCTGTGTTCTTTTGACACTTCCGGAACGGGAACTTTATGAACTCGAACCTCCTGCCAATCTCGAACAAATCATTCGAGGCAATATTCCTTTGCTATCTTTCGCACTTTCACTCGCTCCGCACTCCGATCTTGGTCTTCAGTCTCTTGAATTTCGCGCTCTATACGAAAGCGGACGCAGCATGAATCCCGACAACGTCACGTATACATCATATCCCAATCCCGACGACCCAAACGTCAATCACTCCTACTCTCATTCTTTTAGTCATGGTCGACATACACCGAAGGCGAACACAAGTAATATGAGCTACAGTCCGCAGACGAATTTAGCAACTATGGCAGGAACGCCTGTTTATCATGCGTATACGCCATCTCTTGCAACTGGTATGAACGTTGGCGTAGCAGGCACAGCAGGTCCTGGTTCTACTCCTCAACGCTCCGCTACCCGGAATTCCTACCTCAGTTACGCTAGTACTCCTAGTTGGGTCAACCCATCCACCATGATCGAAACTTCTACGCCCGCTACGAGGACTTCGAGACCATTACCTGATCCTCAACGGTTCCCAGCTTCGCGTTATATGAGTCCACAGCCTGGTCAACAAGGCGATTACGGCGGCATGACAGGTGGTAGTGGAGGCGGGTATCGAGGTCAACAGGCAGAATACGGTTATGCGGGACCAGGGTTGAGATATGGTCACCAACATCAACATCACCATCAACAAGGAAGACCAGCAAGCGGAGGGCTCTATATTACAAACGTTACAGAAGAAGAAGAGGAAGAAATAGATGGAGGCGAAGGTAGTGGTGAAGAAGATTATGTTGATGTTCCCCCTCCTAATCACCCACACCGTCACCAACATAACATTCGTCCTCAAAACGGTTACAATAATGTCCCGAACAACGGATATTCGATGCCTATCGGAATGATGGGTCCCAATGGGTTGGGTGTTCCAATGGAGCGAATTCCTCCTCCAAATCCTAGTCAATATCCCGGTAGGCCATTACCAGTTCCTGGAGCTCAAAAACCGCTAGGACGAAGAGGAACAATCGAAAGTCTCAAATGGAAGAAAAAGAAAGACAAGACTTCGTCGTCACCTTCTCCGTCTTTCGTCGGAGGTTTTTTTGTTGGATTGAAAAGTTTGCCGAAGAGAGTATTGAGGTATGGGAAAAAGAAACCGGTCATTGAGGAGGAGGGCGATGAGGAGTTTGGGAATCTGAGGAATTTTGATGACATGCTTCCTGGATACGCTTCGCATCCTGCCACGCCAACGGGTGTAAGGGGAAATATAAGGAACCCCCCCATCTCCGCAGAACAAGAAAACCGAATGCCTGGAGAAATGCCGGCGGAACCGTCAACGCCACAGCGGCTTAGGAATCCTAGTTTGAAGTTGACTAGGCCTTCGGGGGAGACGTTACGACAGGGATTGAACACTGCCGATCAAGAGTACTTCGATCACTCAGATATTCACGGTAATCAACCATCGCCATCTCCGCCGTCCGCTGTCGAATATCCTGCACCGAATACCGAACGAGGGCGTACTGCCGTTACGATGTATCATGACAAAGAAGAAGAGTCTAATACTCCTCCTTCCGGCAGGTCAGGATCGACTTCAAGTCGACAAGGATCAAGTGTTAGAGTCAGAACACCAACACCAGCACCAGCTATCGATACGACTGTATCACCTCCAGCGAACGTTCAATCCCCTGAAACCGCACATCCTCCACCAGCGAATGATTATCTGAAAATGACCGCCTCGCCCCGAACCGCGGGCACTCAAGTAACGTCATTTTCCACAGATCCATCATTCGAATCGGATTTGAACCCAGTTTTTCGATTTTTCGCTGGCTTCTATCACCTACCTTGGGTTTCCGAACGGAGTACTGTCGATTACAGTCCTTTCACCGGGTTTGGCGGGAAGAGTGGCGGGAGAGGTGGAATGGGGAAGAAATCTAATCAATCGTGGTATCGAAGGAAAGGAGATATTGCGGGACTTAGTGCAAGTCTTTCGTTGGATCTACTCTCTTCTGGTGAGGGTGATAGAGATGGAGATGATAGAGCATCTGTGGTTAGCCCTTTGGGTGGATGGAGGAGAAGAGGCATGAGAAGAAACAACACTGATCGTGTTGGGGATGGAGGTGGGGGGAGGCATGGTCATCGTTTACGGGATAATACTCGACATGGGCATGGACACAGACACAGACACGGACACGGACACGGACACGGACATGGCCATGGCCATGGACACGGATATGGTGGTGGGGGTAATAATGGACGCGTTAGAGGAAGGACGTACAGACGAAGATCGATGTCGACAATCACGTTCGAAGAATATCACCATCAACGGAATATAAGTCCGATGGTACCTTCAACGTACCCATATCCATTCGTGTCGCCGCCATTCCCTTATTTTGCTTATCCTCCACCGGCGGGACCTACTCCACCAGATGCAAATACTGCTAATCAAGGAATGCCTGGGGCGACGCATGGCGGTGAGGAAGGGACAAAAAAGGATGAAACTTCCGAGCAGCACGGGCAGACAGGACCAAGGGGACCAAGGCATCATACAAGTCATGGACACCAAGGACGAAGCGGCGGCGGTCCAGTTTTGGCACCTGGGTACGCTCCTTCGCCGTCTATGTATCCTGCACCGGTATGGTATGGGGATGGTGTTGAACAGCGCAGAGTGGTTTATATGCCGATGACTGTTCCTTTGCCTTTGTGAAGTGGCGAGGCGTAGAATTTGTACTTTCTTAGACGATGCTCGATAAGTTCTTGTTACTTTCTGATTCCTTGTTGCTCTGGCTCGTATTCATTTAAAATATTCCCTGATATCAAACCCAACTCATGATCCACAGATCCATTTCTGGACGTTTTGAATGAAACTTCTGCCGTCGCCTTCTGTGCTGGAAATGCCCTTTGTAACAAATTTATCAGGCTTTATTTCTCTTACACTATTCTATGCACTTCCTTTAATTCAGGTCTACCCTTAATGCCCGCTTATCTCGATGAGACCTCAACAAGATCACAAGCATGGCAGTGTAATTCTGACCTGGGCTCCTTGACGGCGCTTTCGTGCATGGTTCTTAGGGAAATTCAAATCGACCTAACACCCCTTCAAGTCCTTTCAATGAGGTGGAAGGCGCGCCTATACTCTGAATTGGATAATCGATGGACCATCAAAATTGCGCCGAGTTGACCTCGGGTGATGCACATAGAATGCGTTTTCGACGCTATGAACGTTATCAGACGTATCTAAAATTCGTTCCTTACGAACACTTCATAAAAAGTTTTCACCGAAGATGGGAAACAGTGGATGTATGGTCCCCAGAAATTTTCACCTTGACCATGACCATGCGCTTCAGGAAACAGATACGCCATATGATGTACTAAGACTACGTTCATGAAATGGAGAGATTACTCATGGGCGAATTCAAATTGAACGTAGTCCTTGCCTAATGATCTGATCCAGCGGAACTTGTCAGAGCGTGTCCACCCGTTCAACCGATACACTGTGAGCCCAAATGCGCCGGGTTTCCCCGAGTTAGCTATTGAAAAGAGTAGATTGCCGAGATTAGTTAGGCTTTTTGAAAGTACATTTTCAATAAATTTTCATTCGGTACCTAATTTATGTAAGAAAATACCAAACTAGGCCTTTTTAACTTGGGAGAATTGAAAGTTTTTCTCAGTGATTCCCTGAATGTGTGCGAAATTCAAGTAAGTCGATTACCTAAGCCCACGGCTCATGGCAGTGCGCGCTTTCTTCAACTCACTGAACTCTTCTTGCATATGACCAAACCCAGAACTCTAATACCAGATATCAATACAATTTGCTAGAGCGCAAACAAGCGGGCCAAAACTCACAATGTCATTCAGAGCTGCTCGGATATTCCGATACTGATAAATAGCATCGGCGGATTTCTTTTCGTCAACGATGGTTTTGATGATACGTTGAGCAGACTCGGCGGTATTGTCAAAGCGCATAACGGGTGATCCTGCAACGCTCATGATATTCCAATTGGTTCGTCTAATATCTTTCTCCTTCTCTTCTGCGATTTCTTTCTCGTCTTGACTGACTTTGTCCCATTTTGTTGTTGCGAGAATTACGCGGCAGTATGCTCTAGGATCTTTTACGTCGTACACTCTCTTCAGTTTACCGAGTAATTTGTTGGCCTGTTCGATCAACACTGATTGTAACACGAGTTCGCCAAACTGTTCATTCGAGAGAATGGGGTGAACGACGACTATCCCATCCAAGTAATGACGAGTTCTTGCGGTTTTCCTGAATCGTCGGGTATCGTAGTCAGTGAACCGCGGGAACATCGACCTTCAACTGAAAATTTACCTTCCCTGAGCCTTCAGCCATCCAGCAATCATTTGGAAAACATCTGTTGGATTTTCTGTTGCGTCGAGTCCAGGGGTATCCAACAAGACTACTTTCTCCTTATTTATTTCGATTTCGTACGGTTCAATTGATTCCATCCATATTTCATTTCCTTTACTAGATGGGCTCGTTTCTGTCAGAGCTTCCAAGAACTGAATAGAAAAAGGTGCATGAACAACTTTGCTGATCCTTCACTCGACGCAAAGGGCGACTTACCGAGCTTTTTCCTGCCTGAGTTGACCCGATTATACTAAATATGTGAGAAGGGCTTAACAATTGAGTGCTTTCAGAGAGTGTCTTACCCAACAATTAGTTGATCTCGTATATACACTGTCTTTTGCTCGGGCATTTGGGCCTTATCAGAGTCAATTCAGTTCTTTGATACCGACAATTAGGTCTTACCTTGATGACTGATAATACAATATCCTTGGCGGATTCATATAAATCATTGTCATGTCGCCGAAACATAGCTCCCTGCACCTCTAAGAGTCTCCACCAATTATCCTGAAGGTCACATTCGCGTCTAATCTGCTTTGCACGTTCCTTTTCGATAGCTGCCTTAGTAGCCGCTCCGCCGGTCACCTCAGTCACCCATAGTGTAGTCGCCAAGGCCACTCGAAAGAAAGGATACCGTGATTCCAAATCAGTATCAAGAACTTTGCTGAAAGCTTTCGTAGAGTGCCCAAGGCGACTGAAGCTTCGGACATACGATTACGGTTGATCGGGTGTAAGAGAATTATTCCATCCACGGCTTTGATTCTAAGACCCTTAGAGGTTGAACGCGGTGACCATACTTCAAAAATAAGAAGTGACATACGGGAACTCCCTCTGCGACATCCACTCATCAATATCTTCGAACGCGACGTCTGAGGTGTCTAAACCAGGAGTATCAACCAGAATAACTGTATTATCTCCAATTTTGACTTGGTATTCAGCGATTGAAAGTGTATGAGGTACGAGACTATGTCCGACAGAGATTTTTTCTTTGTCGGAATCTTCAGCCAGGCTTCTTATGAACTACGGGAAGATAATGGAAAAATCAAGTCAAGCCTTGCAGGATAGACTCACTGAGCTTTTTCCTGCGCCACTAAGTCCCAGGACACTAATCAAAGGAATTCAGTCATGAGGTGCTCTTGTTGAAAGATATAAGACTGACAGAATAATCGGGCAGTCAGCTGTTTCCATTGTCGTGGTGACGCTTCGACTGCAACTCGCCTGGTTGCGGGACGGTTGAATTATGAAATGAAGCACCCGAGCTGAAGGGATTTAGACCGCTGGACATTTGCCTCGTGTAGGAAGCATGTATTGTAAAGAAGATCCACTGATCCAAGCTATATGAGGCTAGCGGGAGCAGAGTTGGTCACACTACGAACTTATTCTCAGGCGAAGACATCGACATCTAGTGGAGGTGAAATACATTCAAAATCATCTTTATATAAGTGCGAGTCTCCTGTTTGGCTAAGAGAACAAAAACAAATAAAAGATAATCATAAGTAAGATAGCCAACGTTACAAGGCTACAGCAGTTGCGGCATTTATCCCAACTCGAGTAATGACTTATAAATTCGATTTGTGGCATCCTAATTGAGTTGACGAGTTAACAAATCCGGAGGACATGTTTGGTCAATCGAGCTCAAGCCTTTGTTGCAAGTCTAAAAGCCCCCTGCCACCTCCCACATCAAACAAGGCACCGATTTCATCTCGGCGGTGGTATTATATAGTACTACTCATGCGAGAATGGACTTGGATCGCAAGTATAGCACTCAGGTCAGGAAAGACCCGGGTATTTCTGAGCAACTTCACCGAAAGCGGTGGTAGTTGTATACTGCTGTAAACAATTATTCATTGTCGGGGGCATTTGTCGGACATGTTCAAACTTCAATGCATACTTACTGCCACAGAGGGGTATCAGACAATTGAACGTTCCCTTGACTTAAATAAAAATAGGGGTCTGTACATCATGATATTCTATACGTCACAGATCAAATTGCAATCACAACAATGTGGGATCATCTTTTGATAACGCTTTTCAGTTTCATCATGATTCGGCAGCGGCAAGTCAACATTTTTCACGTGACCATTTCATGAGAAGATTGAAATTGAACAGGCCTAGATTTCTAAACGAGAATTGACCCTAGGTCTTGAAGGTGGTTGTTATGCGAAGATTTAGATGAGCTCTCACTGGAGAACGCGCGATTAATGAAGGTGAATAAAGTGAGTACCGCTTGCGTCTGGTCGATTTTGATGCCACGAGAATTCACAGGTATTCATTTGGTCGTGGTGGTTACTTCGATCACCGCAAGAATATTCTCAGCGTGAAACTCGAAATCATCAACAAATCAACACCATATAAGGTATTCTCTCCATGTTCAAGGACCCACGGGCCACTAATACAGGTATGTCACACCTGCATCTCTGAAAGCTTGTTTTCCTATTGACTATGACTGATTGCCTCTGACTGCTGATCATTCCAGCTGAGCAATATGGAGTTAGCATCTCGATCGAACAAATAGTCATCGGAAGTAAACTTTGAAAGCACTGCAAGTGACGAAAATCACTTGACGAATGGTCAGAGGATACTGTTCGGCCTTGGGGGCGCACAGTACTAACTGATATGATGTACTACACTTCATATCCTCCGTCATTCTTCAAGGTGACTGAGGGGCTGACGGGCATTAGAGGGGCTCCAGAGCCGAATGAGGGGTCACGGAGAGAAAAATTTTCCCGAATTTGCGCTAGGGGGCAGTGACTTGAAAAATGTCTGACAAAAGGAAATGCACTGTGATGGCTGTGACGTATCGCTACTAGATTAAATGCTTGCGAGGACCAGCGCGCGCTCACGACGACTCGGTAAAGCCTCAGATACCCCCCTTCCCCCCCGCCTTCAGCATGGCCAACCCCAGGAACTCACGGCACAACCCCTTCGATACCCGAGAGACTCGTAGCAGGACCTCCTCCGATGCACAAGATACCCATCCCTATCATCACAGGAGGCTCAGTTCTTACGGGCCACAGGAGTCTCGCATTTCTCTACTCGACCGTTCAGGTGGCTTCGTGAATCCCTACGACGCGCAAGACTCGCGAGTTTCCTTGGATGAGCGTAGGAGGTCATGGATTAGTTTTGATGAGCCAAACGAATCCCGTGTTGGTTTGATTGACCACAGGAGGTTCAACTCTTACGACACACAAGATTCGCGCACCTCTGCCGAATTCAATCCATATAACTTCGTGGAACCCAGGAGGGCGAGTAATTCATGGATCAATCTTCATGAGCAGCAACAAGACTCTCGCGTTCTAAACACGGATCGTCGGGCATCTGCAAATATTCCGGATTCCTTCACGGCATCTTCCCCTGGCGGCCATCTACGACCCAGAACAATATCAGCGTCGTCTTTTCGTCGCAGCTGGCCTGCGGTCGCTGATGCCCCCGCCGTCGCTACGCGCCCGACGAAGCCCTCACAGTCGCGCCGCACCGTCCGTCGCAGTTTACCTTCTACTCAGCACCCTCCCATTCCTTCCAATTCCAACCAACCCTTCGTTCGCTCAAGATTAAATTCTGCCCCAAGCTTCCCACGCAGAGCTTCCGAAGAGAGCCGCGCATTATCAATGTCGAATCCTTCTGCTCTTTCATCCCGCGCCTCAATGATCCTGTACCGTCATGCAGGCTCTACCCCTTCTCTAGGTCTTCGTGATATTCCTGCCCGACCTCGTATGCCTCGTCAATCAGTCGTTTCTAATTTCTCCAGGGATTCCATCATTTCGATATCAGCAGACTCAAAATACCCCACAAATTCCGTCTATTCGGAACAAGGATTAATTGCTTATGCGTATGACCCCCTATCAGATGAAGTCGGAGATGATCAAGAGCCAGCAGGCGAGGATGAGTTGCTACAAAGACCTGGTGTTCGGAAAGGCAAAAATAATATATCTGTCATTGGTTTCTTCAACATCCTCACGTTGATCGCGATGACGTTGGTCATGCTTACTATTTTCGTGATATACCCGGTATTGGTACACCATCATGATAATTCACGGAACACTTTGATTGCGGATAATAATATGGTCAACTCTTCGGGTCAAGTTGCTTTTGCCTTGCCGGGGCTGGCTCCTAATGAGTGAGAGTCTTTGTATGCGCTCTCGTTTTATCAAATTTATCTTGTTCAGGTCCAACTTCGTCGATGCTGCGTCACCAAAGGCTGCCCTTTCGTTCTTGGGCACGGATAATTTCACATACGACTTGGTATTTTCAGACGAGTTCAACTTGCGGGGAGGAACCTTTGGAGGAACCCCAGGTATGTCTCGCCGTACATTTTATACAAATGAATACGCTAATGATATTTCCAGGCACAATCCCCACGGACGATCCATCTTTTGTGGCTCGTAACGATGACCCGTCTTTCGCACAAGAAATCACCACGAAAAACGGCACAGTGGAATTTCATATCGACATTGATTCAACCACTGGCCGGTTTATCAGTGGTGTCCTCGACAGTATCAGACCATTTTGCATTGGACGTGGGTTTGTGGAAATGGGGTTGCTTCTGCCAAATGGGACTGAGGGAAAGCTCTTCGTACGTCGTGATATTTATTTGTCAATTTCCAGCTTGGCCTAAGCGAATTAAATGATAGTGGACCGGTGATGCGTGGTATCATGTTGATTCTGCTCCAGATAATTTCGTTCCTCCTATTAGGGATGAGGACGTGACTTTGAGTCTCAGTTTCGGTATTCTCGGTTAGTGAACTCTTATAGTGCTTCCTTAGGCAAAGATTCTTTTAACGCGCCAATTAACGAATATAGCTAATACAATTTCAAGCGGTACATCGAGAGATCAATTACCGAAGTCAATAGCAATTGATTTTGTGCGATTTTACGATAGGAGAAGGGACATTCCCGGGGAGACGCCAGATGTGTGCGATGTGGAGAAATCGGTAAAGAGGCATAGCACGTTGAATCTGTTGAATCGTGAGTGCCACTGTGTTCACGTATGGTTACTTGACTTACCTCTGATTCGGTTTTTAGTACCGGGAATTCTAGGCTGAGATTGTTCTCCATTCTATCACCTATCCAATAAGTTTAAGAGCTGCTGTCTCGCTTTCCTGTGAAGGAGCATTCGTTCTTTTATCTCAAATCATTTTGGTCTTTCTAAGACCTGGTTTACTCACTATTGCACGCATCTGGACAATATTAATTAACGCACAAACTTGTTCATTAACAACGCGATTTATTTTTTATTTTTTAAAGTGATATATATAAAAGGACTTTTTTGTTTTCTCAAGAGACGCTCGGAAGTGGAAAGGCTGGCGGGATTAAACTGTCCGGCCCCGGTCCGGGTCACCTTTCTGACAGACCTGCCGCCTCATCAAGACATAATATTGCTATCTCAAGGATCTCTTCATTTATTTATTCGTGTTCCATGCAATAAGCGTCTCCAATGATTGTTAAATAAGTCCTGCTGTGGTCGCGGAAGGTGTTTCGAGTAGTGGAGGTCTTTCTGGTGTACCTTCCGGTCAAGCGGGTCGTAGAAGCCGAAGAGAAGATATGTAGCGTATGTTGTGAAGGAACACATTGTGCATAGCCTACGGCAAATGAATTCGAGCTCCTCGTGCAATGGAACGAGTCTTAAATGACTAGTAATGCATATGCTCCGTCCCAACGTCTTAGCCAACAAGACCAACCTCCGATAACCACTCTCTCGGCGTGCCATTGTGGCTAACAGATATGACTGGGAAACCGTTATCCCCTATGAATCGGTGATTGTTTAGCCTTTCATCGCGATGAATAGTATAATTCATTGAATAACCCATTTCTTCACAACTTCAGAACCACCGACTTCTGGATGGAGGAGGACGTTCGCCAGCCAATATTGTAGAAGTCTGCGACGGTGATCAAGAAATGCAGGTCGGAATCGTGCTAAGGGATTTTTTGGGGGGAGAATTGGTATAGAGGGTAAAAGGTGCCGCTAGAGAGCCGAATGAAATGAATAAGAGATGAGAGGGAGTAGTAAAGTCGCGTACAGGTAACGTTCTTCGAAGTGCTGTATCCAGTTCGACGAAGGAGGTATATCGCTTCAAGATATGTATGGTCGTGCCCTGGAAAATGTACAATGTACGTTAAGCACATGACGCATTCACTTTGGGTAGAGAACTTTGCCTCTTTAGTGGTTATTACGCAGTCGTAAACTGGCGGGCTTGGTGTAAGGCTTGATAACACGATGGATGTTGAGGGACACTCACCGATGAAGGCACTACCGCTACCGTCAGCGACGGCTTGAAGACTTTTCTTGACACCGCTACTGGGTGGCGCATCTCCAACGCTCGTCCACCCGGGGATACGCACGTCTTGCGCAAACGATCTCGGAGACTCACCCGTATTATCAGCAAGAAAGATATCACTGGAAACTACGGACGGAGGCGGTGGAGAGAAACGGCGATATTGTGGGACCTATGATAGCGCCATTAAGATCACCTCGGGAAAGGTAATTAATGAGCTTACAGGCGGTAGATGTTGTTTGGAAGTTCGACAAAGCTCGTCAAATAGCCGGGCTTCCTCTTCTATATCTATATCGCCCGAACCAGCCGTCGAATGTGGCAAGAGTTCTAGCTTTGCGGTCGAATGAGCAAACGGATGGACTGGAGCGCTTTCTGGGCCCGGTAAAGGCGTAGGTGATGGATTTGACTGGTCACCATCAGTATCTGATCCTGAATGTGAATGTGGTATCTGTATTTTGAGCTTGGTCTTGGGGGCGTCGTTGGAAAGACTTGGTGGATCAAGGGAACGGGTAGGAAAGCCAGCAGCCGAAGCTAAATAGATTATCAGACGAAACTGCCAAGGTTAAATCGAAGGTAGATACCAGATAGTCGTCTTATTCTACGTGGTGTGTTTCCAGGCGAGGGGGTAGCAGAAGCAGCAGGAAACGCGGACATTTTGCAGGCCTGAGTAGAACATGTACATTGGATCACATAAGCCGGTATGTCCATCCCAGCCGAGCGCGATGCCGAGCGGGGCTTGCCCGAGTTCCGTCTTTCTATTTAAATGAATTTGAACAAAAGCTAAATTATAATCAGCCCGGCAACGCACTCTATGCCGCGAAAAAGGCATCTACGTGACTCATCTCGAGGCATCGACCTTTCCTCTGCTCTTCATGGATAACACAATCCTGCGTCTTCGCGACTCTTTAGCCAAACAAAGCAATCTTTACGTGCCGTGGACATTCGGTGTGGTCCCTATAACGCCCACTACCTCTACCCTTTTCTATAAATCGCAGGATGGAACTACAAGGTACAGAAGTATTCACAGTGAATTTTTTCAGCACATTGACAAGGCTCAATCGTCCCAGTTCTATAAGTCTCTCGTCCACCACAACTGCCCAGGCGGAAGACCTTGCCACTGCATGCAAACCTGCTACATTTGGCCGCAACGGTGAAGACGTATTGGACTTGACCTATCGCAAAGCTGGAAAACTGGACGCAGGAGACTTCGCTTGGAACTTCAATCCGAACTCGGAGGTTGCCTCGGGCCTTTTCCCTTGGAACTCTCTCAAGCAAGGTATCAATTTCGAATTGTACAAGCTCAATGTATACGGTATATCATTTTTATAGTTTAGTCCGTATCCTGTTCATGGCTGATCATTCTGTAGGAAAGGATTCTTTCTTTAAGGCTCATCAAGACACTCCACGTGGTTCAAACATGTTTGGATCTTTGGTTGTAATTCTTCCCTTTGAACATAAAGGAGGCAAACTGCTCTTAAGGCACCGGGGTCGTGAACATGCTTTTGACGGATATGCTACGCTCCAAGAAGCTTCCGTTCCATCCGCTGCATATATCGCGTTCTACAGCGACATCGAACATGAAGTCTCCTCTGTTGAATCTGGAAACAGGGTAACCATAACGTACAACATGTACTTCAGCAAAGCCAAGGAGCCTCCCTTGTTTCAAGCCCCTATTGGTAGTCCGCTTGAACATCCTTTCAAAGCGGCTTTGCGCTCCTTCCTCGAAAACGAGGATAATATAAAGGCTCACCCACACCTCGGCTTCGGGCTCGAGCATGCGTACCCTTTCAAAACCGCAATCACGAATCCCGCCGATATGCACCTCAAAGGCTCCGATGCCGTTCTCGTCCATATTCTGAAGGACCTCGACGTTGAATTCTCCTTCTATCTACTCTATATTTTACCTGACTACAAACCGGAATATTCCTCACTCCGACTTTTATCAAAGAAACTCCTTGATGGTCCCGAGATTTTGGATTGTGAGAACGAGTTAAGTTCTGATGACAGATTCGACCGTATGGCTGTCGAAAAAGGCTCGTTCCTGGTCTCTGTTGCAGAATCGTCTTCTCGTCCTCGGTGGGGTGATTGGCCTAAATTATATATAGAATCCGAAAGGTTCAAAACTCTACCCGTCACATGGGTCGTATTACCGAATAACGAGCAGCTGGACAGTTCTCCTGCAATGGCTTATGGAAACGAACCTTATGTGCAGGATTTCTATCATCAGCTTTGTATCGTCGTAACTATTCGTTAGTTACTGGAAGCTTTATCGTTCACGTTTTTGACTTTGTAATTTCGATAAGACTACTGGTACAAAGCTATATCAATAAATGGCGTTCGTCGTGCGAGCAAGATGGTTCAGCTATTAGACTGCACTTGTCATCTTCGTTGTTGCCGGCACTTTCCGCGTCCTTTAAACTCGTCTCACGCGCAACGGCATCCCATCTGTTGGTTCTAAGAAAAAATCACACTCAGAAGTGTTCACATAAAGTCAGGGGGGTAAAAACACCTACTCATTGTAATGGCAGCAGCCGGTTTCGCCTTTTGTCCTTCATAGGCAGGTTCGAATTCAAAATTTACAATCAATCCACTTAAAATTGTGAATCAGAATGAATAAAAGTCACCAAGTATGATAAATCATCACGTACGCTAAAACAGCTTTCATTTCATTGATCGCCATGGTCTTTCCAATACATGCATGAGGTCCAGCGATAAATGATAGAAGCGAGAACATCGAATTGTAAGTTTTCGGTAGATTGAGCCATCGTTCTGGATGGTATTCTTCTGCATCTTCGCCCCAAATGACTTTCCATGTGTTGACTACGCGAATCTGAGGATTATTAAATCGTTGGGGTTAGATTGAAGAAGAATAGGGCGATACTAACAGGAATGTAAAACATCGTTCCTTTAGGTATAACTATTCCGTCAATGACGCCTGTTTCTTTAGCAATGCGAACGGTGAGTGGTACAGGCGGCATCACTCTCATACTTTCCATTCTATTTTGGGTTGTTCGCATTAGTCAACGTTTGACAAGTACTTGTTCACTCACACGACACAGTCAAGCCACTTGAGGTCTTTGAGTGTTCGATAATCCGGATGAGGATTATCAGCCATCACGGGCCTTAATTCTTCACGTAGCTTCCTTTGGCTCTCTTTATCATTTGCTAGAAGCCATAACGTCTATCATAACAAAACATTATAAATATCACATTTGTAGAGGGGACGATAACACTAACCCAAGTTAACCCAGAAGCCGTCGTCTCATGCCCCGCACCCAGGAACGTCAACTACAAACGTCAATAAACAGATGTTAGGTTAGCGAATGGAAGTACGCACTACTTGGTCCATCATAGCCTGATCAGTCATTTTATATCCATCACGCCCTTCCTTCTCTGCCTTCTGCGCTCTCACAAGGATACTCATTATATCCCGTTTCGCGTCAATGTCGGAAACATGTGCCGCTTCTTGCAATTTGTCTTGTAGAAGCTGCTTTGACAGCCGCCTGATCTTGTACATGGATCCCACCAAGGTACTGATTCCATCTATGATAATTAAGGGAGCGTAGCAAAGATGAGCCAGGCAAAGAACAAATATTTGTTTGGAAGATAAACTTACAGAACAAACTAGGTAGGTAGTCAAAAAGATCGCGATGACGGTAGGCCCATTTAGATGCAAGGAACCGTGGACTACCAGGGATCACCATCAGCAAAATAAGACGAGCGATATTAGGTCCTATCGTGAGAGTAAGTAAAACTTGTCTAGTCATCAACAAAAAAGACTAGAATATACCGGATTGTAGAGCAATCAATTTCTCATAGGCCACAGAGAGCTCATTGTGTGGATTGTGAAGTGTGTCGGCTTTATATCCAAAAGCTGTTTCACAAATGATATCGAGGGTAACCTTGCTCACTGAGAATTTCGATTGGAAAGATATTCAAGGAGGAAGAAGAAGAAAAGGGACGACATACTCCAATCATAAATTTGGACGACTTTTCCCTCGGGTGTTGAGTCTACTTCCGTTTTCAAAAGATCGACGAGTCTGCAGCATAGCCTGAGTAGGAAATCACTAAACCCACGAGTATAGTATACCCATCGATGGACTCCCAATACATATAAGTTTCTAAGGAGATTTGAGCATCAGAAAGGGGAGAATCACACAAGGCTGACTTACGGGACATAAGGTTGGGTATCGAAAAAGCCGGATTCATCGCTCTCCTCATTTGCCTATGCTCATCGCCTGTCACGGTAAGCAGTCCATAACCAGCAACGAGCCCCAGAATATGACGCAGAAACCCTGGCTAGTGATGTTCGTTCTCAGAGTGCCACCTGGTGTACAAGTAGACTAGATACCCACTCGAGGATACTGCAACCAATCCTTAACTAATATCTGTTGCAACACTTCTGGATTCGTGAAAATCAACCGTTCTATTCCCACAGGCCCTACTAGACGAACCACAGGTCCGTATTCTTTCACCCATTCGCGTTGAGGTATACCAGGCTCGCTCTTCAAGATGAGACGAGACTGGCCAAATAACAAGTGGCCAGTCGGCGGACCTGGAAGGTGTCGTAGAGGAGATAGTAGGTAAGGCCAGATGATGAGTCGGTGTACTGCGAGGTAGAAGGTATAAACTAATGCAAAGAATTAAGCGTGTACGTAAGGAAAACAAAACTCAGGTTGGACACACCAACGACTGCAAGAGCAACGTGTTTTCCTTTGATAACAGAAAGTCGCTCCAGAACGTCAGAAAGCGTCAGAGTCGGTGGCCATAACTTGCTGAAAGTTGAAGACATGGCGAGCACGAAAAGGCACGTCTAGACACACGAGAGGGACTGATATGTCAGTCGCAAAAGTATCATGATTTCTTGACGAGGGAGTCAAATGAGGAAGTCATGGGGCACAATAGTAACGAGTTTTTCCCACAAGAGCCTGTTATCACATGAAAAAAATGCCTGTGATTGAACTCTTTACCGGCGACTACGCAATGGTGAACACCGTCTCGACGTACAATCCGAACGAGGTCAGAGCGGATTGAGGGCCAATCAGGCAGGTAGTACCTCAAGTAGAAGCTGGAAGCCTAGTCAGCGTAGATGATTTTGAAACACACATTTACCATCTCAAAAATTTGAAGGTTTCTGATAATTAGAACTACGACATCTGGTTCAATTTGTCGCATTCTTTCGGAAGGCGTGTTGACTGATACGGATGATTGAGGTAGAGCCGACGTGGATATACTGGAACAATTTGATTGAAGAGATGTATATATGTCAAGAGAATGTAATGGACATGATGGGGGTGGGGTATCATAAAAGTCATTAGGGATATCACAAGTATTAAATCTGATAAGCAATCTCAATCTAGGAGTAGAGTCCAAATACTGGGGGCGTATTTCTCCATATTGGCTCCCAAGTGCTCGATGTCGCACTCCTGTATTTTTTCTACCGAGGATTTCTCTGCTGTAAAATGATATCCAGCTTCGCTTCTGGTCAACGACTGAACCTCTTTCAAAAACACGCTGCTAGCACCCTCCATCATCCATGTCCGAGTAGCATTATCTGTATTTTTGTTCAATTTAAAAAGATCAAGGACCTCTGGAATATCCGAAATCAACTGTCGTGCTGTGGTTGAGGTTTGCATTGAAGGATTTGTCAATATGACTGTCAGGCATTCGACAAATGAAATATGCGCCTCTTCAAGTTCTTGAATAATAAAAGCAGCGGTTGATAAAATTGTCATATCGGAGGGGTTCTTGTTCTCTCAACTACTCTGCGAGCTAGAGGGAAGAGATGCGGGGGTTCCATGCTTTGGCCCTCACAAAACCATGTTGTAGTCTCGTAGTAGATACTCAAGGTTACATTAAAATGGCTCTAACAAGTGTTGATATAGTTGAGGGATTTTCTAAGCCGTAGCACCAAATCGGCACTGTCACAACTTACTCCTCTCGCGTCACTCGGGATAACCGAATAATTGGATTAGTCATTGTCCTGATTTGGGAGGTGCAGGCGTGGGAACAACATTCTGTGCCAGCCCCTCGCAGAGCGAGGTCTTCCTTATAACTGTTTACCTTTGTTTATTCCTCGCTCACGAGGGTCTGGGAAGGAGCCTGCGAGGTACCTGGTAGAGAGTACAAATCAACGAGCTTTTCCCACACAATCACAATGTGAGATTAGAGCGAATTAAGGTCCAATCTACCTCACGCTTGAAGCTTGAAGCTTTGAAGCTTGAACAATAAGCAAATCATCTGAAAGGTCGATTCCAATTTGACTGTACGTCACAGTCAACAACTGGACTTATCGCAGAATGATGAGCATTTCAGCAATACAAGGATAAAGAGGATCCGACAAGGGTGTTTTACAAAACCAAAAAAAAAGCTGAAATTCCCTCAGTAGTATTTTGTAACCACAGATTTTCGAGGTAGTTAGTATTTGAGTTTACCACCCGCGAGGAGTTTCGTTTCCACTCAACGATAAGAATTTTATCATGATACTACAAAGCTGTGAACTTGAATTCTGCCATTACATTAAGACATTATCATTTGAAACACATGATTTTTCTTGACCTTTTTTTCTCCATGATACGAAATTTTCTCAAACCCGCCTTTGAACGTCGCTGCTACTTCAGGATCTTCTGGAGCATGGACGCCTCCAACATGTCTTGAAGCACTATCGTATACTCGCAAGGTTGCGTGATCACCAGAATCTGACGCAGAACGGGAAACACTGCCAGAACGGTGAAATCCGCATCTGTGAAGGGCAAGTTTAAATTGTTAAAAAAAAGATTAACTCAGTATAGAGCGCCAAAACTCACCTTAATTGAGCCCATAATGATCCTGCGGCACCTTTTTCATTCGCATATTCGATTACCTGTGGCCAGACATCTTTCAACGCCTTCTTGATGGCTTCATTTATGCCTCTTTTCTTGTGAGTATCGGCCTTCAATTCCGCTAGGCGATACACGCTGAGGGTTTGCGGTATAGCTGCACTAGTCCGAAATCCTCTGTGTTTACTACTAGTAGATGATACCGAGATTTTGTTAGGAGATGTGAGAGAACATACCAATTCTTAACCTTGGATAAAATATTTCGCAGCATCATTCGCTTCATATTCAATTCTCTTGTATCAAAGTTAATGGAATGCGTGAGTTGTCCGGGCTTTTTTCTAATGTCTTTTAAATTTATGAAAGCCCCAATTTCTGTTCCAGTAGAGAACCGAAACACATTACGATTTTTCTTGAACCTCAGACGAAACATTTCCACCTGCATGAAACCTCTCCTCTCTCCTGGCATCCACTTTAACAATGCCCAGTATAGAGGATTGATGTATCTATTCAACTTTAGGATTATCAGGTTAGTGGTATGTTTTTTTTTACTCGTTAGTAAAGTATATTAATAGAGTTTCTTCACTTTTTTTAAAACTCAAAAAGCTATCATTATGGTTTGAGTTATTTCCCTGGAGGCACCCTCAGTGAATTCGGCACTAAATTGTTCCGAGCCGCCAACAAGCTCCCGTTTTTCGAAAGTTATAACCCCCTCGTATTGTTTCTCCCAATCGAACCCTATGCCCTCCACGAACTCGGCGTTATATCAAATCTCGTCAAACCAATCCTTCAAGTCTATGTGCGCTATTCAGTCGACTTTCTAAGTTGAAGGAACCATGGACATTGGAGGAAGTGATGATAGTCAGCGTTGAGGATTTTAAAAACGCACGTTTATCATCTCAAAAATTTGAGGTTGTTGATAATTAGAAATAAGACATTTGGTTGGAAGGCGTGTCGACTGATACGGATGATTGAGGTAGAAACAAAGTGGATATATTGCCAGATGAATGAAAGAGAGATGTATTGTTAAGGAGAATGTAATGAACATGGGGGTATATCATGAAAGTCGTTAGGGATATCATCATGCAAGTATTAAATCTGATAAGCAATCTCAATCTCAGCGCTCTGCACATTATTCTCCCATCCAGGATACTATTTTAATTCCAAAAATTAAAAGTGCGAAAAAGAGAAAAGAGAAAAGAAAGACACTCACCAAAGCTCTAGCAACTAAAGCAATTCGATCACCGGCTCGTAAAGCATCCACGAACCCAAACCCACGACCACTCCCTGTTTTTTCATCGTATTCGAGTTCATGTGGAGAATTAGGATACCACATGATATCGTGACGTCTGACATGGCGAGAAGCTTGAACGTTCATCTGAACGAGCCAACGCTTCTTTCTATTTTTATATGGACTGTGAAGTTCTGTGATGGAGCAACGGGATGAAGGAGCTGGTGTGAGAGAGGTAGTGTAGAGGTTGACGGGTTTATGGAGGGCTTCGAAGAGCCATAGAGGTTGTGAGGAGGAGGAGGAGGAGGAGCGGATGATGGATGCTTCAAACCATGTGTACGAATTACGATACACGTCTATATAAAACCAAGATTAGAAACTGAAAAAGCAGAGACAAATTTGGTTACTTTTGTATTCGGGAAAGCCGCCCCAACCTTGGTCACAGCTGTTGATCGAAAAGTGAACGGATTGGATTTGAGTGGGTACCACGTGCCCGTTGGCGTCGAACATGGGGGGGATGGGGTCAGAGAGCATGTAGATCCATTTGGCGTTGAACAGTGGCTCGTTGGATGCTTGGACCTGGAGGAGAGTGTCACGGCGGGTAGAGGCGTAGACCCAGTATTGGGCAAGGTTGAGGACGATGTCGACGAGTTCGTAGGGAATACGGGTAGAGAGGGCTCGCCTGACGCAGAGGACGTCTTGGAGGGTGTGTCCCATGCTTTACGCGGGGAACAGCAGCAGGGAGGGGGAGTGGTATATATAAATGTGATAACATATTGTGATATGATATGTGATATGTTGTGACTGGTGCTTGACTCGAGACGGCGATGTTCAAGTCCGCGGCAACCAAGATTGCGCACAACTCGACGCTGCCTGCGCTGGCCATCAACCAGGACCTCCGCCCACTCCAGGACCTCATCACCGCAGAAAAGGCCGTCATCCTTTCGTTCGTTTCTTCTTTGTCGTCTTGGCCCGCATTGACCACGTCACAGTTTGCAGCGACTCGCGACCGATCTCTCGAAAGCATCCGAGTCCCTCAAGTCATGGGGCCTCGGCGAGGGCGATGATCTCGGCGTAAGCTCGTGTCTCTCTCATCACTGAACACGCCCCTCACACGATGCCTGGCAGGACATCCTCACCGCCTCCACCACCATCCTCACCCACTTCACCTCCGCCCTCTCCCAATATGCAGCCCACGGTCACTCCATGCGTGAACAACTCAAATTCATCAGAACCCGTGAAGAAAACCTCGACGAACTCAAACGTCGTCGCAGAACCGTCAACTCCAAAGCCGATGCCGCAGAGAAAAAACTGAACAAGATGAATATGGAAAATAAAAACTTTGTTCCTCAAACTGAACTGCTCAATAAACTTCGAGATGAAATCAGAAGTCTTGATTTTGAGATCATGAAGGATGAAGCTGCGATTGGCGATTTCAAACGGTCGTCCACGAGGATGTGGGTTGGTTTGAAGTTTGGCGGATTGATCGAATGTTGTGAAAAAGGCGTAGTGCGTCGTTTTTCTTTTCTTTTACGATCACCCGAAATGAAAACCTTCTTCTCGTCCAGATCGCTGGGGAATACGGCAAACTCATCGTCTCCGTGCGTGTCGTAATAATTCCACGTGTCATTGACTCACTTTCTATATACAGGAAATCCCAGAAGACCAATCCCAACCAGGTCTACCTCGTCCTCCCTACCTCGCCCATTCCAGAATCGGAGACCTCGTGGCCGAAGCTCATCGATGCGTCAACGAAGTCCGCTTATCCACCGTCCCTTCCAATTCCCTACCACCTCAACAACAACTTCCACAAGTCCCTCATGTCTCTGACTCACCTTTCACATCCCAAGGAGGTTATTCGCCAGCACCATATCCGACTCAACATCGTATGACAGAATCATATAGCGATGATCCTTCTAGACGAAATTTGGTGGACTTGCAGTCTCCAACGATTCCATTAGGACGGTTCGATTCACCTGTTGAGCAATCACCACAACAACATCAGTATTCTAATTCATTATCAAATGCTATATTGCCTTCATCTCTATCTGGCGGCAGGCGCGTTGACGAATTTGGAAGTCCTATCGTTGAGCCCAGCAGCGGCGGTGGCGGTGGTGGTCGATTTGCGACATTCCCAGTTAAAGCTCGTTCTGGTTCTACATCTGCTGCAGAGGGTGCTGGTGCTCCATATTCGTTATTGGCAACACCTCCTCCTGATCGTGGTCAATCGGATTCGTTTTCGTCTTCGGTAGCTCAAGCTCTTGCTGCTACTACTACTACCACCACTACTACCCATGAACAGATTCCACCATCGAAAATTGGAAGGTTTGCGAATGAACCTGCGCCTTCGTATGAGGCTTCTGTGGATTTGGAGCAGAGCAAGCCGTCTTCTGGGAGTCAACAATCAGGAGGGGGAGGGGTGGATGAATCCAATTTGGCTTATATGACTGAACGGGAAGAGAGTCAACATGCGAGTCGACATGTGCATTTTGGAGCGGCTGATACTGTACCTCAGCAGGAAGATCCTTTAGGGACGCCGTCTAGACAGGGACAACAAGCGAGGTTGGCACGATTATTGCAGAATGAAGATGAAGGTACGTTTTCAATATAGAGATTGATTAATTGCTCTGAGTTGACAAATGAAATTTAGAACAGGATAATAGTGGGAATATGAGGAATGAACAATTGATGGATGCTGATGCTGCTCGTGAAGTTGCTTTAGAGTTGAATTCCCCATTCGATGATAGTCAACAACAACAACAACAGCCAGCACCTCAGACGACGGCGGCGGCGGCGCGTGCTTCTTCACCGTCCCCTTCATCCCCTTCATCTTCTGGTGGTGGTGGTGTGAAAATGACGGATCTTGAGAGAGCGCCTACGTATACGGAGAAACCTATATCGTATCATAATCAATATGGTCCACCTGTCGGAGGCGCTGGGTCGTCATCGGTGTCACCACCACAATACCCTCAATACCCGTTATCTCCTCCTTCTTCATCGCCACAACAACAACAACAACAACAACCGCCTTATACTCATGAGAGTCATGATCGTGGTTATCCTCGAACACCATATCCACATCAACAAGTTCCTGAAGTGATGTCGGCAGAGGCGACGACGCCGGTGCATTTGTATCAACCTGCAGGGATGCAGCAAAGCGTTTATCCTGCTGGAGGTGGTGGGTATGGATTGAGAGAGGAGCAGGAGCAGGAGCAGGATTTTTATAATCCTTATAGTGAACATCAAGATATTGGAAATACCGGAGGAGGAGGAGGGGGAGGTGGTACACCGCCTTCGATGTTGTTGTCCAATCTGCCATCAAGTTCTCCTTTACCGAATGTACCTCAAACTCAAACTCAGTCGTCGCCTGTACATGGTTTGCCAAGTGGAGCTTATCCGCCATATAACCAACCGCTAAGACAACAATCTCCACCACCACCAGTATCACCTTCGGTATCGATATCGTCACCACTTGGTGAGAATAATAATGGTGGGAAACCTCGTTCACCGTTGTATGAAAGGCCGCCGAATGCGCCTTATATGAATAAACCGGATAGTGGGAATAGATCGACTTCGTCTTTGGGAAGTCTTACGCCTGGTGGTGGGGGAGGGGGAGGAAAGATTTCGGCTGCGGCGTTTAAGAGACCTTCGCCTAGGCTTGGTGCTAATACCAGTATGAGCGCTGCCGGTATGAATTCTACGCCGTTTTCGAATAATACGGTTAGTCCGACTTCTGGACAGGATACGCCGCCGTTGAGGATAAGTAAACCGAGAATGTCACAGCAACAGCAGCAGCAGCAGCAGGATTTGGGGGAGGGACAGTATGATTATATTGGGGCGTATTTGAATGAGGGTGAGGGGGGTGAGGAGGTGGGTGAGGGTGGAGAGAGGAGAGGAAATGTGAATGTGAATGTGGGTGCTGGTGTTGGGACGTATTATTATGATGGGTATGGTGGGGGTGGTGGGGGTGGTGGGGGACAAGGAAAGTTTACGGAGAATAAATGAGGGAAAGTTTTTTACATGCTAATGGATATTTTTCTGTTTTATGTATGTCTTCGACCTTTACATTTTTTTTTGGTTTTTTATTTTTGGCTTTGCTCTTTCTTTTTGTTGGTTTTGGTGTATGTAAAGGACTTTTTGTTTGAGTTTTGGATGAGGAGAGGAAAGATGTATTTACTTGTCCTTTCTTGTCCTCCTGTGTTTTGGCTACTATGATATCCGATCGAAATGTATGTTTTATAACGATTGATTTCGATTAACCCCCAGGCTTTGGAGTCGACTATCTGGAGGGGTGAATTTATAAATGTGGACTGATCAGTTATGCAGTAGCGCCGCAGATATTTCCGGTCCTGCAATGCATTACATCAATATTCTTTTCTCAATTCCTAGTACACTTGAAGCTTGATGATCGGAAGAAATGAAGTTGTCAATTTTCGACGTCATCGTCATCATTGCGGCACATCAAGTTTCCGCTGCGAGCTGCATTTCGCGCTGTAGCTGGATGGATCTCGGCAAGAAAACGGCGAACTCACCTCCAGAATTACACAGTGGTGGTGAGGCTGTACGAAGAACGATCACATTGTTCATTCCTATTCTTGGATCGTTCTAAGGCTCTTTATTATCAGGTATGGATGGAAAAGTAGGCCATGCTGTTGCGGGTTGCACTACGGCCCGATCCCATCTCATCGTTGTCATATTGTTTCCGAGCTTTTCGGTGCAACTCGCCTAAGAACTCATAGTAGCATGGCTCCTGAGGGCGCAACCCACAATACGCTGAGTGTGGATCAGTTAAGAAATGTTGTGAGTTCGAGCTGTGCTTGTCTACGGGAGGTGAAGAAGCGATTGAAAGGGATTGCCCCTTAGAGACCGGTCAGAACATTGCAACAATGTCATAGATGTGAAGATATCAAAGGACGACCCTCGCTCGGCCCATACTAAGTATGTATTGATATTGATGGCTAGAAGTATCAAGAAACGCATTGAAACAACTGGCTGCCAGTCATAGATACATGGTATCTCATCAGTCGAAACGTACTCTTGCCAATAAAAGTATTCATCCAAGTATTCACATTATTTCAAGAGCATACGCTCGAATACCCGATAACATGCATCGGGAACTATATTTTGAATTATCCACCATCTATCGTCCGACATCAACTGCGAGAGTAAGAATTTCATAACCAATCGTGGCCGTGAGGTAATAGCCCATTGTTCATATAAAGAACATGTAAGTATGATTTCAGTGCCAGCCCTCCCTCCCCATCTTAGCTACTCGATATTCGACTCCATCATCTCGTGGCTGCTCCAAGAGTCATATGTCCAATGATGATGAAGAAATCCTCTAGTAGTTGGTGGAGACGTCCATATGTTCCGATTAGCGACCATATGTGTAAAATTGAATAAGGAAGTAGCGTGATCTACGCTGTGTGAAAAGCGTGGAAAAGAAGTCGCAAGAGCGTGCCGCTGTATCCCTGTGTGGCTGACTGCCACCTCCAATCGCTAATTTTGTCGCCCAGCCTTTCTCATACCTACAATACCATCCAATGAGTTTGTCAGTCAATAGGAAACGCAAGTCATATGTTCAAAAAATGGCTGCGAATCGACGTCCGATATTCCTCCAAAACTGCAATCATGGCCCAATTGTTCTTCTGACACATAAAGCATAGGTGACTGGACTGTTTGTGCTCCCACTCTACGATGTTCCAACAAGTCGCAGATTTTCTAACATGTTCCTTCTTTTTCGCACTCTTGTATGCTGATTTTACCAATTGTGCAAAATTCTTCCAACACCCAGATGACTTCTCTCCAACGATTGACTATGATTTCGTCGTTGCCGGAGGTAAGCATATTTAAAACTCCACTCTGCAAGTTGTTCACCTGACGCTTTTATATTTAGGTGGAACTGCGGGACTCGTTGTCGCAACTCGACTAGGGGAGAATCCAAAGTGGAAGATTTTGATTATTGAAGCTGGACCATCGTATGTATTACTTCCGGCGACTGTCGCGCGTGTTCGTGATTTGAGGGTTACTTAGGAATGATGATGTTTTCGCAACTCATGTTCCAGGTCTTTCCCCGGGACCGGAAATTGACTGGAATTACACCACTACTCTTCAAACTCACTTGAACGGAAGAGACATGGAGTACTCACAAGCGAAGATATTGGGTGGCTGTAGCTCCCATAGTAAGTGTCACATAGGATTTAAGTGAATCCCTGGGAAACTTACGGATCAATGAGATGGAATGATTTACACGCGAGGGTCGAAGGACGATTGGGACCGGTGGGCCGACTTAACTGGTAATGAAGAATTCCGTTGGGATAAGATACTGCCCCTTATGATGAAGGTAGTCTCTTCGACTAGCAAACACGATCTGGGGTTTTGGCTCAATTGATGAATCTAGGGAGAAAGGTTTACTAAAGATATCGAAAACCAACCCGTGGAAGGTCGTTTCGATCCAACCGTTCATGGCCTTCATGGAAAGCTATCCGTGACAGTATCTCCTCTCAACGTCACCAATCCCTTCAACGACCTACTACTTCAAGTGACAGAAGACCCGGGCATGAACGACGAATTCCCATTCTTATTGGATTTGAATGGAGGGAAACC
Source organism: Agaricus bisporus var. bisporus H97 (assembly GCF_000300575.1). Lineage (NCBI taxonomy): Eukaryota > Fungi > Basidiomycota > Agaricomycetes > Agaricales > Agaricaceae > Agaricus > Agaricus bisporus. Next base: position 1,077,820 of record NW_006267347.1, read on the forward strand.
CTTGGGTATCGGTGAGTTCTCGAGCGTTCAAAGCTCTTCTTAGGAGATAAGCAATCTCACCCAACGGTGACAGGTTGGAGGCCAGCTACTATGACCCATAATGGTGAGCGAAGTAGTTCTGCTACAGCTTACCTCGGCACAACGAACGACAATGTTCATGTATTGCTTAACACATTCGTCACTCGTGTATTACCTGCCGGCGATAACAAGACGGATTTCAGAGTCGTTGAGTTTGCTGCCGATCCACAGAGTCCAAGGGTGCAGGTAAAGGCAAAAAAAGAAGTTATTGTGGCAGGAGGTGTCATTGGTTCGCCACAAATTCTCCTGAAGTCAGGCATAGGAAAACGAGAGGAGCTCGAAGCGGTCGGAATCAAGACGTTAGTGAATAATCCAGCGGTCGGAAAGAACTTTTCGGATCATGCAATGGTTCCTGCTGAATTCGACACAAGTCTTCCAACGACAGAGTCAGTCTTCATATAGGACTCGCGTCTGATACTGACACAGCTGTAGTTACGACATAGATGCGGCAATAGCGGAATGGAATAAGACTCACATGGGGCCGGCATCGCACTCCGGCCACCTCAATCATGTCGTTTGGGTGCGTCTACCTAAAAACGTCAGCCTTGGTGCAGCAGACCCAACGGGAGGTGAAGACAGCCCTCATATCGAGCTATCGCTGGTATCAATCAACGCCAGGGCTCCTGAGATGATAGCGACAGAATCAGAAGGTAGGTGACCAACTGATGCGTCGAACGTGTGAGGAAACGAAGTAATCTAATCATGTAGGCACCGTTCTCCGCGTATCCACTGTCAATCTCCATCCAATCTCGCGTGAGTGCTCTCCAGTGGAAGTGGCGCCCGAATCTGACACAGGATTAGGGGGATCTATCACTCTCAATAGCTCCGACCCGTTCTCTTATCCTCTTATCGACGTTAATTTGCTCGCTCAAGATCTAGATTATGTTATCTTGCGCGAGGCACTTCGAAGTGCACAACGACTGTTTTCCGCTCCATCTTTTGAGAGTTCAGTAAAGGCTGTCATCTCACCTCCTGCGAATGTTACCTCGGACGACGAATTGGACGCTTACATTCGAAGCAAAGTGACTGCATGGATTCATGGCGTAGGGTCGTTATCTATGTCGCCTCATGGAACCAGTCATGGCGCAGTTGATCCAGATTTCCGTGTGAAGGGAACTCAAGGACTGAGAGTTGTTGATGCGTCTATTATTGTAAGGACATCCAATTTCATACATTGCTTTGCGTTATCAATGTCCCTTTAGCCATCCACCGCAAGTGGACATACACAGGCAGTGGTATACGGACTTGCCGAAAGTGCAAGTTTAACGATTGCGAGATTGTGGCAATGAGGTGAAATAGGGTGAGACTTCTATTTGGTGTTCCTGGAAAAGAAGGTTTTTATCTAAAGTGTTATCCCTGTCTGTTTATCGTCAGTATATGAGTATTTCCGTATCGTCGAGCAAGATAGAAATCGTATTTGATTGTGTAGACGGTCGTTATCGTCCTATGCCATGCCAGAAGGATAAATATGGTGACTCTCTTCCACTGATCCTCTTTCTACCTAGTTATCATTATCCGTTCTTATTATCTATGAAACCGTCCGGAAAATTATCTTTCTCGATCCAGATTCTGGTTTGAAGCTTCGGGAGGGGACGTATGTATATATATAATCAACAAGGAGTATGTCATACTTTTTGTTATCTTCCATTGACTTGCGATTACGGCAGATTGCGGGTGCTCAGTAAGCCCTCTCACCCGGCCCGACACGAACACCGTGGCTTCACGGGTTTTTCTCGGGTTTGTGATGTATCCGTATACGCGTATCCAGGGTTCCGACTTTCGAAATGATGCGCTCAAGAGGTTCACCCCGATAGTTCGTACGGAGTAGTTCTTCCGCCAGTATCCGGCCTTGATACACGACAGGTTAAAAGATATTACCTCGGAAATGTCGGCGCGACGCGTAGTTTCCGAAAGACTTCGGACATGATAACAAATATTAATGCATTGGCGTGCTCCCACACTTTCCCGGAGATCGCGATTGGAGATGCTTTCATGACGCTTGTGAAATGTTTGAGTTATAATCGGATATTGTACTATTGTATGTGCGAATTCCTAGACAATTTTCCAAAATTGTATCTCTTTTTTGACTCGGGTCAGAATTTTTCGCTCGAAAATAGGTCATTACCTCACTCGATTCCGGGGACAAGGTTCTTCCAAGGGTTGAGTTGAGGCGCTTCGGCGTGGAAATTGTTAAAACGCATTTATCACATTCGTGTACTATATAAACTCCCCGAGCCGCCACAGCGACTCGAGTAATCGGATAATACAAATAGTAGAGCATCATCACCTTGAAAACCCAAGGTGGAAAAATCAAATCGTTATCATTATTAGAGTCATGTCCTGTTTAATCCTTCTTATTAGGGTCGACCATACGACCCTCGGCGAGTTGGTTCAGCTCGTCTTCTTGTCTATCTAGCTTGAAGACAGAGATCCAGACGAGGCAACCAGTCAGAGTTGCAAGGACAGCCATAACACCGTAATTCCAAATGAGAAGTGGATCTTTCGCCAGTGCTGGAAAAATAGCTCTCACGTCGGTTGTTTGTATTTTTAGCGATCAGAAGGTTTACGTACCGACAAAGGCCTCACCCAAGGCGGATGCGAGAGCGGAGGTGAAGAGGAAGATACTTGTGACCAAAGACTTCATGTTCTTTGGGCCCTTTGTATACGCATATTCCAACCCAGTAATAGAAGCCAAAATTTCACTGAAAGCGACTAAAACATATCTAAATGGGTTGAAACAATGTCAGCGATACTTTGTCTTCGGAAGGATTTAATTGGCCAGTCATCACACTTACGCTCCGGATTGTATCCAAACATTAAGGGGCGATACTTTCCCTTCACATTCGCTAGCAAATTCTCCACAAGGGCTCGTCTTGTAAATGTAGGCCTGGACAACGGCTGCCCAAACCATAGCAGCCGCACCTAAAAAGAAACCGAGTGTGATCTTCTTAAGCGCAGTAAAGTTCACACCACCACGGCGAAGGGCTGGATAGATCTTGATGAAAGAGATAAATTAATAATCGAACTGGCGGAGGGTTATGGCTTACGAAGATATCGCAGATGGGAATGAAAATGATTAGAGCAAAAGGGTCCAAATTCGACAACACTTGATTAGGCAAACCATGGGTCGACATTGTTGCCGCTTGTGAGACCAAGTTTCCATTCAATTGGTTGTAGGTCAGCCCTTTCAAAAAAGTCTCAACCAGTGATATCACCGAGAACAATCATAGTTGACGCACAGTAGATGGGGAACCAACAGAAGACGGCACAGGCCTTGAAACCACGTCTGACTTCATCAACCCATTTATCGTCGAAAGTCATCCATCTCGGCTTGGTACCCTTGACACTACTCGGTTTCGCATTCTCCCAAAAGTTGGGGGACGTCAAGTTCTTGTAAGTCTTGTGAGGATTCAAACTCCATTTCCCCTTGGCGGCATAGAACCATAGGCGAGTGACGGTTCCGAGGACGGAGCCAGTGGGAGGTGACTTGATGTAGCGGTTACGGCCATACCAGAGAACGATCGGGCAAATAAGGTATACAATGGTAGGAAGGGTATAGGCGACCCAGAATCCTACGTACTGGAAGTAAAAGTTAGAACCCAAGTGTGTATTTGGAGATAAAAGGTGACTTTACCTTCTCTGAAAATGCCATTGAAATCTGGCCGACAAGGGCACCGACATTGATAAACAAGTAGAAATACTGATTGAAATTTGGGTTAAGACACCAGTATAGATCTTGCACCGGTGTTACTTACCATGTAAATGCGAGAAATAGTCATCGCGGGGTCTACAATCACTCGTTCGCCTTTTTTAGTGACAACGAAAAGTTTCTTGTATGGGTACTGTTCTGCGATCAATGGCGAAATGTTGGCCTTGAATAGACCGGATCCTTGGGGAATAACCTTCAGCCATGGTAGAGATCCAGGACCATGGGACCTACCGAATCCGATAATGATGATAGCAACACAGAATGCGCCAATAGAACTCTTATGTTCAATTACCCCGGGAAGACCAGTAATGATCAGGATGATGTGGCCCAAGAGAGTAAAGACGACAGCCCAGCAAATTGTCTTATAACGACCCCAGTAGGTATCCGCGATGTAGGCTCCAATGAGGGGCGTTACATAGCACCTGTCGGTCGAGATGAGGGATTGGTCAATTTGATCAATTGCGACACATACCAGAATTGATTGAAAGTTGTAAGGCCGGTGGACGCTTGTTGACCCATTCCTAGGGCGCCTGACTGCCCATTAGCACCACCCGCACCGGTATGAGATCCTGGGGGAAGCGGCCATTGAATGAAGTTGGTCTGTTTAAGTACAATGAACAATGAACAACAGCGAAAAAAGGAAAAAATTCTTAGACCCACATATACGACGCTGCAACCATAGAACTAGATCGAGCAATTCAATTCATAACTTGTAGATTTTCCATAATTGGAAAAGATAGCTCACCGAAAATCGCTCGGCGAGCTCGACAAAGGCGATCACTATATCAATTTTTTTCAATTTCACCTCAGATGATTAAAAAAGGTAAACATCTTCCTCACGGTAGGCATTCCACGGGATCGCATCGGAAATGCGCCTGAGGCTGAGGAGCTCCTCCTGAGTGGGAAACGTCAAGCCATCATGGATGCCATCCAAGTCGGTCTCAGAATCGGATACGCTCTTGACGTCCGGGTCATGCTTCTCACTACCCACTTGCTTCACCTCACTTATAGCGGCAATGGCAATATCATCGTGCTGGATTGCGGCCATACCTTTTTATCCGGTGCTCGACAAGAACAACAACTGGAGCAAGATTCCCGAAGTGGGAAGAGGACAAATTGTGGTGAAAAGGGACAATGCAGCCCTTATGGTGGCCTTAAGAATACTCCGGCGAACAGCCTGTGACGAGGATTTTCTGAATCAGGCCTTCATTCAGACAAACCAGGATCTCGCAGACTGCGATTGAACCTAGTTAAATCTAGGGTTGAATCTAAGTGCATGTGGTACAGTCATTCTGGATGGGTGGAATCTGGGTGGAATGTCAAAAATTATTAAAATAGCGTTTGTCAAAATTTTGAGCCAATGTGATGTGTGTTCAGGTCGTTCGTAACCCCGGTTGGCGCGAGCGAGAACCCAGCGAGAACCTGCGCTGAGCGCTCACGACAACACGCACTAGTCACCTGACCAAATCGTGACAAAAGTGTTACATTTGCCCATTTTGCGGGTTGCCAGCTTAATACCGCTGGCAAATGGAAACAATCGACAAAATCCTTCGCGTCATCTTTTTGAAATCGGTCAATTCCACAACGTGGCGCGAGTGAATTTTTGAATTTGGCCGAGAATCCAACGGTATTATCATTTCAAGATGAGATCAGAGAGGATTTCACGGCAGAAACGCCCCTTCGGCTATTCTGATCAATGAAGCGTTTGAATTGTGGTCACTGTCAAGTCACATCAGGTGACTAGTGCGTATTGTCCATGAACCCAACCTTAAGCTACGTCCACTTCACTTCGGGGGTGAACGCGCGAAGTTCATCGTTAATATTGGTCATGAGACCACGAGACGGCTCCACTGTTCATGGCCGAGTTGACGGGAAAACTGCCGCTGGCGCTGCGGCTATGTGGGGGCCGGCGGAAGAAAAGTGTTGAGCGGGTATAGTGAGCATGTGGAGGCATGTTATGCTGACATCTTGGAGCCATCTGTACCTTGGATACTTGTGTTCCGGAAGCAGTCATGGAATTGATATGCGGCGTCGGCCGACCCGACCATGAGGTGCACATCAGACGCATCTCAGATAAATCGGAGGCGACTGGCTTCCGTCTGCTATCTAAGACACGCCCAAAAGGATCATGTTGTTAGGTAAGGACGAAGACGGGTGGGCTCGAGAAACTTCCCTGACCACCTGTCGCGGTTCTATATGAGGCGCGGAAGCAATGGGAAGAAAGAAGGGGAAACTAACCTTTCGAACCAGCCAGCCAGGGGCTAGACGGGTGAGATCCAGTAGCCTTAACTGGCTCTGGAGTCGCCCTGGAGTGGGTCGTGGACCATTGACACCTTCATTGGATTACCTTGATGGGAATAGGATAGCGAGATTATGGGATAAAACTACCCAAACTATGATACTGGATGAAATGATTTTAAAGTTATTGATTGCGAGAGATACAGTACAGTGGATGAAATGGTAATTGGACCCTGGCGAGGCTGGAGAAACGATCAGGCAACCGAGTTGTGTGTGCGTGTTGTGGTGCCTGTCAGGTGCTATCATTGTACACCACGCGCCAAAAATAAATCAGCATGCTTTTATCCACTGGAAGCTAACCGGCGATATTTTTGGGGCTGGCGTAGTATAAAGATGCCCCCGCCGGACCGTTTTTTACTTCTACCTGTCCCTCACCGCCATGGCTGCCGTCGCTGATGGCCCCGTCCTCGACCTTGCTGAAAAGCATCCTGAGGTTGTAGATGATAAAGTTAACGCGAGGGATGAGGTCTCCAGTGAAGTCGACGAGGTGGATGACGTCCATGCGGGACTCGAATTCCCCACCGAAGAAGAACGGCTGACCCTTCGCCGTGTTGCGGACGCATTACCCTGGACCGCATACTGTACGCCCTACAAATTTCTCTATATTTCGAGTCACTAATGGAAACGTGCCGCCAGTGATTGCGTTTGTGGAACTTGCCGAGAGATTTTCAGTGAGTTGGGTTCGGTCTAATGTGTCATGCCTGTGAAACTGATTCAAAAATCCACAGTTTTATGGCTCCCAAGTCGTTTTCGTACGTGCCACACTACTGTCCTATAAAACCAATTCACGAATATCTATTAGACCAACTTCATTCAACAACCACTCCCGCCTGGCTCTCACACAGGTGCAGCCGGTCTCATAGGCCAGGCTGGTGCCTTGGGCTTGGGGCAAAAGGCCGCAACGGGTCTCAACACTTTCTATCAATTTTGGTTCGTTACTGAACGTGTCCTCAACGCCATTTACTGATACTCTCCAAGGTGTTATATTACTCCTCTCTATGGGGCCTATATCGCGGACACTCGCTGGGGACGGTACAAGACTATTTGTATTGCTGTGGGGATCGCTCTCGTTGGACATATCATCTTGATCATTGCTGCTCTACCCGGTGTCATCGAGAAAAAGAGCGCTGTCGGCGCGTTTGTTGTGGGAATGATAGTAACTGGTCTCGGTACGTTGCCCACTTCGAGCTTTCTTTTTTTTTGCATGTTTGCTTATGGTATACAGGCACGGGCTTTTTCAAGTCAAACATCTCTCCATTAATTGCTGAGCAGTACAAGCGGACTAAAATCTTCGTTATCACTACTCGACACGGCGAAAGAGTGATCGTCGATCCATCTTTGACGGTTTCTCGCATGTACATGGTGAGTTAATCGTTCTTGTCGCTCCTTTACGAGATTGTTGACCACCCCCGATCTTCAGTATTTCTACCTGTTCATCAACATTGGGGCAGTCATTGGTCAAATTTCTATGACTTACGCTGAGAAAGTGCGTCCTTTTTTGAAGTATATCATGATTATGGTCCTCACAAAGCTCTCAGTTCGTCGGCTTCTACCTTGCTTTCACCTTGCCCACTGTTGTCTTCCTATTATGTCCATTTGTTCTTTACTTCGGACGACACCGCTACAACCGAACTCCTCCCACTGGTTCCGTGTTTTCCACAGCGTTACGGTTATGGAAGCTTGCCGCTCGAGGGAGGTGGAGTCTCAATCCTATGCAAACATTACGAAACATGCGGGCAGATGACTTCTGGGAGAATGTGAAACCCAGTAATATAAAGGTAGAGGATAGACCCAAATGGATGAACTTTGACGACCTGTGGGTTGATGAAGTACGAAGAGGATTCAAAGCCTGTGCTGTCTTCTTATGGATTCCGCTCTACTGTATGTGGTTTTTCAACTGTGCTTTCGATGTACGGCGGCGACTCACTCCGATTTATTCAACCAGGGCTTACATACAACCAAATTAACAGCAACCTGTTATCCCAGGCCGCTACTATGAACACTCACGGATTACCTAACGATATTTTGTCAAACATCGATCCTATCGCTATTATCATCATTATTCCCATCTGTGACTTGCTTGTTAGTGTCCCTCAAACCATATACGAACCATACTTACTGAGATCTACTTCAGGTGTATCCGGGTCTACGAAGATTAGGAATCAACTTCAGTGCGCTGAAGAAGATTACCGGTGGTTTCTTCACAGGGGCATTGGCAATGACTTGGGCAGCCGGTCCGTTCCCATGCTTCTTTATTATGTTTTATTATTGGCTGACGAGTTTCTTTTTCCAGTTCTCCAACATTTCATCTACAAGGTATGTCCGCTTCTTGGAAGCTTGCTGATGAGAAAGCTAACTCCCTTCATAGACCAATCCTTGTCATTATTCAGCTGCGACTTGTAAAGATGCGGAAGGAAACGCCATTGTATCGCCTCTCAACGTCTGGCTCCAAACTGGAGCGTGAGTACTTCTAGTTTTAAACCGTTTTCACATCTGACATAACTACTACAATAGCTACTTCCTGATCGCCGTGAGCGAAATCTTTGCTTCTATCACGGGTTTGGAGTATGCTTTCACGAAAGCACCCACGAATATGCGGTCTTTGGTCATGTCCGCGTTCTTGTTCACATCTGCGATTGCCTCGGCTATCGGTGAAGCCTTCGTTTGTGAGTTATTTTCGTTCGCATCACAAAAACCCGTCATTAATCACGTATATAAATAAGCCTTGTCAACGGATCCCTTGTTGGTTTGGAATTATGGTTCGATGGCGGTTATAGCTGCGATTGCTGGTGCGCTCTTCTGGCTCTCGGTTAGAAGATTGGATAGGGATGAAGACAAACTTAATAATTTGGGATCGGGACACATGGAACCGGTTCGGAGAGACAAGGAGATGTAAAAAAAATTTCGCAATCCCCATTTCATTTCTCTCCCTCTCCACGTCCGTCTCGGATCTTTCTGAGAACGTGTGTATTGTACCTTGTAATGAAGTATTAAAATATTCAAATATTGGATTCGGCAATCATCTTAAGCATGTGTGTCTACTCAGTGTCCTACCCTTGATGAATATCTCGTCTGGTTAATGTGCTGTTGCTGCTGTTGACCAACCGGTCCTTAACCTTCCTTAACCCCGTGTATACCCCCAGTAAACGCGATCAAGCCAACGTGACGTTGTAAGGGATTTCCAAGTTCCTTCCGGTAACCAATGGCCTAAATTGCGTTAAGACAAATGTTAATGACGATGTCCCTGTGGGAATGAAAAAAAAGCACATGGCACATTGACAGAAATGGTATAATTTTAAAATCATCATTATATCGGATTTGACAGGTTGATCTTTTGATATCTTGTGAGGGCGGGTTAAAATGAATGGATGTGGGAATGTGGACCTGTTGTTAATACAAATTTAGAGCTTGATCGAGTTGTCATTTATGTTTTTTTTTCGGCTGGACGGCTTTGTCAAGGTGGTGATATTACCGGGGAAATATCGGTAAGTGGCTATATATAGCATCTCGGGATGTGAGGCCCGCACGGCGCAAACGTAGGCCTACGTTCATGTTAGGCAAGCGCCGCTCCCCAGCCTTAACATTCTTGTCTAGCAACCCAAAAAACGCGAAGGGTAACGTAGAGCAAACGGTGAGCGGGGAGCAGTGAAAGGACTTAGGAACCCTTTGATTTGCGGGTCCATCTGATTCCTTGTGAACGGTTCCAGCATGGACAAAATTTCAATAGTCCGCCCTCTTTCAACCCTTGTTTCAACCGCTCGCATGGGTCGCGTGCGCAAGTTTTGGCATAGTTTTGAGTCTCTGTATCGAGAATTTATCCACCCTTTGCTTCCGTATGATGCCTATACAGCCCACACTTTAACAACTGTGTCGGGTGGTTTACAGGCATGGCAGTAAGCCTGGAATTTGACGGAAGAGTCGGTAAGTAGCACCAGAAGACAATACTTGAGCGTGGATGACCGGAATCAATTCATACACCGAGGCATTGTCAATTCCGGCTATTGATGAGATTACCCGGTTTGGGCATGTGATTCCCTTTTGCGCCACGGAGTTTTCCGGTGGAGTCAGTTCGTCATAATCACAGCTGTCTCTATTAGTCTCTCTTCTCATGTCTTCACTATCCTCCATCCGTAACGCAAATGCTACTTTTAACCCTAAATATACGCCGGTCGCGGTATTTGTGGGAGGAACATCTGGGATAGGACGTGCAATGGCTGAAGTACTTGGGCGACATATCGAAGGAAAAGTTGACATAGTCATTGTCGGACGGAATAAGGAAGCCGCAGACGAGCTTTTCTCTAAAATGCCTTCCCCAACAGACAAAACATATAAGCGCGAATTCATTCGTTGCGATGTCACACGGATGAAAAACGTAGAAGCCGCTACTAAGGAGATTCTCGCTCGACATTCAAAGATCAATTTTCTAATATTGTCGCCGGGGGTGTTCACGACGAGGGGTCGGAATGAGACGGAGGAGGGTTTGGATACCAAACTCGCAGTGCATTATTATTCTCGATGGAAGTTCATCAAGGATCTACTCCCCGTTCTGAATAAAGCCAGCGAGGAAGGAGAGGATGCCAAAGTTTTCTCCGTGCTTGCTCCGGGAAAGGGTAGTGAAATTGATTTGAATGATCTTGGCCTCAAGAAAACTTTTTCTGTCACGAAGGCTGCGCTCCAAGCCCCGACGTATAATGATTTGATGATGGAGGTGCGTCTCTCAAGCGCTTGCTGTTATTATTTGATCTCAATCATGTGAAATTTTCAAGGCTTTTCATGATTTGAATCCCGCAGTCACTTTCATTCATGGGTATCCAGGGGTTGTTCGTACTTCATTGTTTGAAAAATCAGACTCTACCCTCGTGAAATTCGCCAGCCCCCTGGTCAATCTCTTACTCTGGCCTGTGTTCACGTCACCGGAAGACTGTGGAGAATATATGTGGCATGCAGTATTCAATAGTACGGATGGCGTTTTCAGAACGGGATCGAAGGGTGAGGATCTAGGGAAACAGCGGTACTTTGGCAGTGAAGAGGCAAAGAAGAAACTGTGGGACCATACAGTAGAAGCGACAGCAGTTGACTCCTAATGAAGTGTAGATTATTAATTAATTAATTATTGACCTCGTGGCGATCCTTGCCTTTGATCCGGTCGTCGACGCGTCGTTCCGGCAACTTTTCCCATGGCCACCCTTAGCGAGCGCACACACTGTCAATCGAGTCAGCGACCACGTCCCAACGATGTATAACAACCTCGCCTGTTAACCTCTGTTCACTTTCAACCCACCATGCAAGTAGTTAAAAAGTCTCTCCGCTTCGTTGTCCCTCCATTAGCAGTTGGTATGGTCATTGGGGCTACCTGTGATTTCATCATGGATTACAACGATCCCGAGCCGGTGCATTATTCCCCACAACTTGCTCCTACGGCTGTCTTTGTCGGCGGTACTGCAGGTATCGGCCGTGCTATGGTCGAAAACTTTGGCAATCGTACACTGGGAGACGCCAACATCGTCATCATCGGACGAAACCGCGCCGCAGCAGAAGAGATCATCGCCCAGCTACCAAAATCAAAAGACCCAAATGTCAAACACGAATTCGTTCAATGTGACGTGTCTCGTATGAAAAACGTCCGTGATGCGACACAACAAGTCCTCTCGCGCCATCCTAAAATCAATTTCCTGGTTTTGACTGCTGGTTTGATGTCGACGAAGGGAAGAAATGAGACGGAGGAAGGTCTGGATGTCAAACTTGCTGTTCATTATTATTCAAGATGGGCGTTTATCAAAGGCTTTATGCCCGCTCTGGAGAAAGCCATTGAGGGGAAGGAGGATGGGAAAGTGATTTCTGTGCTCGCTGCTGGGGAGGGCCAGGGAAGAATCGATATGACTGATCTGGGACTTGCAAGGACATTCTCGCTCAGCCGCGCTGCGTCGCATGCTGCAACATACAATGACTTGATGGTTGATGTAAGTCTCACAGAGTCTGACTCCCTCAACTGTTTCTGACCCACCCGTTCTCTCACACAGGAGTTCGCGTCTCGTCACCCAGGACTCACTTTTATCCATGCGTACCCCGGCTTCGTTCGCACTAACTTGTTATCATCATCAGATTCAAGCGCACTCCAAATCGCTGGCCCCGTTTTGAACTATCTTTTGTCGCCGTTGATGTTACGTCCAAATCGTTGTGCGACAAGAATGTGGGCTGGTGTATTCAACCATACCGGAGGCGCTCATCAGTTGTCGTCGTTGGGGAGGGGGTTGGAGACACCGTTTCATGGCACACTTGACCAAAGACAAAAGCTTTGGGCGCATACTGCCCAGATCACAGGGGTGACGAGTAAATGAGACAGATTCTTTCTCTGCTTTCTTGCTTTCAGCTTACCCTCCTCAAGAAATAAAATTTCCATTTATTACCTTGGCGATCAAACCTTCTGTCTTTCATACGTAACCAATCCACTCAGTTTTAAATGGACTGCGTAAAGTGAAAGCGCGAGTGGAGCCGAAGAGAAGCCCGCTGGTCCACTAGCCATTCTCGGACGCCTCCAAGAATAAAAGACACCGGAAATGCAACAGCTTTCTGGTTCACTCGCCTCATACCATGAAAACCACACTCAGGTTTTATGCATTGCTAGCGGTCCTCTCTGCCCCCCTTGCTGTGGTTCAAGCCCAGTCTAGTACTTCTGACTCTTTGATGCCTGCAGCTGTCTATAATGGCGGTCATAATGGTACAACAAAAGTTGGTCTACGTATTGCTAACGGAGGCGCTGGACAGTCGGGGCTAATTGGCGCCTGGGGCGACGCGTTTATCAACTACATGGTCGGTAAAGGCCATGAACCTTTTACCGTGAGTCTATCCGTTAGGTTTATTAAGACTGTTAATGACAATTGCTGTTAGGTGGAGTGGTATCTGGGCGATACGACCCAGAGTATTGAGTATTTGGAGAAAGGTCAGGTAGATGTTGCTGTGACCTACAATGAGGCTGCGGAACGGCAGGTCTACGATTCTGAGCTGGTGTCCGCTTGGCTCTACGGTTTTCATGTGAGTACTAGTACTGACGTCATATTTGACATCACATTTTGACGTTCTACGTCTAGGATCATTTCTATTTTGTCGGACCTCCGAGTAACCCAGCCCAACTTTCCACCAACGATTCTATTCTTGCCATGGCGCGTAGGATCGTCCAGGTCGGAAATCAACAAGCTGCAGTAAGATACTTTTTCCATGAATATATGAAATTTAAACTTATGCTATTCGAACTCGCGTTAGGTCCCACCAACCAATGGCACTGTCACCCGTTTTCTTTCTCGGTATGACAAAAGTGCCACGAACATTAAGGAAAGCGAGATTTTCATCAAGATCGGCCAAGTGAGTTTTCCAAAAAGAACTATGGGATGTCAAAATGGCTGACATTCTTCCTTGGACCTTAGGTTCCATGGGCTTATGCCTACTCGAAATGGTACCATCAATACCCGCGTTTCCCCATTCAAGCACTTGAAGCTGCCTCCCTTCTGAGTGAATATACGCTCACCGACCGTGGAACATGGCTATCGAGTTCCCCAGACGTTCGATCGAGGTTGACGATTTTCAAAGCCGGAACTGATAACGAGACGGATATATTATTGAATCCCGCTCGCGTTTTGATCGCCAAAGAAGACAATCTGGTTGATAAAGAAATTGGTCAAGCTTTTGGTAAATGGGTGGTTTTGTATGATGAACAGAACAAGACTGGTGGGCAGAATGTGATTGAGACTTTCACGGGAACTGGACAGACTGGAGAAACGAAGGAGCCTTTGTATACCCGCGCACCAGTGAACTGGTCTCCTGCCAATTCGACAGCTGGCCAGTAGATTATTTGCACTTTAGATTCTGATTCTTCGTTACTTGCTTTGATCGTTTCGTCCCCGCATCAGGTACAATCACTCCTACTTTCTATTTATTGGTTGGATATGGACTTCTTAAGACCAGCTTTTCCGGATACCACCAATAAAAGAGTAAAACATTTCGGTCACATTTAGTCGTAGTCAACTGTCAAGTTGACATTTCACTTGACTTGACAACGCTGATGATATAGAAATCCGGCTTGTTGTTAGAGGATGAAGCTTAAGCAAACACACTGTCACCTCGTACCGGATGGTAGCGAGCTAAGAAAATAATTCCGAGCAATGACGACAATGGTTAATATATCTACAGGTCGATAGACTTGCAGCACTGACAAAACCCACATCGCTATAATATTTAAATTAACACTTCCCACCGGATTTAGCAAAGCGATTCTTTCTTACCTTTGCTGCGGAAGATCCAAAATCCAACTCGTCAAATTCACCAAGATCAGCAAGATTCACTGGAGGCCGCGATCGGACAGGTGCCTCAAAGTAAACACTCGCATTCCCGGACGTTTCAGGACACAAGTCGTTCCTTCCATCAACAAGAATTTCTCTTCACCAGGTTTTATATCCTTCTCCTTGACACCAAAGCAACGTTCAAGTGAAGAAAGACGCTGCGTCGGAGATGGTAACCAAGGGGTTCTCTTGTTCGGGACAGCCTGTAGTTCATATTCGAAAGAGTAATTTTCGGGTTTATTGGTGGCAGTCTCGACGAAATCGATGCAATGCGAATTGAGTAATCAGAAATCGGGATTGGGCGAATATGAACGTCGGTGTCCTCAACAGATTGTTTGAGCTGGTGTACCTGTCAATATACGTCACTGCTGGAATCGCACTTGCATACGCACGCCGCTAACAGCTCCTGGCGTGTCTAGAAACTGGGTGGATTCGTCAAAAGGTTTCGCGCGTGCTCTTCCATCCTTGACCTCATCTTCCGTGATTCGATTGTCATTGTCAATTGAGTATATGAAAGTTGTCTGAATAAGGGTAGAAATCCTCGCTTGTAGTCCCATATAATCTAGAATCCGTTGTGGCGAGCAAGAAGGTATCAAAGTCATGATGTGGCTTGATATGAGGATGATAGCGTTTGCAGAGGTCCGTGAGACATTTACGGAAGGTTATTGTAAGTTTTCTAGAACATGACGCATTTACGGACGTCGACGCGATGACGGGATGACTGGGCTGATCAGGGGCTGAGAGACCTTAGCGGGTGTATATGGCCGAGCGCGTAAACGTGACTTTTTCTACGGTCATATCCAATGGGCGTCAACGAGGCACATTGCTGGACAAAGGATACAAGACTGACAGTGGTTGCTGGTGCCATGAAAGGTCTATGAAAGGTTTGAACGTTTTATAATTATTGTCAGGGAAGCATTGAATGACTAAGCATAAATAACCAGGCTCATTCCCGGCTTTATTAGTTTTCCGTCAACTTCCGTTCCGTCACGTACCCCCAGATTACGATCGCACCTACCAGAAGAGTAAGTCTGTCTTGAAATGAACTGAATGTCTGATCATGGCATTTGTTTTAGAGACTTTCTCTAGCGCAGGAGCAAGCAGCTAAATCATGGGAGACTCGACCACTACAGATCCTTTGAACGAGCACGAGCATCAGAACGAGATTGAAACTCCACCTCACCCAGCTGAAAGCCCGCAAAAACAACCACCACTGGGTATCAATAATACTCCACTGCGTCGTTATGCAGTTCTTTCGGCCATCCAGCTTTTGAGACGAATAAAACCTTTGACCGGAAATGTCGTCTTCTTATCGAATAAGCTTGCGTCAAATTTGGACATTTTGTTCAACTTTCGGAAGCCTCTACTCTCCAATTCATCGCACAACATACATCCATTCCCGTACCCAAGGTCCACTGTGCATTTGTACACAAGGACTGCATGTACATCCTCATGGATAGGATAGACGGCAAGATGCTTCTCCTCGACTGGAGGTCTAGATCTGTTGATGGTGGTCCCTTGTTCGATTTCAGGTTTCCTACGTCAAATGCTATTGGACCATTCAAAACTATTCATGAGTTTCATCTCTTTTTGCGCAACGGTATACAAGAGTGGCGCTCAGACGTGTATCCGGAAGTTAACCGCATGATAGCTTTGCAAGACAGACCTTGGCCTATGCCAGTGTTTACTCACGGAGATCTGAGTAGCCTGAATATTCTCGCGCGTGGGGATACTGTCGTCGGTATTATTGATTGGGAAACTTCAGGGTGGTTTCCATCATATTGGGAACATTCAATGGCGTGGTATGTCAATCCACGGAATGTCTTTTGGCAAGAAGAGGTGGGAAAATTCTTAGAATCAACTCCGGAGGACATGGAAATGGAAGAAATCCGGCTGAGACTCTTCGGGCACGTTTGAGAAGGCTTGTATTGACGCTGTGGTTATTTGTATATTGGTTGGATTATTCATTAAAAGATACGCTCAAACGAGATAGGATTGTCCAAACCGTATTCCATATTCAAGGCACAACCTCTTCGTTCTCCAGCAAATCAAAAGTGGGCGGCCTCCTCGAATCACCTATGCCTACACGCTCCACCTTCCCATCAAATCGGTGAGAGGATATCTTCCCGCCACAATATGTCATGGCGGTGTCCCAGATCTTATTCCATTCCAGCATACGTGTTCCTAGCGCCCCTTCGTCGGCGTCCAGCATTTCCAGTGCCTCCTTTACCCATGCAATGCAGTTCCAGCCAGCATTTTTACGTTGCCGAACCGGGACAGCGCGCAAAATTTGACAAACGCGATCGATTTTCTCCACCTTGGCAACGATAATGGGACCGAGTAGCATGTTAGTGGAATAAAACACATCTATATCACGTTCATCATAGACAAATTTCAAGCTGTTGTCTGATTGAAGCTTCTCTGTTTCGTGAAATCGAATTCCTCGTGAGCCTTGATGTTCGCGTTTGGGGGCCACAATTAGAGCCCAATGATATCTATTGAAAGGTGAGGAAACAGAGCATCAGCGATAAAATTCAACCTATACACCTGTCTCCACCACCAGGTTTTTTTTGTGCGCCACCACGAGCATAAAGAGCAATTTCGAGGCGGTCTTTATTCGATGACATTGAGCAGAGATAGATGCGTTAAAAGCTGAACGGAGTTTGCTATAATTAATTAGTATCATGGCGAATACAAACTCACCAAACTGATTTGAGGATGGTAGGCAAAGATATAAACTGATTGACGAGGTCTAGTACAGCTTTTATACGATACCCAAACGTGAGCGAATCACATGCGATTTTATACGCCCATAAGACTGTTACAGTCATAGAATCTTCTCGGTTTTTATTTGTTTTCAGCTTTGTAATTTCTTTTCTTTTCTGTTTCTTCTGTTTATTTTGGTGCTGAACAATTTGGATTCTGTTGGCGCCCAAACTTGACCTAAAATCGAATCGAGGGATTGCGGCGCGAATTGACACTGGCTATTCGGATGATTGACTTTTCTCAAGAGCAATGATAGTGAATTCGGTTTGCTAAATTTGTTTTGCCTTTAGTCGCTATGATACTAAGTACTCATAGAAATCGTCCTGCTTAACTGTGAAAGCATCTATCTCCCTTCAGTGACATCCAATAAATCGAACTCGCCCTTTATGCACGCGCTGGCGCAGCCAAAATGCCGAATGGTGAAGGCAAGTGTGTAGATAATCAGGTGGCCCGTTGAACACTGATGCAATCTTTGCTCGCCTTGCAATAGCTATTATTGGGCTTTGATTGTGGCGTAAAAGTCCCAAGGCCTCAAAGAACTCGTTTGAGAGGCATCGCCCTGGCATGAGTTTGAAATGAATATTGATTATTTCCGTCAAAATTTGGGAGCAGTTCCGATCTCGCAACATGAAAACAATGACCGGAATTGTCAATCAGCGCCGCTTTAAACATCACCGAAGTGTCTCAGCCGAATTTCTTCCATTTCCATGTCCTCAGGAGTCGACTCTAAGAATCTTCCCACCTCTTCTTGCCAGAAGACATTCCATGGGTTGACATACCACGCCATTGAATGTTCCCAATATGATGGATACCACCCTGAAGTTTCCCAATCAATAATACCGACGACAGTATCCCCGCGCGCGAGAATGTTCAGGCTACTCAGATCTCCGTGAGTAAACACTGGCATGGACCAAGGTCTGTCCTGCAAAGCAGCCATGCGGCCGATTTCCGGATACGTGTCTGAACTTTGTACCCCGTTGCGCAAGAAGACGTGAAATTCATGAATATTTTTGAATGGTCCGATCGCCTTTGAGGGTCCAGGAAACCTATAGTCGAACACAGGACCGCCATCCACATTAGAGACGCCAGGACCTGGTGGTGGGAGCGATCGAAGTTCCGTTACGAATCCCTTTAACTGCTGCAGTATCTTCCCCTTAGACTGAGCAGATCTAGACCTCCAGTCGAGGAGAAGCATCTTGCCGTCTATCCTATCCATGAGGATGTATGTGCAGTTATTATGTATAAATGCACAGTGGACCTTGGGTACGGGAATGGATGTATGTTGTGCGATGAATTGGAGTGTAGAGGCTTCCGAAAGTTGAACGAAAGGTCCCAATTTGACGCAGAGCTTGTTTGATAAGAAGATGACATTGCCGTCCGAAGGTCTTATTCGTCTCAAAAGCTGGACAGCGGAAAGGACCGCATAGCGACGTAGGAAAGTATTATGGATGCCTAATGATAGATATTTTTGCGGGCTTCTAGCTTGGTGAGAAGTGGTTCCCCTCTCGTTCTGATACTCGTGCTCGTTCAAAGGATTTGTAGTGTTCGAGTCCCCCATGATTTCGGCGGTGGTGGCGCGCTAGAGAAAACAATAGTGGCATATTTGTCATTCAGTCATTTCGCTTCACGATAAACTCACTCCTCTGCTGCTGAGATCGCGATCGGAGCTGACAGTACGGAAGTTGACGGAATCAGGCTAAAATAGGGCCAAACACTGTGTCCCAAATATTCACCACTGCCGCCACATTTCTGAAGCGGAGATAAGTGCTAAGCGGGCAGCACTCAGTGTTTGTCTGTTGCTGCGTTAACTTGTCTTCAAACAGTTCGGAAGCGTGGCTTGGCTAAAAAAAGATGTCTGAGTACATTTTCAGCAAAACTCTGGTTCCACTTCGTCTCCGTGTATGGTCAGCATGATTTAGGCAGTTCTAAGTAAATCGGTTCACTGATGCTGGTGGTAAGAACACTTTCAGACAGGCTAGCAACATGAAGTTTTCTTTCCAGGCGCTCTCGCTGTGGATGGAGGAGTTGCAGATCCCGCCTCAATATCAGCTCATGCGACCCTTCTATAAAGTTTTCCGATTGAATAATAGGTTCAAGGGCACAAAGCATCTACTTGACTGTTCGCTTCTTGGTGCAAGTATGTATCATGGACCTTAAGGATTAAATCCCTGCAGACAGGGCCGTAGGGGCGCGGTACTCACAGCTTCATATCGTACCCTAATAAACCAGGAACCTACTTATTCAAGGTCCCAGCGAGAGCCATCCTGGCCCATCTCATGATCTCGACGAGGCGTGGGCGTGATAGGTGTCAGGATCACATGACCCATGCAATAAACGCGGTTTGGCGTGGGAAGCGAACATCTCACCAATGACCCCATCCTCGAGCGCACAGAATGATAAACTTCTCGCTGAAAACCAGCAGCAGAAAGAACAGCTAGCTAGCCTCGACCGTAAAGTTCAAAAACTAAAGCGAGCAATAAATGATGTCGACAAGGAAAAACTCGGTCTACAAAGCCGGTGCAGCCAGTTAGCCGAATCGCTGGGGTTCACGGATATTGGTGAAGTTCAAAGGGCCTTAGACGTGGCAGACCACGAGGTTACGTTCAAGCAGGCTTTCGAACGCGTGCAGGTTTTGGAACTTGAGGCTAATGCACTGCGCAAGGAGAAGGAAAGCTCCGAAGGGAGGTGTAGTGAATTGGAAGAACGACTTCATCTATGTCGCGAACGCAAGTAAATACTATTTTCCTATGCCTTAATCTAAATCACTGATATTTCACTAGTGCCGCTCTGGAAAAGAACGAAAAGCGGCTCCAAGAGGAGCTAAAGGATACCAATAAGCAATACGACGCAATGAAGGATGCTCGGAAGAGGGCCGCAGAATATTATCAACGGGATCGCAGGATACTCTATAAAATTTCAAAATGGTTATGCGTGGAACCGCTGAATGAGCGACCCAATCAATTTTATTCGAAAAATAGTACGGCATTGGGAAGAAGGGAATTATTACGCGAATTCGGACCAGCGTTAACGAAATTATTGGGCCTCGATATTCCGACTCTCGAGAAAAGTTTAAAGGAAGGTCATGGTCAGTATCTTTGAGCTTTGCATTATGTTTGTTTAGCTCAAATCGTATCTTAGATGCAACTTACGCTGCTGAAAATCCCGTGGAAGAAGATAATCCTTTCATTGTCGGGAAGGATGGAGCTCCCGGACCTGTCTCTGTCCCAGTTGTTGCTTCTTCGAGCACTCCACCTGTTCGTAAACCCCTGTCTCCGTCGCTGACGCCAAACATTCCCATCAAGCGCGAAGCGATTGAACCCCTTAAACCCCTTCAGCTCTTCAAGTCATCATTACCATCGTCAGATACTGAGGACGACTCACAAGGTACCCTTCAGTAATTCCAACCAATGGAAGCGAAGAACCTGATCATCTCGATTTAGCATCCAGTGAGCTCTTCAAAATTCCATTGCCATCTGAGAGTCGAAGAGACCGCCCCGCTGCATCTTCTGATACAGAAGATGATTCTCAAGGTAATTATTAGTGCGATTTCTTCCAACTTCCATCTTTTTGAGCGTCATCTCCAGCTCCTAGCGCTTTGACTTCATCCCCCGAGCTTCCGCCTATTACCTCGCCATTTTCGGCTATGAAGCCCACAGTGAAGAGGCTCACCAATATTAACTTACCTTCGCGCCCACCATTGGATGATAGAAGACCAAACATCAACACGGAAGCGTCGACATCTGCTCTGCGATACCATGTCAAGGTCGAACCCGAGGACGATCAGAATGATATCCTTCAGGACAAGCGTCCCGCAAAAAGACCTCGGATTGGTTTGGATTCTTCTGTACAGACTCCCAAACTTGTCAAACGCGAATTCTCACTTAGTAGACGCGTTTTCTCCACTGGTCAAATCGCGAAAGGGAAAAAGCGTTATGAGAACGACGAGAACACTCCTGTTGGGAAGGCTGCTCCTACGACCAAAGTGCAAACGAGGCTGGAAAATTATACTCACTCTAAAGGTCGTGGTCGCGATACTCAAGAGAAAGAAAAGTACGTTTCTTGCCTTTCCTCTCTCGAAGATGTGACTGAACTAATGGTGGTTTTATTCTAGAACTACAAAGACTATTAATTCAGTTTACAAGATAAACCCTCAAAGGAATGGAGGCTTTGCACATCAGTATGACGAAGTTGTACGTGGCAGAGCAGAACGATCGCGGATGGATGCAGGAGATTGTGAAGAGTGTCGCGACGTACGTATTTTCTTTGACAGTTGTCGTATTCTCGTTGTGTGTTAACCATTTCTGCTCTAGTGGTATACTGCTGTTGGTCCGATGCCAATACGTGATCGAGGCCCTCTTTGGCGATCACCGTCAACGACTCCGGTTAAGCGTTGTGAAAAACACGTTTCACGAGCATCCTCTTCATCGCACAGTCATGATCGCGAACTATCACCTTCTCCCTCCGATAGAAGTCATGCGAATATTGAATATCACAAAAAGCAGATATCACGGCATCGTCACAATTGGGCTAGAGCGCAAACACCCTTTGGATTTTGGAATATTGCAATGCCGAGTACCCAAGAGGTGAATGAGATCAATGAACGGGCGGAAGAGATGCATCAGCGAAAGTTTCGTGAAGTGGAGAAGGAGGCGGAACGTGGGAGGTGGATTAGGCGTTAGCGAAATTGTCTTTTTTTATTCCTATTCTTCGTTTGATTTTGGGGCTCAGAATTTATTATTTAATAGGTAATTCGACGGATGGATATACCTTACTAGATACCATCCACGTCCTGGCGATATGGGCAATAAAGCGTTAATACTTCGGATTCATGTCCATGTCGTTGTATGCGATAATGGTCACCACCACTCTGTCCCCTCTTCAATCGGAGCTCAGGACGTTTTGAGAGAGCTCAACGTTGCCTTCAACAGGATCCTATTTCCCCGAATTGCCTAAAATCGAACGCAAGGACGCGAATGAGGGATTTCGAGTGATAATCAAACTTTACTAAACAGCTCCCTCCCTCCTTAATTCACTCGAGGGCTGTCGTTCAGCACTGCAGTTACGTTTATAGATTGTATCAAGGCAAGCTAGACCTCAGCTTTCAAACCGATCAATCTTGCGGGGGGGCAGAAGATTTGGCGAGACCCAGGCAGATGTGCGACCTTCTGTTCACACAATACTGAAACCAACTGACGTGGTTTAGAAGATGTCATGGACTGAGCGCATGTTCCATATATATCCTACGATTCCGACATCAATTCATGGCTGCGGTCCTCATTACGGCTCGGACTCGGAGGAGTGTGATGAGCAAGGTAAAGTATACAGCAACACGAGCTTTGAGAGATGGGACAAGCGCCGTTGGTTTAGATGTTTCCTTTCTCCCTCCCATATTAGACTCTGTGACTAGATTATTTGCACTATCGGCGGTTACTTGGCTCATTATTTGACTTGTGCTATTTTTGTTGCATTGTGCGGATGACGGTATTACGGTAAGTCGCTGTTCTTAACCAGACCAGCCTCATCTAAATCGCCCTATATGAAGCCAGCGCCAGCCACTGACTTTCACCTACACCCATGGCCAAATCGCACTGGTCGCTCCAGCTTTCCAGATCTAAGGACACCATACTAGAATCCGACAAGTCTCTCACCTCGATGCCCGCCACTCGTGGTAACATGTTCACTCGCCCCGGACAATACCTCCGGACTCCGATCCGCCGTTTCTTCTTTAGGTTCGAAGTCCGCAAATCTAATCCTACTGGCGTTGGTGGCAAACGTCCCCGTTCTGATAAACGTCGTGGATTTGACTATGGGCGGGGACGGAAGGCTATGGCCAATAATACTCCTCCCCTGTCCTCTGACATTGCTTCCTCGCCCATCGCCGAGCTCGATAGCCCTACTTCTGTCCATAGGAGTCGTTCTCCCTTTCCCCATCGTACTCCACCCGTCCCTTGTGTGGCCCTCCAGAACTCTGATCACAGTATCGATGCTGTGGTCATCAGTACCCTCCTCAAATTACCTTTCTGCTGTCACGAGGATCTTCTCACTATGAAACCCACGCGCGTTTTCGAAGTTGCGAAGGAAATGAATGACCGTCTACCGGAGGCGCTTCAGATCGATTTGAGTCAGTCGAGGAATTATAAGGATGTTAGAAATGAAGTGGAAAGGTTGGTCGGTATTGTTAAGAAGGCGAGTGAGGTTCAGGTTCCTGGTGCACCGTTGAAGAGAGTGAGGAGTCGAGGAGGAAGACGAGATTCAGGAAAGAAGGATTCTGATTTTGATGCCTTGAACGAGTTGGATTTACGGGCCATTAGTCCTCCGACCAGTCCTTTGGCGGTTATAAGCGCGACGAGGGGTAACAGGAGAAGGGATGGAGAGACGACTGATGTCTCAATGGTTATAAGCCCGACAAAGTTAACGATGTTGAGAGAAGAGGATGAAGACGACGAGATGGAGAGCATGGAAGAGACGGCGGTTATAGACTCGGAGAAGAGAAGGACAGGCGTCAATGAAGACTTTTTCCGCGCTATCAAGAAGCGTAAGACCTCTGCCTCATTCGATAACACCACCGAAGAAGACACCGAGATGATCACGCCTACTATGCATCGTATCAAAGTTCCCTTGATGTTAAAGAAAATGTACGACGCCAACGAGACTTCACCTACTCCCCATCGCATCCTCAGAGTCCGTTCTCAACGCAAAGTCGTATTCGACCAACCTTCCTTTGATACTTCTTTCCTCAAGGAAAACAATGTCGTCGTCAAAACCACCGTCGTCGATCGTTCCTTGGTAAACACTCGGCCTCGCTATCGCTCAGCCGCGAAATTCTCCAATTCCCGAGCCGCCGGTCCTTTACAAACGTCGACACCCAAAGTAACCCAACGTCGTTACGGCCGTCGCAACAATACTCGGTCCCCTTCCAACGTCCGCAGCGATGATAGCAGAAGCTTCTCTTCCCCTGTCTCCATCGATACAGCTACACCCCCTACCACCGGTGTGCATTCTCATTTAGCCGCTATGAGAGCCCGAGATCAGGATTCGTCGTCTTCATCTCCAGAGTGGAATTTTGTTGATAGTAGGATCCCGAGGTATAGGAGGAGGCCGTCGAAACGTCGAGAATCCAAGTCTGCCTTCGCCCAGGTTAATGATCTAGTCATGTTTGATTTTGAAGGAACGAAAGACGACAGGGATACCAACA
The DNA here is from genome assembly GCF_000300575.1 of Agaricus bisporus var. bisporus H97. Lineage (NCBI taxonomy): Eukaryota > Fungi > Basidiomycota > Agaricomycetes > Agaricales > Agaricaceae > Agaricus > Agaricus bisporus. The sequence goes on from NW_006267347.1 coordinate 1,102,199, forward strand.
AGACTGTTTGATTTGATAACATGTGGACTACTTTATCAGCATAGATCCCGTACGAATACTATAGTGTTGTATACCCTGTCTCATACAATATAACAACTCCGAAAACACCAAAAACAATCGTGGGCCTGACCGGGAATTGAACCCGGGACCTCCTCGATACGCGGTTACTACCACCCTAACAAGGAATCATACTACTAGACCATCAGGCCGATAATATATTCATCAAAATGGTCATTTAGAATCTGACGACTGTCCGCATTTGTGAACAAGCCCATCAGAAAACAAGATCACACTATTGTACAGATTAAGCAAAAATGGACATGCGATAACACTACGTCAAGATTTTCCTGGGGTCTTTACATAAGCATATAGAATGCGTCGAAAGGAGAAGTACACCTCACGTTTGACGCGCCCCGGGATGAATTTTGACAAGTACTCTACCAGCTTGGATGTCTCTTCGCCAACTGGCCTGATAAACTTTTCGGGTAGAGAAAAACCATACTTCAACATTGAATGGTATGAGTCTTAACAAGCTTTGGAATTGAAGATGACGGAACTCACGGTCCCAGTATCCCGAAGGTGAGCAGCAAAGGTGAACTTTATACCTTGTTTCTTGTACATCCAGTCAATGATATTTCCGGGAGCTGGATATAGAAGATCACAGAGTGAACCGATCTGTGGAAGATAGTGTGCATCAGCAGAAGCTAGGAAAGGACGGATCATGACTTGGTCACCGTAAACCCAACCCCGTGCACTGATTTCAAAGCACCAGCTGCGCCAGTAGCAGCTTCAAGCATATCCTCCGCATCCTTTGGCATCTTTGTGCAGCTGTGGGAAAAGGGAGCCGAGACTAGGGCTTCTAAGTTCAGAATGAATGGCCGAGGATAGTCTGTACGTACGCATTTGTCCGTAACTGCGTAAATCCAAAAACCCGACGAGATTAGGCAATGTGGTTGCAAAGTTCGCGACACTATTGACCTCGGGGGACTCAAAAGGCCGATGACCAGGATACCAGTGCGAGCACGGGTCAGCAGGTGGTTTACGTTTGGGACCCAGACTGCTAGAGGTATTCAGAGTTTCAACATCGTCTACGGTATGTTTCCACTTGAATCCCTACAAAGGCAACAGATATCAGTTTCTAGACGGCGATTAGGCCAGCAAAAACGCTCACCCAGTTTCTTATTAGCCAGGCCAAGCGATCAGAAAACGAACAAGATTTAAGCGGCATTCAGCGAACCTGTTCATATCCACACCGACGCACTGCAGGTGAGACCCGAGTACTTGGCGGTTCTTGTACCTATGCCCTATGAGATCCCCAGGAGACGAAGAGATGGAGTAGCACATACCAGTACCGATCTGTCTCCCAGGTGTAAGTATAGCCATCGGGATTAGGAACTGGTATAATATGAAAGTCCTATGTCGGGATTAGGGGACTTGTTAGCGTGATCATGTCGGAGGCGCACAAAGGTATCCAAAAGATGTCTGAGCGAGTAAGGTTGGGATGGAGGGGCAACCAAAGCATGCGCGATGTACGTTGCAGCCGCTGTTGCGATCCACTAGGCATACTGAATTCAGAAGTCATCAAGACGAATGGGGCTTCATACATACTTCACGCGCATGCTGCGCTCCTCCAATGACGAATCCTAACTTTCCTTCTTTTGATATAGGACCTAAGGTGGAATTGACGGAAGGAGCTGATAAAGTAATGGCACGCAAGTCCCGTCCTTCAAAGCTACGTCCTATACTTCGAAGCTTGATGGTATCTGGATAAAGTTTCTGAAGCTCATCCATGAATTGTTCAATTTCGAATAAAGGGTGATATGTCGCATGGTATTCGGATGTAGCGAAGGACTCCAACCTCCAATCGTCAGGGCGGGTATAGGTATAGTTCGCTTTAGTTTCAATGTAGGAGGTTGTGTGAGGAATGTCTTCAAAGCCAAAACGTGTATTTTGATCGTGGGGAGGGGTATATATGTCGATATGGGAGTCCGTGACTTGCCAGATGTCAACATCATTGTCCTGATATACAATCACGTCAGGAAGCATGCAAATAGTGTTATAGTATGCGTACAAAGGCCGAGCGTAGGATTTGTTTTCTCTGAGCGTCGCCAAGGAGAGAGAAGCGCCTCAGAATACCCGAAGTTGTGAAAGTTCTTGGCGGGTCGAGGACGACCTGGTCAGCAGCGAGAGCGAGCCCTGAAATGAGCAAAAGCGTGTATATCCGAGCAAAGGACCCGAGAATGCCTGAGCCCATGTCAAGAAACACAACCGATAATTGTTTGGAGAACGGACAGTGAAAGGGGACAACGAGGATGGGAGTGATTATATAAGTCTGTCATGTTTGTCAAACTGACAGCCTGAGACTGCTCGAACCGAAGGCCGTCCAAAGCGGGCACACACATAAAGGATTCAGGAGTTCGAAAACGCCAATAACGCCGTACCATAGTGGGTGAGGATACTCAAAGTGGTACGCTTGAACATCAACGATCAAACGTCGTAGAATCGTAGATAAATGGCATCAAGTCTATCCGACCAACAGTTTCCAAAGTTCGCGAAATAGCGTTGGTCCTGTTTCTTCAATATATGATAGGGGAACGAGGAGGGTTGAGGGTTAGAGTCATTGCGATGGTCCTAGAATCAAATCAAAAATGACTGCTTGCTTGAACGTTTGTACCAGTTTTCACTGTCACTCCCTAACTAACGCCTAATGCTGGCCTGTTCTTCGGCATTTGCTGTCATGAGACCCTACAAAGGAATGCAATTTTGGCGAACTTGTACAAGGGAGATGGAATTTAGTGCTGCGTTGCCCTTTAGTATATACTACATTAATCTCTGAAATTTTAAGTGCATCAGAAGAGTCTGAACGTGCATTCGAAGATCATCCTGCTCTCGCCAAATACTTTTGAATGCCTTTCTGGTGCTCACCAGCGATACGCTTCTGATCCCGGGCCAGCTGATTCCCGGTAAAACCCTGCTCGTCCTGGATATCAAGAAGCTCTTTCGAGAGGCCGTTCTGAGTCGTCCGGAGCCTAACAGTAAGTGGCTCTCATGGCTCATCCTTTGATTTACTATATGACTGACAGTATTCCTACTCTGCATTTCCTGTGGATGGAGCAGCACTTCGGGGATCGCTCGAGGTGCATAGATGGCGGATTGTGCAGTGTTAGCTTTACTACCGATCTCATGACAAAACAAGTTGTTGTGGAGTGTGGATTTGTTTTCGCCTCCATTGAGTTCGCATATTAATTGCTCCTCTGCTTATATGAATAACTCGTTGTATTCTCTATACAACATGGGATTTATTCTGTTTGTACACTATTAACTTATACATCACCAATGCGAGCCTTCTTTTCCTGGTCAAATAATAAAGTTAGAGCCTTGTTGTGGAGCTCCCGATGGAATACTCACAATACGTCGAGCGTCTTCATCTGCTGGATCACTATCACTGGGTTCATTACCACCAGACATGGCATGTTTGGGTGGAGTAGGGTTGGGAAGTGTCTCCTGAGTCTTTCGCTTCGAGCTCTTCCGACTAACGGGCAAGGATTCCAGCAATGACACACGGCGATGATCGACCTCCGATATCGACAAATATAGCGTGCTCCCTCTCCTCTCAATGTTCTGTCCTTATCGTCTTTCCTTTGGTCCATAAATGATTCACCCTTGTTCTTGACAACAAAGTTCAGAATGATCCGTTGAAGGATCTCGTGGACATAATCTGACAATCGTCGGACACCAGGTTCGGCCCAATGATAGTCCGACATAATTGCTTCCGCGATATCCTGGAACAAGCCGAGAAGGCCTCTGTACTCAGGGTGAAAAATATTTTCACGTCCTTCGCGAAGCATGGTAAGCATCAGGTCTCTCTCGTCATGCTCGGGAAATCCCGTTCCAGGCGTATTAAACGTGGGCATCAGCTCAGTCCAAATTGATGCATTAATGGGAACATTTTCGGCTTGGTCAGGAAAAGCTAGGAGGGCCCACCAAAAAGCAGACCAGACGGCAGATTCTCCATCGTGCTCAAGTTTATGCTGAAAAACGCCGGGCTCACGATCTGCTTCCCAAGGTTCCGTTTGTGCACCCAGTTTCTCCTTAAACAACTCCATGCGCTTCGGATGATTTGATTTGTAGGCTCTCTCGATTCTCTCGGATAACGGCAGCAATTCTGGAAAACACATACCGCGGGAGGGAGGTAGTGGTTTGCCAGCTTGAACAGCTCGAGCAATGAACATGGGTGTGCCCTCGTTACGGTAAACAACGTGATATTCCAATGAAGTGAGCTTAACTCACGGCCAGTCCATCGCGTGATGATTCGAGATCTTGACTATAGCCGAAATCGATGAGGAATATCGATGATTCATGCTTAGGTACCCTACTCATTGTTCTGTAAGTCGAGATGTTTTTCCAATGAAATACACAAACCCAGGATCGAGTAGATGCCGGATGAAAATGGGAGATGTTGGTGAGCAGGTTCCGATAGATTGAGTGTAGTCTGAATCTCGTATCATGATATTCCATGGACTGATGTCGCGGTGAAGGATTTGGCGGTCAAAATAGAGGCCTCGAGTCACTGAAAACTCGTAAAAACTCGTAAAAACGCATGAAACAATTGAACACTTGCCTTCCAGAAGGTCATACAGGGCGTAAATGACATCACGCGGTGTCTTCAAGGAGAGAAAATCGGTACCATAATCTTGTAAGCAGATCCGAACCCTGATGCGGTCGCCGCATCCAGCTTGTGCGATCTCGCCATAAAAACACACCCTCACAACGGCAGGGTATGTTCCGTGTGCGTGTATCTTGGTCAGGACATCTTTCTCCACCCAACGGCGGCCCCTCTTGATGTATTGATCTTTGATGACACGGATCGCAGACACGTCATTCCCAGGTTTATATATGAAAACATTTGAGCAAATGCGTAAAGGATTGCATGAGTAGCATAGAGATCAAGCTTCATACTTGGTGAAACCTGGCCATGCACTTCCGTTTGTTACAGAGACGTTAAATGAGACAGTATCTGGTACCCTGGACAATGTCGAATCTCTGTTCTTCGTTTGCCCATCATTCAGATACTTTATGATGGCTGAGAGCAACGGCAGATAGTCGTGTGCATTCGAAAGGCTAAGCCTCTTGATTCGACTTGCATTGCAGAAGAAGAATTCGAGGCTGTTTACTTCAACGAGAAGACCAAGCGCTGAGACAAGGTCTGGTCGGGCCCGAAGAAGGTGCGAGACACAACTAACAGCCTGGTCCACGCGCTGTTCGTGTGATTTCCCAGCCGAGTGAAATCGAATCGGCATTTCGATAGAACCCCAGTATACGTTGTCTTCCTTTTGTTTGAGTGGATACTCCTCTCGAAAAATAACGATGTCGGGTCTGGCCTTGGTGGCATTTGGATGGCGGGCAGGGGCAAGGGAACCGAATTTAACCGCCTTGAGGACTAGCGTCACATAATAAGCGTTGGATATCTGAATGAATGAGCTAGCTACCATTCTTCCTGAGACACTTTAAACAGCTTTCGAGGACATCCACAAATGCGTCCATCGTTCCAAAGGCGTGTGCTTGGTTTGTTACTTGCTCTGTCGCCCGTGGTTCTGTTTGTTCCTTTGATACGTTTTGAGCTTGCTGGCTTCCTCCTCCATACGTCCCGTCCTCCACTTGCGCAGAAGCTGGCGAATCTGCATCGATAAGCTTGTAGAACTCTATAATTCCAATTTCATCCATGGGTGGTAAGTAGTGAGTTGCCTCCGACCGTTGACACAAGGGAGGGTCAACAGGGGTACAGGTGCGCTGTGTGGTGTCCATTCTGTGAGTGCAGGAAACAGGTGCTAAAGTGTTTACTAAGCAACAGCTACTATTCGACAAAGATGCTAATTAATTGGAGCTTAATTGGAGCATGCTTTTCGGAGGACGGAGAGACTACAAGAGACCCGAAAACGCGCGGGGTACATACGAGAGCGGAAACCATAGGTTAATTCACCAGAGTACTGTATATATACATTGTAAAAAAGTTTCTCCCATCCATTACCATGACGCTAAGACGCTAGAATGGAACAAATTGACTTCTAGAGTTATAGACCAATGGAACGACACCGCATGAGGAGATGAGAAAGGAACGCCAGCTTCTTGAATATAGCGGCGAATATGAGTTGAGAGTGAGAGGGGTCCTCCCTCACATGCTCGCAGGGCGCTGACAGAATTCCGCTCTACGAAGCCAAAAAAAGACTTTGTCATGTCCATCTCAATTATGCCGGCGATGTTAATTAACGGAGAATTTATCGCGGTGCTGTTCTTATCTGTCGCTGCTATGCTACATAAAATGCACGTCTAAAAGCGAGTAGGTGGGTTAGGCATCTGTAGGACGGCAAAACCAGATCAACCCTACCTAGTATTGACCCCTCATCCTCGACTATAACTCGATTGAAAACATCAAGTGCTCTCAAAAACTAGTGGCAGTCATGAATTAGCTTGAAAAATCGGTATAACTGGTGGCTTACACTTTCGCAGGTCTCGTCGTCATCCTCTAGCTGACGTTTCATCCTGGCCTGATCTTCAGCAACTACTGATAGTCGTTTCCGGAGATCCTCCGAAGAACGGCGACTTTTGGCGATTTTGCGTCTGGTATTGTCAAAACCCTTCCTAATATCCTCCTGCTCCAGCCGAAGTTCTTTATATTCGCGCTCAAGGTCATCCTGCTCTCGCCCAATACTTTCGAAGTCCTTCCTAATGTTGGCCTGGTCGCAAGCAATACGCTGCTGATCCTGGGCGATGTTGGCCAGCTGATTCCCGATAGTATCCTGCTCATGCTGGATATGGACGAGCTCTTCCGCGAGACCATTTTGGGTCGTCCGGATACTGTCTTGACCCCGCTCAACCGCAGACAGCCGTTTGTCAATGAGCATCAACTGATGTCGAAACTTCGCGTCATTCTTCTTAAGGTCCCTTTTGGATTTATTGGAGGTTTTGGATTTAGTGGAGGGATCTACTGGTGAAATGGTAAGGGATAGTCGAGCAATGTGAAGCAAATTACCTGGATCTAGCGAGCTGTTGGCTCTTCCATTGTTCCGTTTGCTCTGTCTCTTCTTAGAATCTAGTAATGCTGTCAAGAGGTCACTGCTTGAGTTCTCCTTCGCTCTTAGCTGTCTTGTTGAGCTGATTCCCTACTCAGGTAATGAAAAGCGTGAAATTAGACCATATTATACTCTTACAAGAAGATGTGTCGGACTGTCAACTGACGGCACCATTCCGACTTTGGTGAGAGGTTGGGGGGAAAGAGGGCTAGTCACGCTGTCACGCTGTTACGGGTGCTGGTGATTGGTCAGGCAAGGTCACACTCGCTCCCGCAGAATGATTATGCCAATCGTCACTACAGGAAACATCCTAAGTACTCTTTGAGGACAAGGGGATATGTCCCCAGTAAAATGCGAAAACTTCAGAAAACAATCCTTTTTGTTGCGCCGCTAGGTCATTTGCTAGAACAGCTTCCGTCACATCCTCCTTCACAAAACGGTGCGCTATTCGGTTCGTCTGTCGTCGTATCGTATCTTCATCTGTCGTAGGTTCTGCCCCAAATATCATCATAATTGCAGTTGCGGAAAGTGTTCGACCGCCGCTCTTTTGGAGCTTATTGCTTAGGATTTCCGGACTCGGAACTTCGGGATTCGGTATCGCGTCCGGATGTAGATAATTGTCGGGGAGTCCATGCGTGTTTTGAAGCCTGTTACGAGCTTTCTCAAGCAGGGAGCGCCGACTTATTGCTCTGCTTATTTCCAAAAGCTGTTGGTGGCGGTAGGTTAGGTTAGGTTTGATTTGCGGAATTGGCGTGGTACCTACCCTGTCATGTGCTTCCTGGACAGCGGCCAGTTTCTTCGTTGCGTCCCTATTTTTGGTTACTAAAGCTGCCTTTTCAGACTCCAATTCCAAAACACGTTCTTTTGACGAGGCGTTATCTTCATTTAGTTCATCATTATCCTTCTCCAAGTCGGCTTTGTCGTTCCGTAGGTTAGTATTCTCGCGCTTGAACTTTTCCTTTTCACGCTTCAGATGTTCATTGCGGCCCTTGAGTCGAGCATTATCAGACAGCAACACAGCGTTCTCGTTCTCCAGGCTAGCCTTTACGCCTTCCAGGTTGACTTTGTCACGCTCGAGTTCGGCATTTTGGTTTTTCAAGGTGTTAACTCGGCGTCTTAGATCGCTGTTTTTCTCCTCCAGAACAACATTATTGTGCTCAGCTGTCGTGACGCGTTCGAGTAGTCTCAATACGATAGCCTGGTTATCTGGAGTGCTTGCCTCCGACGCGGACTCCGTTTCGCTAGGCGTGGTGGGTCCTTTGATTTTGTGAAAATGTCAGCCTGCAGTGCGAACCCAACATCTTCCAGAACTACTTACCCGAGTCGGATGTAGCAGAACTAGGTGGAACCTCCTCAGAGGCGAACTCATCATCCGATGATTCGGGTGTGTCTGGAAATGTCTCATAGGAAAGTCCCTTTTCGAGAGATTCGAGTAACAAGTCATAATATTCGCGTTTCAGAGGAGCAATCGTAAGCACTCTCTTCGTGCCTTCAGGAAACACTTGGCGCAGACCTGCAAATTGACCTTCTTCCGGCAATTGTTCTACCACCATATCTACAGATCATATGTCAGAAATGTTTCCGGGGGTGACATATCCGAGTCTACCTACTAGGGTACACTTCCAGGCCTTCAAAGAATTCTCCAGCAGCATCCAAAACAGAGGAGGGCAAATTTAGGACTCGGCGCAGTTTATGGGCAATTGCATCAAGCACCGTTATGATAATTTCATGAGATTCCGTTCCCCGGAAATCGTTTTCAAAATCTAGGGCATGCAAAGTGGCAACAGTCCGCAGGGTGAAATCCTGATCCTCCCGGGCAGTAGCGGAAGGGGGAGATGTTGCAGAAGTGGTCTCAGCTTTCAGAAGCGATGTCAGATTTTCTTGTGGTCGAGCTGGTAAGCTGGTTATCATAGCCATTTGGTTTGTACCCAAAGATAAGAGCTCTTCAAAAACGCCATCAACGTTTTTTGGAACTAGAATTACTAAATACTAGTATATGTAGAATTATAGCTTAATACTCACCAGGAAATATTTCTAGCTGAAGAGGAATCAAAAGCTCTTTGACAGTGGATGCGGACAACCCAAAATTTCGCAAGTCTTGCTTGAAGAGTTTCAGCCCGAAGCCAAGCACGTCGTGTATCTTATCGTTACGAGATAACGTTTCTGTGCGATCTAGTAGAGGCAAGGAGACAATCGTCCTGATACTGAAATCCGCATCCTCTGGATCGGGCGGAGATGGTGGTCTCGAAACAGCTTTTCCTTGTGCGGACGACATAGCTGTGACCAAAAAAAATAGAGGTGTTTTTGGATGTCACGTTTTGGACTTCTGACTACAGCATGTGAGAACCCTCGCTTGTTACGCCAGGACACTAGGACACTGATCCATGCAGATCAAGGGATAGTACTGGCTACCCTAGGCACGCCACTGCGTACAACCTAAAAACAGCGGATGATGCCAAGCAACTTCCCGCTACTAGTATCAGGGCACCGGCTGAATAGTGGGAAATCGAAATTACCGACATACGAACTGCCCACATTTGCGTTCAGTTCATCCGTTGCCTTATAGGCCACCTACCCAAAATCGGGGCTTATATTTCAGGGCCAATGTGCGAGGGCAGACTCCATCTCGTCTGACTTACTTTTTTAAGGAGACATGTTCTCCTTGCCCAAGGATCAAATTTTTCAAATGCCATATATATCTGTCGACAGATGGCAGGGTATAACAATCGGCAGAAATCCCTCTCAGATTTGTTCATCGTGTGAAGCAAGTACCCATTACTTCGTCCGTGGTGATAGATATCAATAAGTTTCAATGGTTACAGGCGCTCTCTCATAAGTCGTTCAACACGTTGTGCTTCGGGACGTGGAGAATTTTGATCCTTATTGTTTCTGAATGATGGACCTGCACATCCCCAGATTTAAATCTTCAAACTTCGAGCTTCCTGCGTCATGTGCCATCATGGATCGAGATATTTGATTGCGGTTGAGTTATTGTGGAAGAACGCGCGAGGAACGAGCGCGGTCTGATTTTTCGGAGCGACGACCGTGTGTGTGAACCATATGATCAATTGTGATTAGAACGTAATAACAAGATCATTTTCGAGATCCTCTTGCTCCAACCGAACATCTCGAAATTCGCGCTCAATATTTTTTGGCTCTCAATATCAGCAAACTCCGTCTTCAGATAGTCGTGTGCATTCGAGAGGCTGAGCTTCTTGATTCCATTTATATTGCAGAAGAAGAAATCGAGGCTATTGACTTCAACGAGAAGACCAAACGCTGAGACAAGGTCTGGTCGGGCCCGAAGAAGGTCCGAGACATAGCTAACAGCCTGGTCCACGCGCTGTTCGCGTGATTTCCCAGCTGAGTGGAATTGAATCGGCATTTCGATTGAACTCCAGAATACATTATCTTCCTTTGGTTTGAGTGAATACTCCTCTCGAAAGATAACGATGTCGGGTCTGGCCTTGGTGACATTTCGATAGCCGGAAGAGGCAAGGGAACTGTGTTTATCGGCCTTGAGCACTGTAAACCGCAAAGCGCCACATAAACGTTGGATAGCATGGATGAATGAGCTAGTTACCATTCTTCTCGAGACGCATTAAACAGCTTTCGAGGACGTCCACAAATGCGTCTATTGTTCCAAATGCGTGTGCTTTGTTTGTTACTTGCTCTGTCGCCCGTGGTTCTGTCTGTTCCTTTAATACCTGTTGAACTTGCTGACTTCCTTCTCCATACGTCCCCTCCTCCACTTGCATAGAAGCTGGCGGATCCGTATCGATAAGCCTGTAGAACTCTACTATTCCAATTTCATCCATGGGTGGTAAGTAGTGAACTGCCTCCGACCGTTGACGCAAGGGAGAGTCAACAGGGGTAGAGGTGCGCTGTGTGGTGTCCATTCTGTGAGTGCAGGAAAGAGGTGCTGAAGTGCTTACTAAGCAACAGCTACTATTTGACAAAGATGCTAATTAATTGGAGCATGTTTGTCGGAGGACGGACGAGAGACTACAAGAGATGGCGAGAGACCCGAAAACGAGAGCGGAAACAATAAGTTAATTCACCAGAGTACGATATATATGCATTGTAAAATTTTTTCTCCCATCGCCATGACGCTAAGACGTGGGCTCTTTCACGCTGGAGCGAGGTGTTTTTATTTTTGTAGATGTTAACTTCGCTTCTGAGATCGCTGTTCATTTCCTCCAGAGCTGCACTACTGTGCTCAGCTATTGCAACACGTTGGACTAATCTCGATATGATAACCACATTATCTGGGGTGCTTTTCTTCGGTGCGGACGACGTTCCGCCGGGAGTGGTGGCTCCTTTGATTAACTGCAAAGGTTAGCCCGTAGAAGGATTTGTAGCTGTACTACTTACCCGAGTCGGATGTCGCGGAACTGGGTGGAACCTCCTCCGAAGCGAGTCCGTCGTTCGATGATTCGGGTGCGTGCCTGGGAAAATGTCATAGGATAATCCATTTTCCAAACATCCGAGTAGCAAGTCATAGTATTTGCCAAAGAAGCAATTGTAAGCACTTTCTTTGTGCATTCAGGAAAAAAATTGGTGGAGGGACGCAGTTTGACCTTCTCTGCGACAATATCTATAGGATCTGCTTTAGTAATGTGTTCGGTGATCATAAACTCGAGTACTACCCACTAGGGTATACTTCCAGGACATCAAAAATTCTCCTGCGGCGTCCAAAATGGAGGAAGTCAGATTCAAGACTTGGCGCAGTTTTCGGGTAATTGCATGTTTCCATAATCTAGGGCATGCAAAGTGGCAACAGTCCGCATGGAGAAATCCTGATTCTCCGAATCAGTAGCGGAAGGGTGCAATGTTGCAAAAGTGGACCCGGCTTTCAGAAGTGATATCAGATGTTCTTGTGGTCGAGGAGGAACTTATCCTCAACTGTAACTCGATTGAAAACATCAACGCGCTCTCGTGAACTAAAGACAGTCATAGGTTAGCTGCGGGAAATCTTGGAGTGACTGCCGGCTTACAATCTCGCAGGTTCCCCTGTCATTTGCTAGCTTGCACCTCATGTTGGTCTGATCGTCAGGAACCGCCTATGTTTGTGTCCTGATATTCTCCAACGGCTTTTGACGATTTTGCGCCCGTTATCAGCAAAACCATTCCTGATACACTCCTATTCCAGCCGAAGTTCTTTAAATTCGCAGTCAAGATCATCTTGCGCTTGCACAATACTTCCAAACTCCTTCCTAACGTTTGCCTGCTCACCAGCTATATGCTTCTGGTCCCGGGCAATGGTAGCCAGCTGATCCCCGCTGATGTCCTGCTCATGCTGGATATCGATGACCCCTTCCGCTCTACAAGTTTGAATTATGAAAAGGGAATATAACTCAGTCTTGTCCATCTAAATCATACCAGCGTTCTGAATAGCGGGAAATACATTGCGGTGTTGTTATTGTCATTGCTATGTTACATAAAGTGCTCATCTAAAAGCGAGTAGATAGGTTAGGTATCCGTTTAGATAGAAAAACCACGTACACACACCTATTACTAACCCCTCATCCTCAACTATAACTCGATTGAAAACATCAAGCGCTCTCAAGAACTAAGGACAATCGTACGTTAAGCTGAAATCAATAAAATGACGGCAGGCTTACAGTTTCGCAGGTCTCGTCGTCACTCTCAAGCTTGCGGCTGATCCTAGCCTGATCTTCAGCAACTACTGACATTCGTTCACGAATATCCTCTAGAGAGCGGCGATTTTTGGCGATTTTGCATCTTGTATTGGCGAAACCATTCTCGAGGTCTTCTTGCTCCAACCGAATATCTCGAAACCCGCGCTCAATATCACCCTGTTCTCGTCCAATATCATCAAACTCCTTCTTAATGTTTGCGTAGTCACAGGCAATACGCTCCTGATCCCGGGCAATGTTGACCTGCTGATTCCTAACAATATCTTGCTTGTCCCGGATACTGGCCTGCTTTTTAGAGATACAGTCTTGGTTTATCCGGATACGGCCCTGGTCCCGCTCAAGCGCGGACAACCGTTGGTCAACGAGCATTAACTGGTGTCGAAAGTTGGAGTCATTCTGTTTGATATGTTTTTTTGATTTATTGGAACAATCTACTATTGAAATCGTAAGGCCTAGTAGAGTAGAGTGAAATCACTAACCTGGGCCTGACGAGGCTTCGGCTCTCCCAGTGCTACGTTTGCTGTGCCTCATCTGAGCAGCTAAGAGTCTACCACCACATGCCTTCTCCTTATCTCTTGAAAACTTTGTTGAGCCGAATTCCTAGTAATCTGGTGAATATAGGTGAGAAGGAGATGTATGGTATGCCCTTACAAGATACGCCGAACTGTGAACTAACGAGGTCATTTGGGAGGGGAGTCTAGCTGTGCAGTCACGCTGTTACGGATGATGTGATGGGTTGTCACACTCCTTCCTATGGACCGCATATTCTGACGTTGGTACACAAATATCCTACGTACTCTTTGAGGACGAGGGGACATGTCCCCAATAAAACGTGAAAACTTCTGAAAACAATCTTTTTTGTTGCTCTGCTAAATCATCCGCCAGAACAGCTTCCATAACATCCCCCTTGACGAAGCGATGGGCAACTCGGTTGGTCTGTCGGCGCATCGTATCTCCATCTGTCGTAGGTTCAGCCCCAAAAACCATCATGATTGCAGTTGCAGACAGCGTCCGATCACCACCCTTTCGCACCCTGTTGCTCAGGCCTTCCGGACTTGGAAGTTCGGGATTCGGTGTTGCGTCAGGATGCAGATAATCGTCGGGAAGTCCATGCGCTTGTTGAAGCCTGTAGCGAACTTTCTCCAGCAGGGAGCGCCGACTTATTGCTCTGCTTATCTCTAAGAGCTGTTGGCGGTGATAAGTCAGTCCGTGTTTTAAACCTGGAAGCGGCAAGATAGTTGATACTTACACTGTCATGGGCTTCCTGCACACCGGCCAATTTCTTTGTTCCCTCATTATTCTTGGCTACTAAAGCTGCATTCTTATACTCCAGTTCCAAAACACGTTCTTTCAACATGGCGATTTCTTCGCACAATCCATCATTATCCTTTCCTAAATCAGCGTTGTCATTCTGCAGGTTAGTAATGTCGCGCTTGAATTTCTCCTTTTCACGCTTCAGATGTTCATTGCGGCCCTTTAGTTGAGCCTTCTCAGCCAGTAATACGGCCTTCTCGCCCTCTAGGCTACCGTTTTTGCCCTCCAAGTTTGCATTGTCACGCGTGAGGTCAGCGATTCTGTCCTCCAAACTGTTATTTTCACTCTCTAGAGCGATATTTTTGTCCAGCAGAACTGCGTTATTGTGCTCAAATGTTGCAACACGTTCGAGTAGTTGCGATAAGACAAGCCCGTAATCTGGAGCGGTTAATGCCGATTCGGGCGATGCGTCGCTGGGAGTGGCATCTCCTTCAATTGTGCGAAAGTATGCGAAAGTATCAGTTCGTAGCATGGAACCCGACACGCTCGACAAGCACTTACCCGAGTCGGATGTCGCAGAACTTGGTGGAACCTCCTCTGACGCGCAATCATCGTCGGACGACTCAGGTGTGTCTGGAAAACTCTCATAAGATAATCCCTTTTCCAAAGATCCGAGTAGCAAGTCATAGTATTCGCGTTTCAAACGAGCAATGGCGAGCACTTTCTGAGTACCTTGAGGAAAAACTTGGCGTAGGCATGCCGTTTGACCTTCTTCCGGCAATTGTTCTGCGACCATATCTACAGATCCCATGTCAGGAATGTTTCCGGGGATGACATATTCGAGTCTACCCACTAGGGTACACCTCCAAGCCTTCAAAAAATTCTCCCGCAGCATCCAAAATGGAGGAGGGCAAACCAAGGACCCGGCGCAGTTTACGGGCAATTACATCAAGCACCGTTATGATAATTTCATGAGATTCCGTTCCCCGGAAGTCATTTTCAAAAGCTAGGGCATGCAAAGTGGCAACAGTCCGTATGGTGAAATCCTGATTATCCGGTGAAGTATCGGAAGGGGGAGACGTTGCAGAAGTGGATCCGGCTTTCAGAAGTGAAACCAGATTTTCTTGTGGTCGAGTTGACAAGCTGGTTATCATAGCCATTTGGTTTGTACCCAAAGATAGGAGCTCTTCAACAACGCCATCAACGTTCTTGGGAACTACAATTACTAAGTATATGTGCTAGAAATATATTTTTATACTCACTAGGAAATATTTCCAGCTGAGGAGGAATTAAAAGCTCTTTGACAGTAGATGCGGACAACCCAAAAGCTCGCAGATCTTGCTTAAAAAGTTTCAGCCCGAAGCCAAGCACCTCGTGTATCTTATCGTTACGAGATAACGTTTCTGTGCGATCTAGTAGAGGCAAGGAGACAATCGTCCTGATACTGAAATCCGCATCCTCTGGATCGGGCGGAGATGGTGGTCTCGAAACAGCTTTTCCTTGTGCGGACGACATAGCTGTGACCAAAAAAAAATAGAGGTGTTTTTGGATGTCACGTTTTGGACTTCTGACTATAGCATGTGAGAACCCTCGCTTGTTACGCCAGGACACTAGGACACTGATCCATGCAGATCAAGGGATAGTACTGGCTACCCTAGGCCAACCACGCCACTGCGTACATCGGGAAAGTATTATCCAGGCCCAGGGATGGTCACCCATGATTCCATGCGAAAAACGGCGGATGATGCCGAGCCACTTCCCGCTACTAGTATCAGATCAGGGCACCGGCTGAATAGTAGGAAATTGAAAATACCAACTCACGAACTGCCCACATTTGCGTTCAGCTCATCCATTGCCTTATAGGCCACCTACCCAAAATCGGGGCTTAGATTTCAGCGCCACTTTGCGAGGGCAGACTCCATCTCGTTTGACTTACTTTTTTAAGGAGTCATGTTCTCCTTGCCCAAGGATCAAATTTATCAAATGCCATAAATATCTGTCGACAGATGGCAGGGTATAACAATCGGCAGAAATCCCTCTCAGATTTGTTCATCGTGTGAAGCAAGTACCCATTACTTCGTCCGTGGTGATAGATATCAATAAGTTTCAATGGTTACGGGCGCTCTCTCATTAGTCGTTCAACACGTTGTGCTTCGGGACGTGGAGAATTTTGATCCTTATTGTTTCTGAATGATGGACCTGCACATCCCCAGATTTAAATCTTCAAACTTCGAGCTTCCTTCGTCACGCGTCATGTGCTATCATATAGATCGAGATATTTGATTGCGGTTGAGTTATTATCCTCCAATTTGGTGCGTTATATTTATGATCATGGGCGTCATATCACCGATACGGCCGAATAACACAGGAAATTCTGCAACTCCTTACTTGGGATTCCCCTTCTAGTACCTTTAAATTGCCGACATATCAATCAAATCAGAGTACGACATGGAATTCTTTCGGGGTCAATCTCAGGTTTTCTCAGGGCACACTAGTAAAGGAACTTAAGCGGCTGCCAAATCTTATACATACCTATACCGGCTTCAATCAGAAATCTTACAACTGTGAACATGGAGCTTGACCTGTATCAGTCGCTGCCGGAACATCATAAGGCATTATTTTATGGCCCTCTCAGTGTATCGGTGGAACGGTTACTATGCTGAAACGATCGCCATGCCCGGTGAAGATCGCTAGACCTAGTTCAAACACAAAAGGCAGTGGCGAAATAGAGCATCGACGTTCGAATCAACTGGTTCTAGGATGCGCCATTGTGTTCAATCAAGGTATATAGTACCAGGGTAGTACAAGAAATCCGCAGCCTGGCCGCCATACACGTGTAGCCTACGTATTTCCGAGACCCCATTGTGCCCCAATTGTCCCCAATTGTGTCCCATCCGTATCACTGGATTATCGGTGTTTGTGTGACCATTCCTCGGTAGCTTCCTTTATTAGCCTGTGGGATCATGATTCGTTTCATTTTTTTTTGATTGGTATTATGGATACCCTGGAGTCGTCATCCGGGAAGTTTAACGTTGTAAACAAAAGATGGGATGATCCAAGAAGTATGTTCGTGGTTACCTGTGTATAAATAACCCGCGATTCATCGAGTTCATCCATCTTTCACTAAATTCCCCCTAATCCCTCTAGTTCATTTCGAACTTTCCGTTTTTCATGTACGTTTGAAATGTCATTATTTCTTACGCTTGAACTGATGGGCTGAATCGAATATGAGTAGGTCTTTGACAAACGTTCATTCCCTTCCTGATGACGTTCTACGAGAAATTTTCTTTCGCTTCATTAAATCGATGGATAAGCAGCCGTCGTACTCTCGAACGCCATCGTATAAGCACAGAATTTTATTGTCGTCTGTATGCCGACGGTGGCGAGGCGTTGTCCAGAGCATGGCTACATTATGGGCGAACATCATCTCCGACATAGCGGCAGGTCCCGGCTATCCTCCAGCTCCCCTATTTCGTTCTATTGTGGAATGTTCAAATCCTTCTCTGGTCGAAGTAAATCTCTACGGGGCAGGAGACATACACGGAAGTCATCCTCTAATTCAGCGCCAAGGAGATGACAATATTTCCTCGTTTAATCTCGTGGAATCCCTCAACTGTTTACCTCAGCACATTCATCGCTGCGTAAAGCTTACGCTCGTGGTTCCGGATCGAGAAGTTGCTTTCGCGTTCGGGAAACTTCCATTCTTTCAGGCGAAAAACTTGGAAGAAATACAAGTAGCAAGTCAATGTGGTCAGGATGTTGACAGTCACATCTTTAAATCTTTGCGCGGGTTAACTGCTTTGCGTAGATTGACATTTCTGGAATTTGAACGCAAGCGGTCGAGTATTCGATGCGCCATGCCAACTCTTCTGTGGCATCAACTTGTGCACCTCGATATGACATATATGATGTCTACTGAAGAAGTCTTTTGGCTTCTTCGATCTTGCACTTCTGCAGTGACAATGCGATTGGAAGTTCACATGATGGAAGGTTATGATGGTCCAGTTGCTCACGTTTCCAACATACGCGCTTTAAACCTCAGTGTTTTGGGGAGGAGTGTCTATCGGAGTTTGAGGAGGGTAGAAGCTCCGAAACTTGAGGTATTTTGCCTCAAGATTCGGCGAGAGAAGGAGATACTGGACGATATGGTCGACGACTTGCTCTTAGACGGGCGACTTGCTTGGCCCGTGTTGGATCGAGAGCATTCCCTCAAAGAGCTCATCGTCTTCGACGAGAGTTTACCTGTAGAGTATCCTCAAGTAGCAGAGCTACTCGGGGATGGCGACGTTCGAGGGATACCTGTAGTGAAGATGAAGATACGCACTATGGGAGCTCCGCAATCAATGACTCTAGATAAATCTGGGTTTTTGGGATGGGCGGATGAAGAGACGATGGCGCACTATGGCAAAGATAACGAGCTTATATCAGATGCACGGATTATAATATGAGAATTGTTAAGTTAGGTTTTCAGAATTAATTGCCAGTTGATGAATCTGTGAAATGATTACATAAGTAAGAAGGTTGACCACCACACTGCTCACTGTTTGACACAGCGACGACGCGATGGCCTCGTTGTCTGCCACAGCGCCGCCCACTGCGCGTAATACGCCCCTGAGGGCCATACCCTCTCGGATTGCTGTCAAGTCTGCGCCTACCATCCCCCCACCCACCGATGCTTACGAACCTCATGTCAAGACCGTGCTACGACATCGACTGCTGTACAACATCTTCCTTCACTCTGGCCTAGTGACGTGGGCAATCGCGTCATTCTCCGTCTGGTGGCAGCAGAATTCACTTCTGCACGGTGTCGGCCAGTTCTTGGTCGTACCCTTCCGTCCCTCTACACTTTTGGCTTCTATGGCCATCTGGTGTTTCATGGCGCTCCCTGTCATTGTGCTGAGGAAATTTCTTTTGACACGTCTGTCTGTTATATTTTATTGCTCGGTCAGGACACTGACTCCAGGTGGCACAGCGACTCGGACCACCACAACGTCCCCCGCCAGCTCCCTTGCTACTGCACTCGCCAAACCGAGTATACGGCGTGCCTTGGGAGTTTACGCGTCCTCGGCTATTACGCTAGTGCTAATACATACTGCAATGGCATATGGGCTAGAAAAAGTTGATCCCAAGCTTGGATTTTTCGTCAAATCAAGGTGTGTTGAACGATGTAATTCCGCCAAGCCCCAATTGAAACTTCTTTCCTTAGGAAGCATCCGCATTATCTGAATGGTCGCTTCATATTCCTTGTCATATCACAACTCGTTGTAGGCCTGAGCTACGGACTTCGAAGTGTCATGTTGGATCGCTTTGCGTTCAAGTGGAATATTGCCAGTCAAGTTCGTGATATCCGTCTATTCTTGATACCATTGTTGACGAGCATGTTATAGAAAGATGAAACTCATTCGAAGCTCACGTTTTCTGACATCGTGCGAGCTGCTATCGTTTCTGCTGTCCTCTCAGCAATGGTTATGCCCGTAACCGCCTCGGTGTTTGCCCTGACTCGCCTCTTCCTTCCTATTGTTTACAAGCTTCCCATCCTTCCCTCATTTCTCAAGCCCTTCACTGCCCATTTTCTCCGTGGTTCTTGGACAATTGTTCTTCCGTTCTCTCATATAAATCTCATATGTCGGGCTTTTTGTTTGGGATTCATTTCATTTTTCACATGGGAAATCCTGGACACCCTCTTCGACCTCAACGTGGCAAAGGTAAGAATTTAACGCCGTAAAGATATCATCGGAAAATGGCTGACCGCTTACTCTTAGCGCATTCCCGTTGCCTATCTTACTGCTGATCCAAACCAGACACTGATATCTGGTATATCCTCGCAGGACGCCACATTTAAATATTTTGCCTACTCGGAGCTATGCTCATTGGCTGAGGACAAGTCTGCATCAGCAATCGCCCAGCGCGGGGCCTTCTTCGCCGACCAAAAATATAGCCCATCTTTATGGGCTCATTTCATTCGTGAGAGCTTATTGTTGTTGGGCAAGGACTACCAGCTATTTTTACGTAGTGGAAATCCAGAGCCGCCTCCCACCACTGTGCCATCTACGGCACCAGCTACTCCCGCCATTTCGATCCCATCCACCCCTGTACCTGTACTTCGTCAAGGGATATTCAAATACTCTGTTAATGATGCTTCGGCGACCACTTCAGACGCTAAACACTCCAATGGCCTGATACCAAGAGCAGTGGAGGTCAGCACTGGGATTGCGGATTTACCCCAAATATTTCGGTCTGTGGAGGTGAAACCTGCACCAGAGGCTACGAGGGAAGCTCAAAAGACAGCTGAAACCCCCAAGGATTATTTCGCCCCCATAAAGCAAAAAGTCTGCCATTATGCCTGTGCGATTTACAAGATGTATGTCCCCCCTGTTGTTGTGGCGCATCTTCAGAGCTGGATGTCATGGTGGAAGAATGATCGTACACAAAAGGCCATAGAGAAGTGTTTGCCTTCACGGGAGTTGGATATCATCGTCATAGAAGGTGAGTTTAAGAATTTCTAGATTTCTGATGGTCGCACGGAACTCTAACCAAACCTGTTATTCGCATCTTTTGTTGATAAACAAACAGTTATTTCACGATTTACATGCGCCTCTCTCACAGAAGATCGATATGGTGTCGTGCAACGTGACATCCCGCGTATTCTCGAAGCTTTCCTTTCCTTCCTTTCAGCAGTCGAAGAACGTCAAATCAAAGTGAATTCGTTGTGTGTCGCTCCTAAACCGGAGGACAAAATGACGCCGAAGGAGATTCAAGAACACGAGAGATTGCGTTATGAAGTTGAAAAGGCTGGAGAAGTGTTGGGCGCGGTGGCTGATGGTAAGAACTTCGATTTCATCATGAACACCCCTATTGCCTTCCCCCCCTCTTTGTCGAATGAATATCACGCTAATGAACGCCCATCTTCCCATCTTCCCTCGCTTCAGGTCTCAAAGAAGGCGTAGCGCGTATTGTGCGGACTTTTGGGGACAAGCTATTCGCTTTCAAATTCCCACCAAGAACGGCGCAGAAGCTGCAAGGATTCTTAGACTATTGCTGATCTTGATTTGGGTGTTAAAAAAAATTTAATAGCACTCGTAATGGTTCTTAAATTTTGCGTCCCATGATTCTACTAAGTAAATCTGTTGGGCGTCGTTGATAATTGAGTGTACACATATATTGCGCGTGCGCGGATGGCAAGTTTGGTGGTGGCATTGTCCAGGCATGGAGCTCTGGAGAGATGGGCAATGATCACAACTATGCCTAATGCGGGTTCTGTAGGGTGTGGTGTCGGGTCAAAGTAAAGCAGTCGAGGGAGCGGGTTTATCTTTAAGGAGTTGCGAGTTTATAGGTAAATTTAGCCAACTTCTATTCTCTTCGTTGGCTGAGCATCTGATATGGATACGGCAACTTTACCAGTGTCGGGCCTTGTTTCTGTCCTCCTCTTTGGACTAGTTCACTTGTACGCTGGGCACGCACAAACAGCATGTGTGGCGTTATGAATATGGATGCTAATTAGATACAAATAGAAGACCTTGTAATGGAGAGTACGTCAATTAATGAATAACCCCGCTGTCTTCTGCGTCAATTTCATTGAAACATCATATACCTGGCGCTTTTATCCGCTGTTTGCCGATGAAATTTATTCATCGCGTGTTCTACAGAATGGTCCTGGAATGGTCTATAACTAGGTCAATGATGTTGCTGAGATAACGGTTTCATGGGGACCTCCTTAGGCCTCAGGCCTTGCTCGGGTCATTGACATACCCCATTTGTAACTAGCTTTGTGTAGTGAGAAAAGCTATTGCTGGGTCTCCCGCCTATTAAGCGCGCACATTGTTACGATTCAGTGCCTGCTCATTCGAATGTGCTTCGAGTTGGCCACAGAAATTACGCATTAGCCAGGCTTTATGTATTATGTCGGGATACTTATTCAGATGATTCTAATAACGACAAAGTGAAGAGGCAAGGCCGCTAGTCATAAGAGAAAAGGAGTGTTAGAAAATTGAGTCTAGAGAAGCCGGGCGTCGGCGTTGACCACATAACCCATGTGTCCTTACTAGTATAATGATACCTAGCCTTCATTCTAAAATTTCCGATTCGATTGTACACTATGGGAGTCATAAATTTGAATGTTCGAAGTCCATAGTGCGAACAGCCCAATAATTGTCCTTTGCAACCGGATCAAAAACCTCGCAAGCCCAAGTCGAGAGATTCAAACTGGGGATGGAAAAGGGAGTTATGATACCGTTTATAATCTCTGGGTCAGTTTCCTTTGCTTGTTGTGTATCTTCTGGCTTAACTGGATTTTAGGCCCCTGCCCCCTTAAAGTATCTCTCAACTCTAATCCTGCGTAAACCTCAATCTCTGTCAGATGCAGTAACAAGCCTATAAGCAGGAGCATCGAGGCGTACTTATGCGAAACTTTCTAGCCTTCCTAAATCCACAATCCATAACGCCGAAATGGACGCCGCGTGACGTACTATTCCGAGTCAAGGACGAAAATAATGAAAACTAAGTGTATGAATGGAACGTTCATAATGCAGCTAATGGAGATCTAAATATTACAGAGATGGGATCTGTCATCATTCATTTCTTATCAGTCATCTTTCATTATCAACCCATCATGGGAGATGGCGACTCTTACAATTTTGCTCGCGTTTCCAAGTTCGAAGTCAGGCTCGTTCGCGTGGTCACCAAATACTATATATAAGGTCACTGAAGACCCTAAAATACCACAGGGCATTTCAACTACCTTTTTCTCTCCCTTTTACGTCTTCCATGTTGATCAGTATTCGACTAGGTGCATTTTTCGTATGGGTATTGGCTACCGTGTGGGTTGTCGTCGATAAACCATTCGTGCTCAACGCTCTCGCCATCAACACTCAGTGGGGTCCTGGTATCAATCAGGACGCGTTACTCAATATCACAACCTTGACTTCTGAAATAGCGAAGTCAACCAGATCATGTACAAACTTACGAGAGGAGCTTGGGTCGGATATTGTACAACTTTACGGTGAGGAGGAATACGTGGAAGCTATGCGAAACCCTGCGAGCTTCTTTAATTCAATTCAACGACCTGCATGCGTCGTCGTGCCCCGAGTAGACGTGCATGTACAGAGGGCTATGGCGACGATATATCATGATAGGGTCAGATATGCAGTCATGTCGGGAGGACATACAGGAATGACGGGGTGGAATTCGTTCGTGTTCAACTATTTCCTATGAAACGATCGCTCAGAGACTTCTATAGTGTCCAGGATGGCATACTTATATTTTTTGGGAAAATGAAGAGCATAACTTACGATGAGAGTCGAAATCGGGCAACGATACAACCAGGAGTGAGATGGGGAGAAGCATTGAGTCAACTGGAACCATACGGCGTTGCTCCGATGGGCGGTCGCTTGGGGTAAGTAATGGCATACATTGGTTTCAATTTCTTATGGCACTACGCGCAATAGTGATATCGGTACGGGACTTCTTCTGGGAGGGGGTGTGAGTTATCTTGCGCCCGAGAATGGTTGGTCCACCGATGGTGTCACCGAAATGGATGTCGTACTCGTGGACGGACGACAAGTTACTGTCAATGCCAGCAATGAATATTCTGACCTTTTCCGTGCATTGAAGGGGGGTGGTAGTCGATTTGGTATCGTGACGCGATTCGAGGTCGAACCTATCCGTGTTGGAAGGAGGAGTGACAAAAATTGGTACGGAGGCGTCATCCTTGTCAGTCAACCGTTCATCATTTATCGAAGAGAGCTTCAATTTAGCGCTCATCCTATCGGATCGACGCCGCTGTCTGACAAGTTTTTCTGATTTGGTTTTTTTTTGATTCAATAGTATCCCGAATCTTCCGCTGAAGCATTGATCCGAGCAGTACATAAGTTTGTACAAACGAATACGGATCCAAAAGCAGGTGATGTCGCGTGAGTTTTAGTTGGAGATATATTGAAAAGCTGATTACCGCCTTATATCGATTTGGGGAAAACAGCGGCTCTGTTTATTCTAGGCTATGTGATGCAGAATGGAAAGCCAGTCGCTAGTCATACAGTGGCGTACTTCTACAAAGGCTCATCACTTCCAAGAGACGTTTTTGGCGACTTCCTTGACATCCCACATGATTTTGAGAGCCTAGCTCCAATGAGCTACATAGAAGCCACAGATGTCTTTGGTGCAGGAGATGACCGTGGATTCGGACACCGTTTTTCGGGGACATCTTTTGTGGGTGAGCCGGAGAAGTGTTTGAAAGCCTTTAGAGATTTTCAGCGCTTTGCCACTGAATCTGCTCATGCGGTCAACTCGACCGTGTTTGGTCTAACCCCAATACCACTGCATCAGATAGAGACTGCGCGGAAGAAGGGCGGGAATGCACTGCAACCCGCTCTGAGACCCTACTTGTCTGCTCATTGGAATACAGTATTCCTAGAAGGACAAGAGCAAATACCTGCAAAGGTTGAGTTAGGACTGAAGTGGTTGATGAGACGGTACGTACTAGGTAGACATCAATATCATGTAAGGGTGGCACTTACGGATACTTGGCATTCAGGAACCCACCTTGTTCTGGAGCACCCCTTGATATGAATGAGAGCGATGCCACCCAAAATGTCTATGCGACATATGGCGATTATGAATTTCTCAAACATGTTTACCAAAAGTACGATCCTACGAGGTATGTTTCTAGTTGACTTAATAAACTCGAGGCATTAATTATCTCAATCAAGATTCAACGTCAGATACAGCCAAGGTCCGATCGGGCTATGATAGTTAGTACCTTCTCGCAATCAGAAATGTGCGAGCTTAACAATCTATGTCCATTACGTGTGAAATTGTTACGAGAACGAGACTTAAACTGGGTCAGCGTTTCAAAATGCCGAATTGGGGCCAGATACTCACTCGTAAAACATTCGTCTCTTCATATACTTGATGATTGATATCTCAAGCTGTCGGTTTCCAAGGATGCACCCTTAAAGACATCAGTCGGTAAAATTAGACGGGCTCAGGGCTTGTTTTGAACCTGCGGGAAATGCTCCCGGAGTTAGCCGACAAAACAACATGAGATGGAGAACAACGCGTAAAATCGTTTATCCCTTGCCATGCTGACGTCCAGCCATCACCGCCAGACCATAATGAATGGTCTACCCCCTTCCAAGCTCCTCAACCTAAACGACGATGTTCTGCTCACCATTCTCCAGTATTGCCTACCCACACAAGATCCAATCCAACTTCCTCCAGAGCCTCAAAGCCAGCGATTGTTGCTTTGCAGGATCTGTCATCGAATCCGTTTGCTTATCCACAGCACCTCTGCTTTCTGGACCAGATTTGCTATCATCGACGCCAAAAGTGGCCGGCATAGGGGCCTATATGAGGAGTGGTTGAGTCGTGGTGAAAAAGCGGGCAACTCTCCTCCTATTTCAATCGAGAATCGGGAGGAGATGGCGTTCTCGGTGCAGGAGTTGGAGGAGTTCGTGCTTCCATACGCCAACCGATTATTTCGCCTCCACGTCTACCTCACTTATGATGCTCTAGAAACACTCTTCACTCTGTCACCACCCGGCTCATTTCCTCAACTTTGTGAATTTTGGGCACAATGCCTCGACTTCCAACAGGCATCTATACTCGGCGTAGAACCTGTGTTCAAAAGGTCGCCACTCGAAGATTTCACACTGATCCTTGGACCGCCACTCCATGTCCGAGGATTGGGAATCTCGTGGCATAATCTCAAAGCACTACGCCTCATTGCTACTAAGGCCCGGTTCTTCTTCCCCATATCTTGGGTCCACACCATCCTTGAGGCATGCCAGTCATCCCTAGAGTCGTGTTCCCTCTCCCTGGAACCAACAACCGATCCTGATCTCCCACGCCTCGAGTTGCCTCGCCTGGAATCACTTTCCCTCAACTTTAGGGATTCTGATGCGAAAACTCAAATCGGGATCCTTGACCTGCTATCTCTTCCCTCCCTTGTTTCTCTCAATTTCTCCTCAATGGAAGGTCTCGCTTTCAACGAAACCTGTAGTTCCCTCAAATCATTCTTCCTCCGCTCGCCCAATGTTCGACATTTGCGATTTGAACGAACCCCCTCCTCCGGGAACGGTTTCGGCACCAGCGTCAACTCTCTCGATTTGCTTGATATCCTGAATCTTCTCCCCACACTCCAGACTATCGATTTCCCGAAGGGTCCTCACACCAACGTCATAGCGATTCTGGAGGCACTTTTATTACGAAACATCTGTCCAACTCTGGAGCATGTGCATTTCCTCGTGCATAATGGTTTACAAGTGGTCAGGGTAATACAGGTATTATGGCGAGAAGCTGCTGAGGCAGGCAATGAGAGAAATTTGAGGACCATTAAGATTGTGGATCCAAAGTTGTCCTGGATTGGAATCTGTCAACCTTCACCTCGCGAAGATCCAGATATCACTTTGGGACGGAAGATAATCAGAGAGTTGGAGGGGGAAGGCCTGATCATTCAAACATGATGCGCTTTCTGGATTGATGATGCCGTGTGCTTGCCTTTTTCGATTTCTTTTGTATGGTTTGAACCCCTTGGGGGATCGGATGTTTACTAGTAGTCTGTCAATCATGGTTCTTTTTTGCTTGTCGTGTAATACTGATGGTAAGATCTCGAACGCTCTATCTTCGTTGCTTCTCTTTCTGCACTGTACCGGTGTATTTTTTACGCGTTTCTTTTTCTTCGACACAGTTTGTTACATTTCGTACCCTTACCGAAAATCTGTCTGATTACATTAACACTATCGATCGACGTATCGAAATATTCTAACATTATTTCTCTGCTATTAATTTGTTCGCATATTCGGGAACTCGTAAAGTGGCGTTTGCCACTGTTTGGGAAGGTTCGCCCCGCACACTGGCACGTCTCACGATTCGACTACTCTCAACAGACCCGTACTCTTGGCGCGGAATTCTGGGTCAACGCTACCCCGCCTGACATATTGATCAGATATTGACCCCACGCACGCTAAGAATAGCAATACTGAATTTGGCTACGCATGGCAGAAGTTAGATCCTCGTCCGATGTCACAATTACTCCCCCTGAAAACCATCGCCTTGAAATTCTCTGCCAGAATGCTCTTTTTGACTGTTGGTATCGACGGCGAACTCGATGCCTTGTAAACTGTTCCAATGTTTTCAGTACAACTTGGACGTTGTCTTCCGTGAGATCCAAATATGCGCAGGACTTACTCGCCATTGACGTCAGTTGTGTATTTAGTCCACCCTGACAAGTCAATCAGATCTTCACGTCCCTGAACGGGTGAATTTAAGCACTCAAATACCCAAATCAGTTGACCATCATTCATAACCAAATTGCCAAGGACTTGCCCACTCAAGTACCCTCGAGCAACGTCTCATTCATTGACAGCGCAGTATAGGCCCGGGTGTATGATGTTATCACTGGCAGTGTACCGCCATTACACCCTTGAAACAAAGGATTCATGTGGCTTGTCGAAAGTGGTATTTCACTGCTCTTGTCCAAACTTTCTTCGAATGATATTGAAAGTTACGTTGAGGATGACCTGATCGAAACAAACTAACCATCTCCAGAAAAAATATCATCCCATCATTTGGCCCACCGGTTCCACAATTATCCTTCGACCCCGCGTACTTGTCATCATGATTGCACTTGTATAAACAAATTACGAACTGACGAATTTCTAGGCTGTCGAGTCACTTATTGTGAGAACCTCAATCTTTCTTAATTTTGGCCCTCGGGTAGACGGTAATCCTTCCGTCGAGAGTGTCTTGCCGTATAGTTCCAGGTAATACGAGCTCCTGGAAGTGATATGTCAGTCCTAAGTCATGTCTCTCAAAGGTGTCTTCGTGCCTGCATCAATCGTCATTATTTTAATGACGACGCCTTAGTGGCCATTCGTCAATGTATTGGACGTCCTAAGGCCTAGCCTCAATCACCTGTGCTTTCACCTGGGGTTCTCCTTCTCAGCGAGTCGAGAAGTCACCGCTGACCCTGCCGCTCCGCCTAGAAATATAGACGTAAAGTGGTTATCGTCAATGTAAAGATAGCTCGCCATTGGCAGTAATGAAGTCATAGTCAACGCCCCGAGGGCAGACGCCCTGGATGATTCGACATGATGGCGCCACTTGCGACCATGATGATGTGAGCGAAAAGTAACGAAAACTTTCTTTAATACCTTCCCAGCCTTAGAGTGACAGGACATGGCAATAGCCATGGCAGTGTACATGCCACTGCTGTACAAGAATCAAAGGAAGGGCTTAGTATCTTGATTAACCCCTTGGGCTCGTAGGTAGAAGGAAAAGCCTCTTTTTTTCGGCTCGAAAGGCTGACTGAGGTAGACTACTGGGCTTAAGCCTTCAGCGAACCCATTTAGCATCAGTTCAATTCGATAGATAAGTGAATGATGAGGTCCAAAATAACGAGCCGCCACTGGCAGACCCTGGCCGACCAACGCGCATTCGATTCATCATTTTAAATTTTACTGTAATGGTAGATAGCAATCATATTTCAGTATATGAGCCGCGTTACACTCTCCAGCTCAATTTGGTTTATTTCGCTGATGATTTGATGAGATTCTTTCTTAAAAATACTCCAGTCAGAGATGCCGTCGAAAAGAAAGAAAGCGGTGATTTTTCAGCCCCCAAGAAAAATATTTTTTGGGATTCTGGGGACTCGAGGAGGTTGTCAAAATGTTGACTTGGGCCACAAACGTGAGACTGATGTTTTCGTTTGAATACAATGAAGGCAGCCAGATAAAAAGCAAAAATGGAGCTCCTATTTGAATCGGCTAGAATGAATTATCGGGATCATCAAACCATGAAGGAGATCTCAACCACTGGCGGAGATATAGTCAGGCGGCTCAAGATACTTCCAGTTACTAAGTAGAACGATAGGTTTCTGCGATCAAAACACTCGCACGTTCGGCAAATCCATAAACCGGTATTTGAGTGTGCCCGCTTGGCACGGACGGCTTATAGTCACCCGGGTGAGAGGAATGAAATGGAGATAAAGCGGCAACTCACGATCACAGAGGCATCTACAACCCTCAGACCACTGGTACCCTTCACGTAGAAATCCGGATCGACGACCCCCCAATGGGCGTTCTTAGGCGACATTGACAGTGAGGCCACTCCATGCAGATATGACCCAGCAGAGCTTCGGATGTACGCAGTCAAATCTTCGTCCGAAGTGACATTCACTGCAGGAGCTATCATCCCATTAATATGAGCTTTGAAGGCAGTGGAGGAGAACAGCCTCTGAGCACTGCGAACCCCCTCCCGCAAAATTGAGACATCAACTTCTTCGGCGAGTAAATTCAGGTCAATGTTTGGGTCCGTGAATGGATTGCTGTCGCTGAGAGAGATTGATCCACCTACATACGGGGAGATCAGCTGCCGATATCAAGGCACTCGGATTAACGATACTCACGTGAAGTAGTATGGAGGTTTATTACGGAGACAGACAGTACTGAGTAGGTGGGCAGTTAGTAAAGTGTCATTCGAGAGCACTTAACGTCCCACCTGTTTCGTTTTGCGAGGTTATCGAAGGTGATATTTTTCCAAACTGGAATTCGATATGAGGCGAACTCTGGCCACTGGCAGGGTCAGAGCTCCCGGAGAGTTTATTGTCAGGTAATCTTATCCAGGCGAGGTGATTCAAGGCGGCTGCTTGAGCCATAGGTCCTGTATGGGATTCGTTCCACTGGGCAAGGGCGCGGATAGTTTCATAGCTATCGACTTAATCAGCACCACAACGATTGCATAGATTTGAGGCTTACTTTGTGGTCGGAAGCGTTGTACTGAATCTCATAGACGTTGCTACCTGATCTGAAAAGTTCTTTCCAACGCTGGGATTATCTACCAGTGTCTTGATTCCAATCATTTCAAGTGCCGCTCGCTCTCCAATTCCTGAATTCATAAGGATTTGGGGAGAGGAAATCACACCACCAGCTAGAATAACTTCCTTCTTAGCTCGAAGTTGTTTCTTCGGACCGTTAGCATCAACAGTAAATTCGACCTTTCTGAAATCGGATCCATGACCGACAGGCAAAACGCGAGTAACCCGTGTGTTAACCAATACGTGGATGTTGTCCCCAGTGCGAGGCAAAAATGCAGAAGCAGCATTACTACGCTCGCCGTTACTGGTGATTGTATATTGGGTCCAGCCTAACAACCACTATTTAACCCGGCAAGAAAGTTGGAGCCCAGGGGAGGTTTACTCGCCTATGCCGATTGGCTGTCCGTCATTCATGTCCAACTTGAAAGGGAACTCGTCACTTAATTCTTCTGTCGCCTGAAGCAAGTAGTTGTTCATCGATACATTGGTATAAGAAGCCGTCACGGACAATGCGCCGTTGCTGCCGTGGAACGAAGGATCAATATGTCCGCTCACGTCTAGGAACGTGACATCTCGCCCAAATTGCTCCATCTACGATGATTGTTAGGCTTCTTCAAAAATAAAATGTAGTAAAAACGAACCTTCTCCATAACTGGTAGCATGTTACTCCATCGTAGTCCGTCGTCACCAGTTATATCTGCCCACTGGTTCCAATCATCTCTTGAACCACGGGTGTAAATCATCCCGTCTGCAAACAGATAATCGTGCCTATTCTGGCTTGGTATCTCGGGAAAATCACATACTATGGGAGCTACAACCACCCAATACCATCGCCCTTGAGTATCCTAAACTTCTTCCACCAAGGTGGTTCTGAGGAACAGTTGTGTAGTTCCAATTGACAGCTTTGGGAATCGAGCCCACGAGTCCAGGGACGGCTATTTCGAATACATCGCTGTCCCTGACGTTACGGTCAACTATGGAGAAGGCCCAATTACTAGCCGTGATTTCAACTTACGAAGGTCCAGCCTCGATGACTAATATTTTCCACTGAGGATTCTCCGCGAGACGAGATGCAACAACTAAACCCGCCGTACCACCTTTGAACATATTTGAGAATAATCACTTCTGTGATATATAGGAAGAGGATGTACCGCCTGCAATAATGAAGTCATAATCAGTATGGTCCGGTAAGTTGTCCGAATGTTGATATATAATGGCGCCGTGAGCAATCTGAACGCTGAGCAAAGCGAATGATAAAACCCTCGTGGATAGCAGCATAGCAGAAAGGAACTGTCTGAACTGATACTCAAATGTACTGTGCCCCGCTTCCTTTAATACCCGTGCTGGTCGCTAAATCCTCGCAGAACCGTTTCACGAGGTTCCATAGTGATCAGCCGAAGCGCCAGCAGTAGGTAGGAAAGACAGCTGACGATATGCCTTCCTTGTGAAAATTGGGAAGTATTTTGATGTCGACATTAGAACTACCAGTGCGAACTCAGCCTTGCCTGTCTATCAGGGTTACGTGAAGATATCATAGACTAATCGTTAACGAACGTCTCTAGCATAGTTTGACGGAAACATAGCGCACCGTACGTCTCTACAACCTTGGCGAAAGGCCGCAGAGAAGTTCATCGAGACTCCACATTGTTCTTTCGGTTTCTCCATTTGACAATCTTCCACTTCTGTTATAAGTCAGGTGTTGGTTTCATCCCGCCAATGGATTTTCCGTGTCAAAAAACCATTCGGCGTATTATTTTCAACTGAAAGTGAAGGAGATTCTTAGGACTGCGGTTCAGGCGAGTGATACAAAACAAACTGATGTAGGACCGTGTTGGCGCTAGGTTGATACCTCAGGACTAAAGAGAACTTGAGAAGGAAAACAAGATTATGAGTGATAGTGGTAAGAGAAAAGCGCTCTAAATGACACGTGAGTAACCCTGGACTCGTCGGTCACGCGGCTTTCACCACTTTCAGCAAGCGAAAAAAACCCTGACATTCAGCCGCATTTTGAAACTGAGTATGTTTAACCTTTCCGTGAGAGCATTTTAATTTAGGCGTCCGTGTTCCGTTAATTAACCCGAGGCGAGAGGAGTGGGACAAACGAAGGCGATTAAAACCTTGAAGTTGTTCTGCACGTAAGTTTACCCTAGTAAAATTCTATCACTGGAAGGAAGGTTCACAAACCGCCAGTTTATGGTAGCCAGGCTTTTCTTGTTCTGTCCTTGAGGAAGAGCCTGCCCGAGACCAGGGAGTGGAAAAAGTCCTCTAAACTACCGAGAAAGATCACATTCTCGGTGTAAGTCTGGGTACCCATGCCAAGCCTAATGTTCGGGGAAGAAATCATGAGAAAGAAACAGCTCGATTGGAAAATTTCGGCGCTCAAGTTCCAAGAGTTTAAAATCGAGGACTCGATCGACGCCGTATCTCATCTTGATCATAGTACTAGTCAGCAAAATCCAACACATCTGTATCTATATATAAAGAACTATAGTATAATACCATGTGAACTGCAATACTATAATGCATTAATCCAATCTGATAAAAAAAAATTGTTCAAGTCAAGCCGGGTTGTGTTGAAAAACAAAAAATAAAAGAACAATGTGTGGTATATCATAAAAAGAAATGCAATTTACCAAAGCACCAATGAACCAGCCAGCAAGAAAGCATGATACAAAAGACCCTCGACTAGGATGGGGCGCCAGGCCCTGTGGTACCACCACCACCACCGCCATTCCCTCCGAAAATTCTCCAACCGGCTACAGCGAGAACGAGAGCACCAACGGCGCCGCTAACGACTTGCGTCCTTTTCCTCAGCTTTTCCGTCTCTTTCTTCCGATCTTGATTCAAGTTACTCGGATTCGACTTGGATGACTCTTGAGGCGGAGTCACTGAACTGGGAGTAACACGAGAGGGGAGCCGGTGGTGGACTTTTATGAGTTCGGAAGGTGCGGAGGGGTGGCT
This sequence comes from Agaricus bisporus var. bisporus H97, assembly GCF_000300575.1. NCBI lineage: Eukaryota > Fungi > Basidiomycota > Agaricomycetes > Agaricales > Agaricaceae > Agaricus > Agaricus bisporus. The sequence goes on from NW_006267347.1 coordinate 1,134,952, forward strand.
GTGTTGCGGACGATTGGGTAATGAGTTTGTACTAGAGTTGATTATTGGAATGGGATTGAGGAGTGTTGAAGATGTTGCAGTAGGATTATTTGCCTCTCGTCGAACCATACCGGAGCCTCCACCGACCGTACCCTCATCACTCAACTCAATGCTGCTACCCAAATCATCCAAAATCCTCATCACGGGTGTAATCTCCTCCTCCCCCTCTTCCTCAACTCTTTCAAGAATAACACTTTCACTTCCTTCCTTCCACTCCCAATCCTCACGTTCCTCCTCCTCCTCTTCATCTCTCACACGATTATCAAAAGCCCCGAAACCGATTTCCCCCAATCCCGAATTTCCTCTCTCTCTCTCTCTCCGCATCATAGATACTTCTTCCCTCTCTATCGTCGGGAAGTTCCATTCTGCCAATGACCTCTTCGGACCCTTGACTGTATCCGAGGCTCGTCCTTGAGGTTTGTCCGTGTGTAGTTGTTGGCGAGTAAGGGCTTGGTAAAGCGTTGGTATCGTACTTCCCAACTCGCGACGTTGGGGCGTACGAAGCCCGAAAGGGCTGCTGATGACGCGATTCTTGAGGTGGCGATGGAGATGGAGACGTAGGTGGATCTGGTGAGATGAGATCCGTAGCACCTGCAGGCGGCGCGTTGGCAAGGGAGTCTGGTGGCGATGGTGTACTAGGGTGGATTCCTATGCCCACGACCGAGTCGTCCCCAGCGTGTTTCGTCGTCGTCGGTTCAGCTGATTGGAACCCTAACCCCAGTCCAGACTGTTCATCGTACCCGTAATAGTACCTCCTTTCTCTCTCCCGCTCCGATTCCCAATCTCTCTCATACCTTCTTTCCTCTTCTTGTCTCTCCCTCTCTCGTTCGAAGAGCCTCTGACTCTCCCTTTCTCGCTCAAGCTCGAGTTCTCGTTCTCTACGCCTTCGTCGTTCACGACCGGAGACGCCGGAGCTTATACCTTCAAGGCTCTTCAAGAAAACTTCGTTCATGATGCGGAGACGATCAGCGACCTCTTCTTGGGACGTTAACATTGGACCGCGGCCAGGTGAGGTCGATAATTCTGGATTCGTGACGTATGCTGGATTGACATCTAAAGGTGGAGAGGATGCAGTGGCAGCGGTCGTTGGGTCGTTAGGTGGGGAGTGGGCCGTTGCAAACGTCGCTCCTAGCGAGATTGCTCTTCGGGGACCAATGCTAGGCGGGGAACCCCTCTCTCTCATCTCTCGTTGCTGTTGTTGATACCGGAACTGCAGCATATCGGGTGAGACGGGTGGACTTGCACTTGAAGGCCCTCTATCTTCCCTCCCTCCCCTCTCGCCAAACTGATCATCATAATCCTCATTCCCATACGTAGCCCAATTACTGATGCCAGCCAGCCCTAGACCAATTTCAGGTAACTGACCGAGGGGTTCTCGTTCCTTAGGTCCGTACACGACTGCGGCGCGCGTACGTGAAGTCGACCGTGATCGTGACCCTTCGCCAGAACGTCGAGGAAATGGAGAAATGCGTTCTTGTAGTTGCCTTTGTGCAGATGAGTATTCCCTCGCGCGTCCAATTAGAGGTTTCCGAGAATCGATTTCTTGAACAAAAATTGAAATGTCGTCTTCGTCCGGGTTCGTATGCAAATATGCCTGTTAACGTAAGATACGTGAGACAAAGGTGATGGGATTCAGTGAAAAGTGACTTGCCGGCTTGCTTCCAGATACTTCTGGCGTCGCAGGTCGCTGCCCTCCTCCACTCGTTGCAGTTCCAGCAACAACTCCGGTAGCAGAGCCAACACTTCCCGTATATCGATGCCCAAAGCTACTTGAGTATCGCTTTCGTGTCGGAGGAGGAACTTGTACTGGACTAGATCCTCCGGTGGGTTCAGTACCAGCGACGGTCGCCCTTTCACGCTCGGACATTGTCGATAACGTGCTCATTTTTCGTTCCCGTTCCAGATTAGGGGGGAGGCTGGGTGAGGCAGGCTGTCTAGCACTGATGGACGCATGTCGGAGACGCGTATGGGCGTGGATGGATGAATGGGTACTTCCCACTGACGAAGGTTGACCTCCAGAGGGTGCTTGGGCAATTAAAGGAGAAGATGGGGTAGGTGGAGGATTGGAAGCAGGGCCGGGACCAGTACGATGGGAGACAGAAGGGGAGGAGCTGGACGGAGACGAAATGGTATTGCTCTTGAATGGATTAAGGTTGGCGCGGCGAATCGGTAATGGAGTCGTAGTCGTCGTAGTTGCATTAGGTGCGGTAGTGCCTCCACCGGCTAAAGGGAAGCCTACGGGCATGGCGGTGCTGTTTGTCAAAAACGGACCCTGGCTGAGGATGGAACTGGAAGGGGAAGACGAGTTCAAGGAGAGTTTGCGTTGGCGAGGAGAGGTGGTTGGAGAAGGTGATGCAGTGGGGCTATTAGTGCTAATTATACTCTCCCTGCGTATTCGAGCGAGGGGGTCGCGTGGAGAAGCGCCAATATTAGTCTGTTTGGATGGGAGGATGAAACGTTCGGCGATAGATTCGTTATGGACTGGTCTAGTGTGAGCGGGAGTGGAGGTACGAGGAGCAGAGGGCGGCGATCGTGAGGGTTGGCTGGAGGAAGACGATTTCGTTGTGGCAGTGGCGGTGGCGAGGGTGGGCACGAAACCGTCCTCTAAACCATGGTAGGCGTCTGCTGAACGGAACCGACTCGACAGAATGGATTCAAGCTCGTCGATCTCAAAGAAGGGTGTGGCGAGGTAGGTGACAGAGAAAGCGAGAGTGCCGGGGGGCAACTGTACGGGAGGGAAGCTCTGGGACAGAGTTGAGATGGGTGAGATGGCGGGAGATATTTGTTGATGAAATACGAGTGTGTTGGTAGCGTCAGTGTGGGATCGAAGTCGAAGCGAGATGGACATGGCGGCAGCACGACCGGAGCGGCGGCGAATGCGTTTGTAGAGGGACCAGGCTGGCAAGGTGCGTAACAAGGTATAGATACTGCGAAAGAGGGCCATTCCATGCTTGTATATGGGTGGAGGGGTAACGGAGGTATTCTCTGAGCCTGCGAGGGAGACGGACCAGACCTCGAGGAGGACGGAGCGCGGGGCCGGGTCTACTTGCACACGTGGCTGAGGGGCGGAGTCGGGGGACGGGGGGAGGTAGACGAGGGCCTGGTTCGGGGCGAGCTCGGGGATGGAAAGAACGACTTCGAGGTCGAACGACGGGGGCGGGTGGCGGGTGATCTGGCGGTAGAGCTCGCGGGCATCCTTGGTGAAGAGGTCCGAGTCGGGCGACTCGAGGTTGAACTGTGCACGTGTGAGTCAGTATTCCGCACACAAAAGAACGCACGGACCCATTTGTCGAGCTTCGGAGTGGGGTGGTCGTGCGTGAGACGAGCGTCGAGAACGAGCGAGAAGAGTTTTGTGTAAAAATGGTACGCGATCTGGTCCGTCTTGTGCTGTTGCTCCTCCATCATCGCCGCGTCCAGCAAAGCCTGGCGTTCCTTTTACGGAAACTCTGTCGCTTATCTTATCTTATCTGACGCAGTATACTGGCTTAGTAAGCTCTTCAGCTTCACGTTGACATTCAAGAATTCTACAACCTTATCGGTGCCGATCCACGAGGAAGAGGCCGCCAAGCTCGAAAGGAGCAAACCGGGCTATAGGCGACATAGGACCACGTCTTCTCGTTGAAGTCAAAGATCGACATTTTGACCAAGATACATGTAATGTAACATACTCTGCCGTTGTGAGGGTGTGCTTTTATGGTGAGATTGCACAAGCTGGATGCAGCGGCCGCACGCGACGCCATTTACGCCCAAGTGTTCATTTTCTTCATGCGTCGACGACGAGTTTTCACAGGTTTTCAGTGACTCGAGGTCTCTATCTCGACCGCATAATCCTTCACCGGCGACATCATTCCATGGAATATCATAATACGGGATCCAGACTATACCCAACCTATCGAAAGCTGGGGATTAACATCTCCTGTCTTTATCCGGCATCTACTCGATCCTAGGTTTATGATATTCCAGTCACGAATCGTCCCGCGATGGACTAGCCATGAGTTAAGCCCACTTCATTAAATCTCACGTTGTTTACCATGACGAGGGCACACCCACGTTCAGTTCTCGAGCTGTTCAAGCTGGTCAACCACCATCGTACTTATTTCCCAGAATTACCGCCGTTATCTAAGAGAATCGAGGTAGCCCACAAATCAAATTATCCGAAACTCATGGAGTTGTTTAAGGAGACGCTCGAAGTACAAGTGGAAAGGATCGTGAACCTGGCGTTTCCAGCACAACCTTGAGCACGATGGAAAATCTGGCGTCTATGTTCATGAAATTCTTCAACGGGTCATCCTGAAGTTTATTGTCACGAACAGGAACGAACGATTTATGGACATGAAGAAGAATAGAACAGTTGAAGGTACCAGGGGGGGCACTCTTTGTGTCGACACGGCTATTCAGAGGCGCGACAGTTGAAGGACATATGTGCTATTGCTGGTAACGATGAAGTACGAAGATCCAGATGATGAAGAAGGCCAACAGTTCGTGACCCGAAGCTCTTCAACAAAATTTTGATTCGACTATTTGACCAGGACAAGAAGTCTCGAACTGATGAGATTTGGAGGTAAATGTACAGAAAACGCGTGAGCTGTATGTTCCGTATAATGAGGTAGAAGTAGAGTTATGACAGAGACTACTCACAGCAGCACTCCCGGAAGTGGAAACAGTAGAAAGTATCAATTCCGACGTACACATCCTACATTCCCAGCGTCGTGCTTCTTTCCCACATCCTTCAAAACAGTCTGTCCGAATTGTGAACCAGTCTTCTTTGAGTCTATGTGGCCAGCGGTTGAAGTGTGGTGGAGAGAAAGAGGGGAGCGGACTGCAGTCCGAACAAGCACGGCAATACTGTCATAAGTGTAGCTAGTGACGGCAGACTGGTTTGGCATTGAACTGGTCTCTTTGATGTCTTTGTAGCGAAGAGGAGTGCAAGTGTCGCACATCCTCTGACGTAGGGAAATTCTTTCATTCGGATACAAACATGGCTAAACATACCTATCATTCACTCCTCCGACTATAATAGAACATACTCTCATGGCGTTGCGTAGCGAGGAATGCTTGAAAGCAACTATCGAGCAGGTATCAGCACCAATGGCTGACTGTTGAAACCATCGGGGAAAGGAGGTCAGCGTGCCTACTGACCGGAATGACTCGTTCGGGAGACACGGAAGAGCGCAAGACTAAGCACCAGTGGTTATCAGATGATGGGCTCTAGGGAAGACGGGCCATTGCCGAGCGCCCTGTGTTAATGTCTCTTCTTTCTTCCCAACACGTCCGCCGTCTCTCTCTTGCGCAATGACTCTCGGGCGGATAAGGGATAAATTGAAGGCGTGGATCTGGGGTTTCTTTTCTTCAAAGGAAGAGATTCGTTTCATGCCTGATGGTTAGTGTTTCATTGACAACGCGTCATGAATCTCAACACAGTTTATCCATAGGTCCCCAACGTCACGCAGGACCAGGAGCCTTCTTCAATAACGTACAACGCTTTACTTTACACAACCCAACAATGACTGCCGTACACGGAAATCAATATAATACCTTCACAAATGCACAAGGGGACCACAGCGTCGTGGCACAGAGTGGGTCGAGCTATCTTCCTCTTCCTCCTTGAGCTCATCTCGTCTTTATAAAGTGATGGGTTTACTTTCAAAACATATCATCCGTGGCGCTGCGCATAATTCTTCTGCTCGCTCTCCTCCTCCACGGTGCCACCCCGACACACGTATCAAATTGATCGCTCGTATCACCGCTTGGTTTGAAGGCCAAACGTCACTGGAATCGCTCCTTTGGATAACTGGCCCTGCCGGTGTTGGAAAATCCGCCGTCGTTCAGACGTTTGCCGAGTATCTCGCCAAGTTTCAACTCCTGGGAGCATCCGTATTCATTTCTCGACCCAATAAACGCGACAACCCGCACGGCATCTTCATTACTATCGCTTATCATTTAGCCACGAGGATCGAGGCGTATCGCCATTATATCATTGAACGACTCTCCCTTGATCCCGAATTGCTAAGCGGAGATATGCAAGCGCAGTTTATGGTCTTTATAGTCGAGCCGTTTGTGGGGAAGAAGATCGGAACTGGCGGTAAAAGATGGGGCATACTCTTGGATGGACTCGATGAGCTCCAAGGGACAGATGCACAATGCGAAATCATACAAATCATCAGCACCTTTGTGCTTGAACATCCCGATGCTCCTCTTGTCTGGATAATAGCCAGCCGCCCAGAGTCACACATCTCTAATACGTTCGACAACGACCAAGTACGGCGCAGTTATTGGTCAGAGCACATTCCGATTGACTCCACGGAAGCCAGCGAGGACGTAGAACGCTTTTTACGGTCAGCTTTCGAGGTGACGCGGAAGAAATTTCGGCACTCCGTTCAGAGCGACTGGCCTAGCGACACCGATTTCCTGAAACTCACTGCCGCAGCTTCTGGTCTTTTTATCTATGCTCAAGTAGTAATGGAGTTTGTCAGGGATTCAGGCCATGCCGATCCCGTCTCGCAGTTTGAACTTCTCTTGTCAGTCATTGATCGTTCTAATGCCGTCCCAACCACAGAGAACCCTTTCATTCACTTGGACGCGCTCTACCAAGAAATTCTGTCATCAATTCCGTTGACGTTGTGGCGAACTACAAGGCAATTGCTTTGTTTTTCAATCTATTATGGGCGGATTGATATTGGATCGTTTGTTCTTTTTGAATTGCTGCCAAATTTACTCACTCTCCGCGGAATGTCTATTCTCTTTGGTGTCACTCAGAACGTCGTCTATGCGAGCTTAGACAAATGCCGATCCATACTCAAGATACCAGATTGGACAGTTTCTCATAAGAATCGGTTGACATTCCTTCATGCATCGTTTTCCGATTATCTGAAGGACTCGACGAGATCCGGAGCTTTTCATGTTGGCAATAAAGAGGACGCTCAGCAAGAAGTGATATCGAGCTTTCTAGAGGTTTGGAATAAGTGTAGTGGAGACGATACAAGCGCAGGTATGTATGGTCTTCTCGTCCTCACAACAACTAAATTAAATTCGGTTTCAGCGTCCGTCGAACTGGTGTGGCAACAATACTGTTCAAAATTGAACCACAAGTCAATGTCATGGAAAGCTGAAAAGTTCCATACTATCCTTTTCCACGACACTATCTTTGACATAGCAACCATCGTGCCTCGTCTCTTGCTAGCACCAATGTCGCCTCCCGTATATGAGTCTTTACAGAAAGTTCACGTGAGAAAGCTCTGTTATTTTTTGAAGCTGAGAGGCTTCGTGAACTTCGCATCTGGTTTCCGCGATCTTCCGCCGAACATTTATCACCCTTCTGGCTATGTATCTGGTACCAAGGTAAATCACCCCAAATTCTCGCTTCAATTCAGAGCTTCACATTTCTAGCAGGACGTTTCATCCGCAGCCCTTGATAAAGAGCTTCTCCGGGAAGTACAGCTCAGAGACCTTGTCTTTGGACACCTTGACTGGAAGGAAATGAGTCCGGCATGTGCTCGTTATCAGAGCAGCACATCTTCCGAGGAGCCTAAGGCACTACACCGGGTGAGTGATATGCAACTTACTAGGACTGAAGTGCCCTGAATAACTATAGCCACGTTCAAAAGCTGAATTGAAGACTTTTATTTACGACCTGAAAGCACTTCAGGAACGCTTACCAGCACTTAAGGTTCTTATCTTTGGGGGGATACCTAACGAGCGGGTTGCTGCTGTCTTTCATCTTCCAAGAGAAGTGTCCTTTGACATGCATGCGAGGTCTTATGTCGTTCCGTGTGCTGAGTAAATCCACATAGCTTCTAATAACCTTACCCAGCGAGCATGCCCCATGCTCGTGCCTTGATCTTGGCTGCCTTTCACGGTAACCATGCCCGGATAGGGACGTGGACCCTTGATCCGCACCTTCCTAATCTCATACTCGGATTCCCACTCTGTGGAGCTTGCCTTTCCTGGCTTACCCGCTTTTTCCCAATACCGTACTCGACTTCCCACTCCACTCTGGTTGCCACTTCTGGAATAGCCGCCTCGTCCCAATACTGTACTCGGTTTCCCACTCTACTTTGCTTACCATTTGTGGCTTACCCGCTTTTTCCCAATACCATACTCGCTTTCCCACTGCATTTTCCCACATCCTAAAAATAACTATTACCATTGGTTGGAAAATGGGGAAAATACACATCTTTCCGTGTTTTCCAACTTGTGGAAAAATATTGTCAAATTAGGCACTAGTAGAGCAGAAATGCCCAAAGGGGGTTAGGGGCGGAGGAGAAACTACGAGCGAAGCGAGTAGTTTCGACGACGGGGCACAAGGGCTGGGAGGGGGGACCTCCGAGCCTGCCCTTTCGTCTTTAAAGACTCGTCAGGTGCCATACGTCATAAGGGCCAAGACCTCGGACATCGAGCATCTGACAAGCCGATCAGACTACTCGCCTCGCTTCCAAAGAACGAGGTACAATACAGAAATAACTACCAATATAAAGAGTGGATGAAGGACCGGAATAGATAGAACTCACCTGGCTCCGGCACGAGGTGCGCTGTCTTCCCAGGGAAGACAGAACGCGTGAATTCTAAAAGTAGTTATCTTATCATATGACATAGATAAGCGCGCACCTTAATATAGCGAGTTGGC
>NW_006267347.1:1143979-1144839 GCF_000300575.1 Agaricus bisporus var. bisporus H97
AACGAATTACAGACATAAGTTCCCCACGTCACGGGTAGATTTACCCAGGGTATAACCCGGCTTCACCCAGGTAGGACTGGAATACGCTAAAGGACGGCAGAGCCTATCAATCAGCCCGTTAAAGAAAATCTAATAGCCGGCAAACCAGAACCGCGGAAAAGACACGGCCTAGATCTCTATTACAGGAATGTATCAAATGTTTAGCCACATGTCCAAGGTAGTTTGATGGGATGGATCCCGGTCGACATCATCTTTACGATGAAGGACCTTCACTACTTGGCGGTCGTGACGCATCAAGACAGATTTGCGCCATGCGGCGGCAAGATCTATGATTTCCGTAGTCCTCTTTTTAGATACTAGGAATCGGCGATCGAGAAGTCCGAGTTTGTCAAGTCTATAGAATTGGCCATACGCACCTTCCCCTACCATACTAGGATGATACTCCGAGCCCGGGGGCAGAGCACCACCGTTCTGGCGGAGGTTAGATAGTACGACGTTCCTAAACTTGGTTTTCGACACGGCCGGATGTAGATCTTTGATCGTATCGGCTCGGCCGAAGGTCGAGACGCGAAGCGCCTCCAACCACCCGTTCTTCATCTGTTCTTCTAGTTTTCGAACGTTAAAAAAGTCCCAGGATATGTTATATTCGCTTTTCAGCACAAGCACGTCAGCCCGTGGCGGCGAGTTCTCTCTTAATCTCGTATCCCACCGTGTTTGGTAATTTTGTTTTAACCAAGAGGGTTAGGGGGTTAGGGTTAGGGGGTTAGGGTTAGGGGGTTAGGGGGTTAGGGTTAGGGGGTTAGGGGGTTAGGGTTAGGGGGTTAGGACCAGGGCTGGTCTCTAGTCTCCGCTATCACTGG
>NW_006267348.1:746004-823987 GCF_000300575.1 Agaricus bisporus var. bisporus H97
ATTATAAGAAGCATGCAGCCGATCGCCCAAATCTTAGTCCATAAGCCGATCAACAAGTCCGCCTGAGATCAGCCACATTGGGCCCGAACATATGAGCGAGCCAAGAATATCAAACAGAGCGCAGACATAGCATATATATGAGTCGCATGGACATGGCGGTTCGAGCGCATCAATCCCTAAATTTTCTTAGGCCATCCGGTCCGAACCATAAAGAATAATAACTGCTGTCTTCACTGAGATGTTAGTGCCTTAATAGGCGTCCGCTCCACTGCTGGGCTGGACCCTGGTGGTGATTGTGAAAACGGTGCCTCAAGAGAGATGATAAACCTATATTTGTTTACTTGGGCGATGGTTGCATTGATCAAGAAAAGCGAACCCGGCTCCAATGGAAGGAAATTGATATTCACCGACCGAAGTCCGCGGCCTTTTCCTTTCTTCCCTCGCAAAGATGCTTTCGTTCCTTGTGATATGGAGGAGGGAGGACATTATGCTTGGGATAAAATCGCTGATGCCGGTTATCGGGAAGGGGTGCGAAGGACGATGTCAGAGCGTTACCAATGCGGCAAAAGGCGAGGTCACGATGAGAACTGTGCGAATAGAACCTTACATGTTGTGGATAGAAGCATGCTTTAAAACAATGGCATCGGTGGATTACTAGCGACGATCTCCGTCATGACGTAGACTCCACTAGGTTTCCAGAGGTCTGGAAAGAGATACAGATAAAAAAAAATTATCACGCCTCAACGGACGCATATCAGGGTCTTCCGCGTGTCCTAGTGCAGTGAGAGATTTTAAAATCAGAGCATGCTGTAAACCTACTTATCCTACCCCTTTGCGAGAAGGGCATCAATGATCGGGAATTCTGATTCGGGACGACTAAATTACGGTGTATTCTTCTCTTTGAGCACATGCATTTTCCCCAGATGATCCACGAGGCAATTCATTAAGCGACGAACTTTCACTTCGAGAACCACGCATGGTGACAGGAGAGCATGGACATATCAGAGGTGGTAGGTATTCCTACAGAAATAGTGGTTGCCAGACTTGACAGGTAGACTGTCAAAGTTTCCCAAACCTTGACCGCCTGTTCTACGTCGAGTGATCCAATAGAATATTCTGGGTTGATCATTGCTTTCAATCAAGGGCCACAACACCTGTCCCGCGAACCAAGATTTCACGAAATTCCGCTATACTGTGACGTTTGCATGCTCATAATACGTGAGGACGGATTCGAACCCTGGACCTTGAGGCTAGAAGACGGAAGGCGGAAATAAGTGGGAGCTTGGCGCTCCCGTGATGATGTCGACATAGGAATGGAATCAGGGGAGTATATTCACGCCATGAGACAAAAAAACCAATCATGAGCCGGTGGAGAGTACAACAAAAGCCCGAAGGCATGAATAAATGACAGAAAACCAAGGATTCGATGAGGAGATCATCGTCCATGCCCATTCACATATGGTGGAAATGGAGGAGCAGAAACGCTGTATCCGGAATCATGTGGAGGAGGAGGTCCTGGATGCAGATAAGTATTGGATCCTGGGGCAGGGGCGCCGGGCGGCTCGATAGGGGCGATGAATTGGTCGGCTTGTGGACTGTATGGACAGGTTTGAGGAGAGCGTTCGGACGAATTTCGGACAGGACATACCCAAAGCAAACCCTCAAAACGTCATTCAACGCCCGCTCCTTTTCATCCCTAACTCTCCTCAGCTCATGCTTTGTAGTTTTGAGTTCTTCTATCAATGAATCATGTTGCTCCAAAGCGTAGCGATGTTTCGCTTTCATTAAGAGATACATCACCATTGCTGGTGTCCTCCCTTTGATAAGCCCAGTCTTGGAATCCACCTGCTGCGCTAGATATTCTGGAAGAACATCCGCGGAAGCGTCATTCTCTTCGTTAACCCCATTAGAAGGCCCGTCTGATGGGAAAGGTGCTGAAGAATAAGGCGGGCGATGGTGGGGGCTGGGTGAGCGTTGTGGGCGACCGTTTGCGTTTGGAGGGCCATTGAAAATGTCCTTATCTCGATGAGTGATCTGGGTGATATCATCAATGAGCTCAGAGGGTGTGCGAGGTTCAACTTTGAAAGTGTTGAAGCCGGGTGGTCCAGCGTGGGTAGAAGACGAAGGACGTGAAGACGCTGGCATGAGAGTAGGAGCGGAGGAAGATTCCTCAGCGCCTCTCTTGCGCTTTCTATTTCCGCCTCTGCCGGGAGCGGGCGGTTCGATGTTGTGTTGCAAACGCATGTGTTTGGCAAGGGCGTCAGAGCGAGTGAAAGACTTGTCACATTCTAAAGAAGTGAGTTTAAAAGAGGTGGCCATAAAAATAAATGAAATCTTCTTAATCGAAGATTGGACACGTAAGGTAGCTAACTTACCGGGCTTAGGGCAAGTAAAAGGTTTCTCGCCGGTATGCGACCGGATATGTGATATTAAAGCGAACCTTGAAGTCTGTGGTAAACCGCGGCGTGGGCACGTTGCCCATTCACATGTATAGCTTGATTTATGGACGCCAATATGTTCTAGGCGCCAATTGAATTCCCGGGGAAACACGTTTTTTCCAAAAGAACCCGGACTCACCATTGTGGATGTGATCAATCAAAGTCGGAAGATGCGTATATACAATTCCACAATCCTGCCACTGACACGTAACACTGTCCTCTGGGACGACACCGGAGTTTACACCTTCAGGGACCAGGGAGCCGGATCGAGAATGAAGTACTGAACCGGGCTCTACAGAGAATTCGCTCGATGAATCATGATCATCGGCAACAACGCGGGGTGGCGAGGGTGGTGCGGAAGACGCAGGAGACGCGGGGGTTTTGTTTATGTCGTCTCGCGGTGTGTCCAGAGTTCGTCGCCGAGGCATTAGGACGTATGTTATGTTCTCCCCGGAATCTCCATTTTCGGCGCGACAATGGCGCCCTTTCGGTGTTTGATTCTGTTTGCTAGCAGCTTCCGCTTTCCAAATTCCGACAGATCTCCTATCTGGATTAACTTATAACTTAACGTTACCCAGCCCACAGGTCTGTTCAAAATCCAAAGCAATGCCCTAGCAAACGTACGCCCTATGAATGTGCCAGACGTTCGTGCCCATATGGCGTGTCTCAAATGATTTGCATAGTCTGGCATTTCGAGACGTACTACGGTTCAAGTGAGTTATCTCTAGAGTTGTACCGTTGGTTGACTGACGCCGTTTCCCCGTTACCTTCCCACGGATCGCCACAAGAGCTAAAAAGGAAACTCAACATAGCCCTTGACTTTGCATCAGCTGACTCATCCGTGCTACTACTCTTGCTCCCTCCCTGAATTACTGCCATTGCTTGACTAACATCATGGCCATGGAAAGACTGTTAGTCCCCGTCCTCTCAATTTTAAGCCGCATTGACAATTTCTTTGCAGCCGCCGGCAAATTATGCAGAATGACCAAAGCGGTACTTATCGCTTCAACGATGATACCGGCGGCGCTACCCAAATCGCGTCCCCGAAGGGTGGGGACTTCCTCTCGAGTGAGGCATCAGCAGCGGATCATTATGGGCATCCGGATAAATGTCCTGTCGGTCGCATCTTTGAAAGTCGGTGCGTTGACTCGCCTCAACCAGACTGTGGGCATCATCATCTTATGAGGCCTTTTGTTGCTCTTTCATGTAGGAAGGCTTGTTATGATGCGAAAGTTCATCGAGCGCCCATGAAAGGTATTCTCGGCACTGTCAGTGAGGGTGCTTATTCGATAGTGATGAATGATGGGTATGAGGATGATGTTGACGAGGGCGACGTGGTGTGGGTCGTACGCTCTTCAATCTCAGTAGATCTGTGTCTCACCCTACAAAAACAGCTATTACACTGGAGCCGGAGGGCAGGAGAACTTTGGCAGTGTACGTCCTTAGCACTATCCTTCTTGGCCTTAAAAGTATCACTGACTCCATCATTTTTTACAGTCGGTACAAATCAAGGATCAAAGCTTTGATCACCTTGATAATCGCACTCTTCAGGTAGGTGGTTTCCGTGGAGCACAAGTTCACCCTAACTTTTGAGCGTAAAGAGGAATATCGTTACGAAGCATCCTGTGAGAGTCATCCGTGGAAGCAAGAATTCTAAATATGGGCTTTTCAGAGGGTGAGCTTCGTCGACGTTTATGATACCTCTCTCTGACTGTGACGCATTGCTTCGTTAGATACCGTTATGATGGTTTATATGATGTAGTCCACGTAAGTGCTTTGTCTATTGAAATATGTCACCCAGCTGATTCGTATATGCACAGGCAGACTATGCTAAGGGAAAACGCGGTTATCAAATTTGTAGATTCAAGCTGCAAGTGAGATCCCATCCTTTTCTTTTCAATCGAAGAAGGTATTAACTATTAATGCAGAGACGTCCTGGACAACTGCCTTTGAAAGATTTGCCGCGTATGTAACACTCTGCTTGATACCATAATGCTTCAGCTTTGTATTTTTATAAACCATATTGGGCTATGTTATTGCTTTTTGTCGCGGTGTGACTGAAGACGCGGTTATCACGTGGAATAAGCGTAACGTTCACAGCATAAACTGGGCATTACACTTTCCTTTGACCATGTCACAAGAGCCCGAGGACGTGAAGCCAAAGCTTAATTTGACTGTCCTTTACGAGGGAGAATGTGCGTTATCTGTCGTGCCGGAATCGATGCTCCATCGTGATTTTCTTTCGCAGCGATCACCGTCAAAGTGAGACCTACAATGCAATTTTCCAAGATTTTTCAAGCGGCAGAGGTGTGTGCGCTTAACCTCCAACTGCCTTGGAAGCTATTTTGACTTTGTATATAGAAACGGTTTCAAAAGGAACCCGGTGCGTCCTCACTTCCACAAAGTTGGATCCATCGACCTAATCAATCATGTCCAATACCTCGTCTTGTGAACGGGCATTACGCTGCAAATAGGCACCTTCCGATTCACATACGATGGGCAACGAGTAAATGCAAATGATACACCAGGAGACGTTAGTTCCTCTTTTCTTCGCGCATCAATTTATTTTAAATGCGGTTTATTTCAGTTAAACATGGAAGAGGGTGATCAGATTGATGCTCATTTGGGGCAGGTACGCCTCTTTCTTGTTTCCCCCTCTCTCACATGTACTCATGCACTCTCATGTTAGGTGGGCGGTTGTTTTGAACATTCCTTTTCGGGTCTTGCTGTTTGAAAGTAAGAAAATATATCCAGCCCTGCTTGATGCACGGTGTACTTGACACCCAACGATGTCGCTATATTACGTATGTCTTTATATAATTTCAGAATTAGACCTACCATGCAACTGCGTGGAATATCGCTTGCTTACGATCTTTTGACTATAAAGAAATTCAAGACCAGATTGGGAGTGCATAGTCGGATCTCAGCGTTCAATGTTCAGCGTTCAGCCTCGAACCTTCCTCGATAACGACGATTCTTCTCAAGCCTTTCCTTGGGGTTGAACTCGTGCAGGACAACAAAGCTCATCGGATTGTCCTGCCCCTTTTTAACCCGAAGGTTTAGGGACGGTCGTAGCGAACCGGAGTAGGAAATGAGACCTCGCCAGGAAATGAGCTCCACCTGGAAAACGTATATAAACCCCCCACCCCTCGCTTTTCTTCTCTCATCTCCCTTGACCTCGAACCAATACCTTCTACACTGAAATCTCTAGTCGCGTTCGAGCGCTCCTCGATGCCTTACCTTTGCTCCTACTCACGACGCTTCTCGTCTTTACTTGGTGTGTGTTTCCTTCCATGTACATGGGTTAATCCGAGCTAACATTTGATCCAGCGGCCTCGCGTCATTGACACGGCCCATACGCGTTATTCTTGCACGACGCTGACGATCATCAGGTGGGTCTGGGCTCATCGGCACTTTAACAAAGACACTGATAGTCGATCCGATTCAGCTTTTCGTAATGGCCTTCCGATGGGCCTTCGTGCACGTCTAGGTAGCTAAGCGTAGGTCACCAACATCATTCACTCATGCATATATGCATACAGCTAGTCGACGTTGTCAACTTCGGTGCTTCTTTCTACTATCGGGACGTATCCGACTACTGGGATACCACCACCTTCGTGTATGTGCGCAGGTAAGCCAAATGAATCGCTCGTGTTACACTGACTCACATGTTTTCCAGCGAGGGCACCACACCTCATCGATCATTTTGTGGCAGCGTTGCAGTTAGGCCCGCGTCTGGGTCTAGGTAACTGACCACAAGCCACCAGAATCCTGTACTCACACATATATGCATACAGCTCGAGTTATCCTTGTCTGCCTAAATGGAAACCGACCCGCCGCCTATGCTTGTGTATATACATGGTAAGTGACCTATTGTGCCTTTATAAACACCTTCTCAACGGTCTACAGATTCTTTTCTTTTTCTTTTTCTTCTTCTCGTGTTCATCCGTATCTTTGTTCGCTTCGGCTCTTGAAGCCGGGTTCCTCATGTTCTCGCCTGAACCACAAGACGCCTAGGTCAATTGCCCTGTGTAACGCGGGGGGGCTTTCCTAGGCGATACCCTACATGGCCACTGGATCCTCTGTGATTCACTGCGCTCTCCGGAAAGACTTCGGTCGCGGGCCATCCTGCATTGGCAGGGTGGTCCGGGGGTGTGGGATTCGCTGAACGTCTTCCCCTGATCCCGAAGGCGGGATTGAATGAAGGCTTGAGCTTTGGAGCTTGTGCTGATGGAAGCTGTTTGCATTGTACTTGATGTATTTTCTTTCTATGATATTCAAATCCAATACTTAATGGAAATTTTCATGATCGCATAATCTACAATGACCATAGTCCACGTGAAGGACAGGTACAAGTTGAATGGCGTAGCGTACAATGTCAGATCGTCATTGACACGATTTCTACCGACACGCAAACATATGTGACTTAGATCAACAACGGTTTTGACGATTAACGAGAGTGGTGGATGTGTTCGACTGGGGTGGGGGGAGGGGAAGGTGAGAGGGAGTCATCTACACAAACAATAACTGTACAAATACACAAACAAAAGAATTCACTATACAAGGAGCGACGAAACGGGAAGGAACAAGAGGTGGGCGTAAAAACAGTAGCAGTTCTAATACAGATCGTCACGTCGTGGATTCAAATCTTGTGTGATCAGAGGCGGAAAGAGAGAAAGAACGTGAGTATGTGATAGTTGTGAAGAGAAAGAGTAGGAAAAGATATCCACCATGAAAAAGCGGAGGTGGATTGGAGGAAGGGAAAAAAAGGGAGTCTGGTGAGAGATACAGTGGGAATGAATCTACACATAGCAGAGTATAGACACCAAGATTACGAAGAAAGAAAATAGGAAATGGAGATGGAGATGGAAAAAAAACGGATGGAAAACAGATATTAGGGACTACAACAAATGAAAAAAGAGTGGATAGCAGACTGTTGAAAGTCTTCTTATTATCGCAATGAATCAAAAAGATCCAAACGCCCTTGCTCAAGCAGCCGGAGATTGCGTATAATACCTCTTCCACAACGTATTCGCGAATTCCGGATCAGTCTAAACAAAACGCCCATCAGCGAGGGAAGGCCAAAAAGAACAAACATGGAAAATTGAACGTACCTGAATAAGTGTCAATACTTCCCTAACAAACTTATTCCTCTCATGAGCGGTAGGTCGTCTATGTTCCGGTTGTTCAGATAACCCAGTCAACAAAGCTGAAAGCACTTTTTCAGAGTGCACAGGACCCGTCTGTGTCGTATCTGGAGGTAATTGCTGTTGTTGTTGTTGTTCAACCTCCGTCGTAATACCTGAACCGCTACCAGCAGCGGTAACAGGTTTTTTCAACTTTCGTCTATTCCTCTTCTTCTTTTTCGCGCTTCCATTCACACCATTGCTTTCTCCAGACACCGAAACCTCTTCATCATTACCAGTCGGAGCTGCGGTCGTGTGACTCTGTCCTTGGATGGACGGAATTTCCATGGGGGAAGAAGGTGAAGGTGATGCCGGTGGTGAATTTTCACTAAAAGTCACCGGTACCGGTACATTCTTCCCATTCAAATTCATCATCATCCCTGCTCCATTCTCCTTCACCCTCACATCACCAGCACTCCCAGTTTCACCACCACTAATCTCCCCTGCAAAATTCGCGTTCAACGCTTCCAAAGTCGGGAAATCCCAACTCTGTTCAATAGCTTTTCGTTCTCTAGCATTAGCCTCCAACTTTTCTTGTTTACTAACATTCTTCTTCTTCTCTTTCTTCTTCTTCCCTTGTGTCGTCGTCGGAGTCGTCGAATCTTCTCTTCCTGTTGGTAGAGGCACGATAGTCGTACCATTTTGTTTTGTCGTTCCCCCAGTAGAAGAACGTAATTTTTGTTGCTTTTTCTGCGCACGTAAAAATGCAGCAGGATCGCTTAATGCACTCATATCCTCCCAATTCAATTCAACAATATCACTCTCTCCTTCACCTCCACCACCACCTCCTCTCTCTTCCTCTCCGCTCGTAATTTCCTGTGTTTGACGAGCATAAGGCCATAATTCCGAATTAGGTTCGAAAGGAACTAGAGGACGTCCATTCCGAGGTTTCGTTTCTCCATTAGCTTTACCAGCAGCAGCAGCAGCAGTTGCCTTGGCATTGGCATTGGCGGACGACGTAGCTGAAGCGAGATTTTGTACATGTTGATTATGCAAGAATGTTTGCCTAGGTGTCGCATCCCCATGGGTCGACCCCCCTTGTCCAACACCCAAACCTGAGTTCTTGAATGCCGAATCCGAAAATAAATGCTGCGTTGGTTGTGTTTGTTGATTTAAAGGCGCTCGTATTTGGATCGGCACAGATCGTCCTAATGCATGGGCTGCGATAGCACCCAATCCACCGCCGCCACCCCCGCTCCCATCAGAACTGGACCCAGCATGACTGTCATCCTCATTATCCCCGTCCCTCGAACTCGGATGTGAAGGCGAATGACTGATATGTTTGGCATTAGGACCATCGATGGCATCAGCGCCTGGTGAAGAACCAGAATAGGAAGCTAAAGAGGATGCAGCTGAGGGAGTGCGCGAGGGGGGGAGACCAAGTAACGAACCGATGACATTTGGACTTAAGACTTGAGGCGAAGGTGAGGCTTTTGATTTTGGCGTGTGCGAGCGAAAGGGAATCGTGGATTGTGGAAGTGTTGGCGGAGGCGGGTACGATAACGAGGATAGCGCCGACGGCACGGGTTGTTGTTGCTGTTGTGAATAGGGGCCGGGAGCAACTGCAGATGCAAAGATAGTATCGAGGAGACCGATTCCAGTCGATTGTGGGGGCGGTGGCGAACTGGGGAGGGCACCAGGTAAGGGCGCTTGCGGATACGTTGACGAACTACCTGCACCAGCGAAAAGCGACTGCAAGGCGGAGGTAGGTGCGGGGGTCGTTGATGATGTCAGCTGTGGATTTTGCACTTGCTGCGGCAAAAACTTGGCAAAGAGTTTGTCGACATCGGATAATCCAAGTGCATGGGCCGTAGGATGCACGGTTTGATGATTGGATTGCTCTGGGTCTCCCTCTAAAACAAGCGGATGAGGCATGTTTGATCGAGTCACAAGACCGTATACTATCTCACCATTGGAAGCTGACGTGGTTGTGCGGTTGAATGGATTGGCAGGCGGTGGCCTGTCTGGACCGTAGCGGAAGTGTTCTGGATAGGGAATGTTTTTCTTGATATAGGAGTGCAATCTGTTGAGTCATAAGAGCCTTTTAAGAGGAAGATGGACGATAAAGCGTGCCTGGGCAGTACGTGTTGCAAGGACTCGCTGCCATCGGTGGAAAACGTCCAGAGTCCGATAGTTTGGGACTCGCCCTTTTCGTTAGTGGTCGGAGCTTCGGTATAAGCGTATATATCGGAAAATTTGTCCGGGAGGGTAGAAGAAAGCTTTTGCTGTATAGCGTCGAGTCTGGCGGCAGTATAGCTGGGATATGACCGGAGCATGACATAGCCGCTGTGTGCAGTGATGTCGTCTTCTGGGTAGAGACGCTGGATGTAGTCCTCCATTCCTACGCGGTTGAGGATGTAGAAGCCATAGGGGGGATATGATTCTCTGTGCACGTGGATGAGCAGGGGAACTCGGAGGAGTGAGAGGGACGGACCGTTCGTAGAGAAACATGCTGCCCTCGAAGCCCTGTTTCTCCCATTTCTTGCCGTTGTGGTGGTAGACGCAGACATGGCTGAACTGGTCGAAAATGGAGGTGATGGACGGATCCCTGCGGCGGAGGACTTTGAGGTTGGAGTGGTATCTGGAGGCGGGGGACATGCGCGCATTTGGCGGCGGCGCGCTGCTCGACGCCGACAGCTGGCTGCGGTGTTTCTGCTGGCGGGTCTGTTGCGGGGACGATGTGCGGGACAGCGACATGGCGGCCACCAGCAGGTCTTCTGTTGTTCCTTGTTTGCTTCCTCTACCCTGCCCGCCTCTATGTAAAGCGTCGCTGCGGTCGCAGAGCAGCATGGCTCTTGACCTCAGAGACAAGGTAGGCCACTTTTCTTAGAACGTGTATCTCTACTGAGCCACGATAGGAACTGTTCCCGGCTTTTGAACAGCTACCTTCCGACACCCCCGACGATGGCTACGACGTTGACTACTTCGAATTCGACGAATATTTGGGTATCATAGAACCCATCCACCACTGGTGCCTCCTCGTAGAAATCACCGAAGTCGTCCCCTACATTCGCCCCACGTACTATGGCAAGGACGTAGATGGAACTGCTGTATTCATCGTTTTCTACACCGACGATCGTTCCCCCCAGATCGCGCGCAACTGCAATGTGGGGGATACGTTGGCACTCATGTACGCCGAAACACACATGTTCAATGACGGACAGGTGGGCATTCGAGTCGACTCGGATGACTATGTCAAGGTGTGCCATCTCATTCCATTACCGCGACTTCAAAATATAACTACGTTTTTAGCTGTTCCATTCTACACTACAAGGTGTCTTTCGAATTGACGAGTTGCTCAACTCAAAGATGACGTCTTGTCACCTTTGCGACAAACCAGCGAAATCTCAGTGCATAAACTGCGAGGTCAAATATTGCAGCAAGGTATATATATACCATACTTTCTTACTCGCCACTTACCTTTTGTCGATGTAGGATTGCCAGGTCGCCGACTGGAAACCCAGGCACAAGGATGAATGCAGAGTAGGAAAATGCATCAAACAGTGGAAGTCCTTCAATTGGTGGGACTTTGACGATTATAGAAGTCTGTAAAAGGTGCAACTTTACTCCAGCTTTTTTAATTTTTCGAGCCATGGCATAACTACGGTTAATACTAGTCGATACTCCCCCTTTAATCGATTGCATTCAAGCCTCGTTACGAACCTTCAGTATACCGGACGCTACAAATCAGCGCAGGTTGGCATTGCGCTATTCTTAGAATACCATCATCAGAGCAAGTTCCCCGATGATGTAACTTGACCCCCACCTTCACTAGTTCATACATTTCACTGTGCCCACTCTGAGTGTCTCCAGCCTCGCAGTCCTTCCAACGATACACCGCAGGAAGACATATGGCACAAATGGGTTCCATCCGCCGCTCCTGCCACGATGCTCGATGCACGAAGCTGAGCTGGGGAAAGGCTCTTTCCAAATCACTCAATGTCATTCGATGCGAGATTTAAACTTCCGCAAGGTAAAAGTTCGGATGGAAGGAGTCTATATCTAGGCTCGGGTCTCAGATTCATTGACACGCTCTGACCGAATGTCGGCGCCTCGTGCCTCAAGGTCTCAACTTTCACAAGCAAGTTGGGCAACTAGTTTTCCCGTCGAAGGTTATTACCACCTACTTAGGCTTCCTGCTCCAAACTTCGAAAGTGGGTGTCCCTTACCCCCGGTCGTTACATGAATTCCGCGCGTAGGGTCGATGCTTGAGGACCAAAAATAAGCACGATCTATGTCACCGGACCCACTATGCGCATATGACTACTGGACTTCTAGCTCCCATTAATCTCCCTGCCTCATGTGAAAGCTTGCTGTTTGACTTCCATAACGGCACCGCAGGCTCCAAGAGTGTATAAAAAGCAAAGCTCAGGTCATGCTGGTATCATAGCGGTATGACTGTCTACAACCTTGACATCAAAGACAAGGTATAGACATTCATTCTCATGTATACTCTCTCTTAATACCTTCCCTGCTACTCAGAAATTGTTCCCAAACTTTACACAGCTACCTTACGATAATGACTACGATGTCACTTTTTACAAGGAAGACGCAGAATCAGGAATCTTACGTCCTCGCCACCATTGGTGTTTCCTTGTAGAAATCACCGAAATCGTGCCATGGCTTCGTCCAATGTATTATGCCAAGGATATCGACGGGCAGAGTGTGTTCATCGCTTTTCATACAGATGATCGTTCCCCACATATTGCTCGTGAATGCAAAGTGGGAGATACTATGGCGATTATGTATGCCCAAAGTCATGCGTTTATGGATGGAAAGATAGGCATTCGAGTCGAATCGCATGATTACGTTAAGGTGGGTTTTAATTTAAAATATTATCGTGTAGAAGGTGACTTCTCTGTTTTTTTTTCAGCTGTTCCATTGTAGTCTCGAGAAGGTTTTTGATGTCGGCGAGGCATTGATCTCAAAATCGTGTCATGTCTGTGACAAACCAGCGAAATCCCAATGCGTGAACTGCGCAATGAAATATTGCAACAAAGTATAGTATCTTATTGTTCCCACTTCGCATCGTCCATCACTGAACTTGATTTGATTTAGGAATGCCAAACTGCTGACTGGAAACTTAGGCATAAAGAGGAATGTAACATAATAGGAAGGTGCTTCCTAAGGTGGAGATGCTTTGATTGGTGGAGATTCGAATTCTTTAGGACGCCGTGAATATGAAGGGGGTGGTTCAGTTGGTACGACCAGTATTGATGACATGGCGGTACTTTGTACTCTTGTCTCTTCAAATAGAACGTGGACCACGATTCGCATGGGCTGTTAAAAAAAATCTGAAGGTCACCTTCGAGAGAGGTTTTAAATACCGAGTCAGAATTGACAACCTCGACATTGAATTCTACCGAATCTTCGTTAGTAACGTGCGTGTCCATGGGATCCCCAAGATCGTTGAAACCCGTGCACCGGCCTGAATCCCTCTGTTTCAATAGGAAAACAAGTCTTATCCTTTCGTCCCAGTTAACTGATTAAATTTGCCTTATTCATCTGAACAGGTTTCTCAATGCTATGAATGTACAATGGATCGGACAGAGAAAAGATGGCAGGAAGCCGTGCAGGAACCTCCTCAGAGTGTTCATCGTGGCACATCAAACCAAGTCATGGTACTGAAGCATTTACTATCTTATCTTGATTGTATATATATGTTTAGTTCAGTGTACGTATCTCCGATTAGCCAAACTCACCCTTCATTCATTTCGCCAAAATGTATGAAACGAAAAAACGCAAACGCCAGCATAACGACAAACGAAACTATCGTCAACAGCATCTTAATGACAGAGGAGCCCATTCCCGATGGCGACCCGAAGAAGATCCAACGTTATTTATACAGGCCCATGAGGCTGATTTGCGTCGAGGTGCTCAAGCTCAAGAACTTGCTGAATCTCTGGAAGTGGTGGAATACATTGATATCTCAAATCATGAACTTGCTCAAGCAAGGCCACGAGTTGGGCGTGCTCTTATTCGCTGGGATGCTGGAAGTGGTCCAGTCGCCAATTCTTTTGATAGGGAAGTAGAAGAGACTATCAGCCTAGGAACAACAAATGTTTCCAAGGACAAAGAAGTTGCCCCTGACGAATCCGGAATCTGGGTAGACAGGTAGGTCAATCCCACAGGGTGCCCAAAAGTTGCGCAAGCAAGGACTATTCAAAAAAAAGAATTCTCATTGCACGTTATGCTCTGCTTCTTTACAATCGTGTAATCGTGACCACCAAGTCAATTCCTCTTTTTAACTCTTCATCTCCAGAATGAAACTAATTCATTATTCACAGATACGATGCCCGTCTTCTCCTTGACGCCTTACCGCGCTTCGAGTCCTCCTTGGATCCTGTTCTGGCTCATGCGAGACCCAATTCACCGTCCGGATGGTCTGACCTTCCTTCCGATGCAGAAGATACTTTCTTCTTCTCGCCAGAAGAAGCTGAGAATTATAAGAATGAGAAACGTCGGAGGTTGTTTGAACAAGCACAGGAAGAGCGCGTTAAAGCACGTATAGACGAAGAAGAAGAGGATGCTCGAGAAGCTATTGACGACGACCCTTGGGGAGGGAGTGACGAAGAGGTGGGTCTACCTTGATATTACAAAACCAATTCTAACTAATTTGCGTAGCCTGACGATACTCAGAAAGAACTCATGCGCAGAACTGCAGTTCATCTTGTTTCATCCCCCAATCCTGCTCAATTGGAGATGCGCATTCTCGCAAATCACGGTGCAGATAAACGCTTCGCTTTTCTCAAAGGACGATGGAGTCGATCATGGAGACTCGTAAAAGCAAAACTTCGCGTCGAAAAGCAACAGAAGGAACGCGAGGAGAAGCAGGAGAAAGAAGTAAAGGGATTGGGTGTACTCGCGGGTTATGACTCAGGCTCGGAAGATGAGAGTGAGAGTGAAGTGACACAGAAAGTGGATTCGCCAGAGGATGAGGAGAAAAAGGAGCTCCGGCGGCAAAAAGCAAAGGAATGGACAGTGCGAAGACGGTCAGCCATGGCAGAAGGTATATAGAGAGAGAAAAGGGCATAAATTAACAGTGTATAGGAACAAAGACAGATCGAAGGAATACCAGTGAATAGACCAGAAAATGGTTGATATCATCGTCGCCCCGTATTAGTATATAAATCGTCTTCTGGACCATCAGGATTCAATTTTTCTGAATCCATATCGCTGGGCCGCCAATATCCAAGGAAGTGAGAAAATTTGGCGTATAATGACGATATGAATCCGGTGATTAGTAGAAGTAGTTGAATTAGAGGCGTTAGTGGCGGCAAAAGTAGGGCAAAAAAGTCCTATGAGGAAGATTGAGTTCGTGATTGGTATTAGACAGGCAGATACACAACTTACCTCGGGATGATAAAAGTCTTCTTGCGTTGCAATAAAATACAGATCGCCTTCTTTCCGAAGTGTGAGTCGCGTGAGAAGTCTATCCAAACAGTCAGCCCCTGGACTACACTTGGGAACATTCGAGTGCTCACCGAGCTGGAGCAGCTTGGATTGGTAGGAAGAACAGCTTGAACCACTGAACGATATCAAGGAGAACAGTATTGTTTTCTTTATCCCAGACTATTCGCATTATGGAAATTCGAGCATGACTTTGAGTCTTAGAAACAATACTCACCTACGTTATCTACCCTGAGTACTGTGTACGGACTCAATATCCTATACCACCTGGTTTCATTGCGCGTTTGGCCTTTCAAATTGGACGATATAAACGGTCAGGAGAACTCACTGGTAGATACCCAATACCGTCTTTCTCGACTCGGGTGCACTTTCAACGGCACATATGGGATGGCGAAAACCGACATCCGGGGTCATATACGCCTCAATAGCTTTCTTCTGCTGATCAGGGGAAGATGCAGTAGTTATTTGCAAGACGACCCCTCTTATCTCTTTGGCTGGGTCTTCTATATTATTCGTGTGTAGATGCAAGGCGAAGGGTGAAAGGAGAAGATAAGGTGAGCGGACACTTAAAACGTGGCTAGGTGATCTACACCGGATATGAGTTTAAAACTGTCGTCGGCTAAAGGGTTAAGTTTGTCTTGTTACTTGGGCCCAGGGTTGCTGGACGTCGGCCCGCCGGTGGTCATTCACTTGCGGGGGTTGACGAGGAAACGTGCTACGTGAAAGCGTCGGTATATGATTCCCTTCCCGAAGAGATTGGGGGTACTTGGCGTCTGCACGGTATAAACGAGGTCGGAACGAGGTGATCGCAGGAACACTGATGACGAAACGGAAAGGGGTGGCGCACGATCAAAGATCTAATTTTGGCATTCTCTGCCATTTTGTGACAGCGGCCTTGAAATGCAGTCTTGATATGTCTACCGACGGTCTGAGCATTAGTAATTGATAATTTATCTTTCTGATCACGTACGGGATTCCACTCACCCCCGAGGAATGCCGCTCCTCCTCACTCCCACATCTCCGGAAGCCAGTTCTTACCACACTGTCAAATTGAGGATTCTCGTGAGACGAAATCCTTCTTCGCGACCGTTCACTTCTTCTGATGGGCCTAGATGGGGTCTATTAATAAAAGTGGTATTAAAAGTATTGGGCTGTCTCATCCTCGATGCGACCAAAGCAATATTCAAAAATATTATTCAATCTCAAATACCGTTTTGTCTCGCTCATACGCGACTAAGGTAGTATTTCTCCACTTTCATAAAGCCGCCTCATTTTGGGAGCAGTACTATAGCTAATCAAAAACTTGGTAATTCAACTTGTGGAGCCTCATGTACCTGAACTTGTCAGAAGACTTGTCCGATTTTCCCAGTTCACTCTCCGAACAATGAGAAAAAGACTTTCGGAATATTTTAAAATGTGACAGTGGGAGATTTTACATGAACACTAAGCATAGAAGAAGGTTGCACGGCAAGCAGAGGAGATCCGAGGCCTGAAACCTTGGGTGCAATTTGCCCAAGTGTAGAAACTGTCCCACGTTAGGGCGCCAACTTGAATGAAAGGCCGTGTATCCACTCGCAGTGGAGTGTAGTGTGGGTTTTGTAGTATAGAAATCAACAAATTCCTGGAAAAAGCCGTGACTGAATTGGAAGGATTTGGTATACAGCATCCCAAGCTACATTCACAAGCACACTGGGAGTGGAATCAGTGTTCTCGCTTGAGAGTATTTAAGGCGCCACTGAAGTGAGATAGGCCTCAAGGAAACCGCAAGATGTTATTCTCGCCATTGCTTTTGCTACTTCCCTTCGCTGTCAGTGCACAGCGCTTTGTCCGTTTCATTTCAGACGACGGTAAAGAATACACTGGTGATGCGATTTTGCCAGATAACACCATTGATGCATCCATGAGTACGCGAGCCAGAGTAGTCGAAGGCGATATTCTCGGCGATTTCCACGTCACTGATAAAGTGAAGGTGTGTCAAAATGCTGGGCGTAGTCTTTGAATGATTATTGACGTACCTATCATATAGCCCATACAACAATTGCTGTCTCCGCTTTCACCTGAAAGAACCAGGACAGTACGTTGCGTCGGTTTCAACTACGTAGAACATAATGAAGGGGTAAGAAGACCTATCAGTCATATATTGAGCGAATCATTGACCCATTTTTGAAAGACAAACACTACCCTCCCCGAGTTCCCTATCCTATTCTTTAAGCCATTTACTGCTCTCAGTGACCCAGGCGCCGACGTTCCTGTAACACCAGGATATCAACAAGTGGGAGATTTCCTTTCAACCATGGACTATGAGGCCGAATTGGTAGTCGTGATCGGGAAGAAGGCATTCAACATCTCTGAAGCCGAGGCTTTGGACGTTGTTGCGGGTTACAGCATTGGGAACGATGTGTCCCACCGTGGGTGGCAGGTTGATCGTGGTGGCCAACCCCGGCCGCAGTTCTCCATGGGTAAAGGCGCTGACGGCTGGGCGCCATGGGGTCCTGCCCTCGTGCATCCCAGCATCATCGAAGACCCGCAGACGCTCAAAATTTGGAGCAAAGTCAATGGAGAGTTGAAGCAGAATAGTACCACTGCCGACATGATCTTCGGTGTGAAGCAAATTGTATCCTTCTTCTCTATGGGGATCACCTTGATGCCTGGAGATGTGATTTTCACTGGAACGTGAGTGTGAAATTGCATAGATAAACGCGTC
The DNA here is from genome assembly GCF_000300575.1 of Agaricus bisporus var. bisporus H97. NCBI lineage: Eukaryota > Fungi > Basidiomycota > Agaricomycetes > Agaricales > Agaricaceae > Agaricus > Agaricus bisporus. The sequence goes on from NW_006267348.1 coordinate 763,743, forward strand.
AGATCTGACAAGCCCTTTAGCCCTGCTGGCACCCAATTCGAGAGTGACGATCCCATCTGGTTGACGGATGGAGATGTTGTTGAGGTCGGCTTGGATAACGTCGGCACTATCACGAACACGTACCGACATGTGAATATCATTTAAGAATTTGAAAATTTGGACAGCTTCAGACAGTGTGTTATGTAGTAGTAGATAATCATCGCGGAAATATTATGCGCTTTAACGATAAGCATGGACGCAGGAATGCGCGTTCGGGTGGGGGCAGCTACTTTGTTCAGGATATATATCGGTAATCAGCTTTGCGGGTTTTGGTCGTGTTATGTGGTAAGTATGAGGGGGACAGGTAGGACAGGGCCCAAGTCACGCGCCTTCTTGAGTGATGATGCAATGGATGCAATCATAGCTCTCTCACCTAAACAACTTCATCTACTCACTCTTACACCGGCACAAGTGATTCACGACGTGGAAACAGGACTCCGTCAATCTAGATACTGCCGACCGGAACGACGAGCATTAAGATACTCGGTCATTACATCTCCGGAGCCACCCCTGGAACATCGTCAGACTTTAAGCGAGCTTTGCAAAAACCTGTATCGCACATGCTTGAAGAGAAAATCCTTACTTCAGTATAGCTTGAAAAGCTGACTATTTACATAAAAATCTTATTGATTTTCCCTCGCAAATGTTAGCTACTGCTCAAAAGTTCATCGACAAGGAGATCCTGGATGCGGCCACGAGTATGGATTTTCGCAGCTGCTTTCGAATCGCCTCAAATCGCCATCTGTGACTTGTGTTACTTGGACGTTTGACTTGTGTTACTTGGACGTTGACAGATGTCCTTGGGCGAAGCTTGGACTTCTCTTGGAAAAACCACCGGTCTTGTTCCTCATGGACATATCGAAGCAGCTACGGGGCTGTTATTGGACAGCGCATGCCAATGACTCGGAATTGACTACTTGCTGGAATCCTTGGATGCTAGGCCAGACATGAGCACCGCTCACATTTTATCGAATTTGACGAAGGGAATCCGCTGACTGTGTCGGGGCGAATTGCCAAAAGGCAGGTCATCTGGCTGCCTCTGGGCGTCCAAAAATACGATCAGCTGTCTATTGATAGTTTGTGATTCACGCCACACTAGCTCATGACTATGGATGGCAGGTCACTCTCGGGATGTTTTGTACTGGAATCCGATCTTTCGCAGTCCTGGGGGTTATCGTAAGGATATCCTTGCTCTTTAACAGATGTGTGGACTACCGGGATTTGGCGCTTTCCATTCGTCGATGCGATGAACGGTGAGGCCTTGAGGTTTGGCGCTTGTATGGCGGGATTTTATTTCTTGGACTCTGACGGGTACGTTGAGACGAGAACGATGGGAATCCATTCTTCTACATATTCTCGGAACTATGGCCGCATCAAATGGATATGAGGAGGGTAATCACGAGACTTCGGGGTCGTATGTGTGGTACGGGCCGATGGCGACGGGGACCGCAATGAGGATGACAGATCCAAAGAAAGTGGATACTCCCAGAGCAGCCGACATTCCGAAACCCAAGGTATCGGATACTATGGCATCTGCCTTTCGACTGTTGCGCAGTTTTATATGGTCCATGCACGCAACAGATCGTCTCCTGATGGCACGAGATCACTTTGCTGAACTGGTAATTATTCAAATACCGAAAAGGGTGGGGTGACTCGAACCGTACACGGAAGTATTCTCCCCTTCGGCTACATGTCTAATTACTTGAGGAACCGAAGGTTTGTGGTCGGAAATGTTTGGAGATGTTGGCCGCGGTCACGAGATTCCTGCTTTACGAAGTCCCACACACGAGATTCAAAGACCGTATCTGCTTTTCCTTTTTTAACTCATCATGCAAGCGGCACACACTGTTTTTAACCGAACACCTAGCATGGAATCAGAAGAGGTCGCTCGACGAAACCACCTTCCTCTACCCCCCATCAAAGAACATCGAGATGGACCATCTTCGACTGAAGCCCAACCAGCTTCAACACGGGCGTAGGGTATTGCCTTTTCAAAACTCCTCCGGGCTTATAATTTGATTCTAGTTCCTTTTTCGACGACGATGACCTGCCTTTCCTCAGTCGTTCGTTCATACGCTTTAGGGCGTTTTTCGTGCGCATTTTCAGACGATGAACATTGCCATTGGAATATATCGCATGGTGCTTTATGTCCCCGCTCGTATACTTCGACATCGTATTGACTGCCATTGTCTTCGGGCTTTAGGATATTCTACCGCTCACTCTTATTATGTTCATCTGTCATCGCCTCATTTTTATTACATAGCCACTTCACTGTTAGTTTTTATACACCTGCAATTCATCGACCCCTTCTTAATGGAACGCGCGGTAGGAGCTGTATAACATTGGTGAGGCCTAGGGAATAGAGGTTCAGGGATACTTTTGCGCAGCTTTGAGACTGGGGTATCTCATAAGCCTAGATTATATGTTGGGACGTCGCGCGACTCGGCTTGTACAGATTTGAAGTAAAGGGAGACCCCCTGGCCCGATTTTGGCTGGATGGCGGCTGGGTGGCGTTATCAAAAGAACATCAAGTCCGCGAGGTTAAGTACCGGGGTTCCATCCTCACGATAACCTTGTGAAAATGTATACCAGGATTGGATGAATAAAGGGACTCTGTCGTCATGCATGCCGTTATTTTGATTTCGACATGGAAAAAGTACCCGTGTCCTCGGTTGAAGCGGTCGTTGACAAACGCGTCATTGATGCTACGTATGTACGAAAATAGATTAAGAGAAAAATCATTCACGCTGAAACTTGAATGTCAAATAAGCGCAGGATGTTGCAAAAAGGTCATTGGGTCACGAAGCAAGGCAGGAACAGGGCCAAGGCTTTGGGAAGTGAGTAGCGTGTACTAGAACACACCTACGTTGGTGCAAAGGCGGTGATAGGCGTCACCAAAAAATGATGATCAACAACTAGGATGGGCTAGATGATGTCATTGATAGGTATCAAATGAAATGATTGTTGCGCTACTCTCGTTGTGAATCACGTCTAGATGACAGCTTATATCAACTATCGTGGGCGATATAAATCTGATCAATGGAAGAATGGACCAGGATCTACCAGGATGCCCCTAATTCCAATTAAAACCAAGCCCTTATTTTTGCGGCCAAGGTGAACTGACAACTTCGGGTTGCCCAAGAGGACGGACGAGTAGAGGGCCCCGTGAATATTAGCCAGATTGTATACCGTAAATGCCCTTTCGGGGGGTGTGAGAGGTAATTATGCTATTTCATGTTCGGCTAGAAGCTAGGCTCATCAAGTTAGAATCCGTTGACATCGAATCGAAGGGGCGCCGACCATGTTAGGTATCCCATCAGAAATGGGGTAGTTGTGCTTGCAATTTGGGCAAATCATCGCACCCTCAACGATGTGAACCTGATGGAAGTTAGGATGAAAATCAGGGTGGCAACAGCGCACGCGCCTCAAAAAGTACATGATGAAGATTTTTCAGTAATTCATCGTCAATCATCTCCGGCTGATCTATTGGCAGGGAAGTGTCTCCAAGCTGTAGAAGTATATATGAATGATATCGCATGTGAAATTCAACTGTAACCCAACCTCTTGAGCTGTCTTCACCAGTGCGTTCCACTCGATCTTGGGGAGAAATGACTGAATGAAACCAGGGTTGAATTCTGCTTCCCTGATTTCGAGTTGAACGTTCTGAAAGACGAGTGGGAAATTGTTGGTATTACAGTCCTTTGCATGACAGGCAAGGAGATTGTGGGTTACGAGTCGGACCATCTGTGTTGCAGAAGAAAAGTAGTTTGTTCAAGTCTGACAGAAATGATCCCGAGCAATCACATGACTGAACTCAAATTCCTCTCGTCTTGCTGTTTTGACAGTCCAAACTCAAAATGCGACCGCCTTCGCCATCCATACCAGAAAAAGAGTTTCTTTATGCTTCTCTCAAAGAATCTCTCCGACTTGATGGTCGTTCGCTTTTACAGCAGCGAAAACTTGAATTCAGGTTTGGGCCGGAGCTAGGGTATGTAGAGTGCAACCTAGGAAAAACAATGTATGAATCTTTCCGACTATCATTGAGCTATATTGAATTATGCTATACAGGGTAATTGCTCAAGTCGATGCAAAAATGGTCAAACCCACGCCTGAAAGACCTTTCGAAGGGTCGATCTCCATCCATTCCGAAATTTCACCTATGGCATCGAGCGAATATGAGGCTGGACGGTAGGTGCGTACCTTTGGATCCCGCTGCAGCTTTTTTAATTGATTTAACCCATTTCTATGATAGGGCAGCCTCTGAAGAGGAAGTAATGATCAACCGGATGCTAGACAAGGTGTTGCGAAGAAGCGATGCCATCGACAAAGAGTCCCTGTGTATTCTAGCTGGCCATCGGGTACGCGGTCCAACGCCTAGTTTTGTAATATCTATTTACCCGCGCCTAGGTCTGGCATCTACGCATAACATTCCATTTCCTCTCCGATGCTGGCAATATGCTTGATTGCGCCTGCCTTGCTGGTATCGTTGCCCTTCGGCATTTTCGTAGACCGGAAGTTGAGGTTATTGGAGATGAAGTCATCGTCGTACGTCATTCATCTGGAGGCACTCTAGATATCTGACCTGGATTTTCCAGCACCCTCCTACCGAAAGGGCCCCAGTTCCACTCGCAATACATCACACCCCATTTTGTTTCACCTTTGCCTTCTTCCCAGATGCAACCACGTCACCTGTCCTCGACCCTTCTCAACTGGAGCAACGCCTTAGCGCTGGCCTTCTTTCCATCGCATTAAATGCACAGAAGGAGCTTTGCGTTCTTCAAAAGCTCGGTGGCGTTCCGCTCCCTCACGAAGAGATTATCCGACTCGTGGATACAAGCGTTCAAAAGGCCAAAGAGCTCCATGAATTTGTCGAAACTCGCCTGACGGAAGATTGGATGAGTAGAACTGTAGAGGTTCGCTGAATGCAGGAGCAGGTTTGTCTTTAGTGGCTGTAGGCTTGAGAACCAAATACTTTTCCGACATAAATTAAAGAGGGAAGTCTGACATGAGACTTCAATCATACTTGTTACTTGGCTATCGCAGCTTCGAAGCTCAAACAATTGCTGGTTCTCACAGTGGACAGTTTGGCGATGCTATTGATGTTGCCATCTGGATGGAGATGTCAGGATCACCCATGTAAGAACATCTTCATATCGTTAATTTACTTATCAGCGGCTTACGACTATTGACCAAAGTTAGGCTCTTTGCTGGTCTCTTGAGCACGTACTCACCCCTTTGTCATCTGGAAATATTCACTCTCCTCTGAAGTTGTGCGTTTTGCCATAGGGAGAAAGGTACCTACAGCCTTCGCATGCTTGAAAATCTGTTGGGGCGGTCAGTTGCGGATCCCATTCTTGGTGCTGTGGTGCCAAGACTCTATCCGGCTGAATGATTGCGTTGCCCATCGAGCATTTGTTCTGCCCGTCTCGCTACGCTCTTGCTTGGAGCCATCTTCCCCGGAATTACATGACGTTAACCTGGCCTTTCGTTGTTTCAATTAGGGCTATTGATACACCGCTGATCCTCAACAATCTGCTTCTAGCTGACTTATGAAGTTTTGTCGAAAGCGAAATATTAAACATGAACGAACGAAACTTTCAGGGACGCGTTTATTTCATAATGGGTGGATCAGGTACGGATTCATATACAGAATCTGAATGTATCCGCGCAGAATGTCTGTTGCCCTGTCCGGCAGTCAATTTTCGCAAATCAGCTACTTGCTCCGAAACGTGGAAGCAACGGCGGATCAAAGACAATTTTTTGGCTGCCATGGCCTTCGGCGAATCGTCCTTTCACCAGTGTGCTTTCGAGAGCTATATCCTATTTATATGAGAGGATTTATGAATTTCTCGATTCACTGACCTCCCCCTGCAACTACATTATCACCATTCTATGAGGTTTTCTTTCGCTGTTAGCATTGCTTTAGCGGTTCATATCGTATCCGCGCACTGTAATTATCATCTTCTTTTGTTAGAAAAAAATCTTACTGTTCTAATCAAACTATCTTCTATAGACATTTTTAAACCCTTGGTTGCGGGCCACAAGATATCTACGCGCGCCGTGCGACAACCCAAAGACAACTCTCCGGTTCTCGAATATGCGTCGGGTACCGATATCATTTGCAATTCTCATCCATCTGCGGCTCGAGAAACAGTTCAGATTGCCGCTGGTAATAAAATTGGTTTTCGACTTGATATCCCTATATATCATATGGGACCCGCGGCGATATATCTTGGCCATGCACCACGGAAGGTGGCGGACTGGGATGGAAGAGGCAGGAGATGGTTCAAAGTACGTTTACATGTCCCTTCCTCACCATGTAGATAACACCTGATCGATTTTTTTCTCCTAGATCGCAGAATGGGGCGCTACCTTTGACCCGTTCTCCTTTACCTCTCTGAACCGGAAAGTATTAACGACTTTTGTTCCTCGAACCACACCTTCAGGAGAGGTGAGAGTTTCCAAGTGATTATTTCTTGTCTGTGTAAATTGTTCAAAATTCGACATTTTACAGTATCTTGTTCGTGTCGAACATATAGGCTTACATCAACCTGGAGCACCTGAAATTTTCATTTCGTGTGCACAGATTCGGATTGTGAATGGTGGCTCCGGTGATCCCCCGAAGGTTTCCATCCCGGGGTACATACCATTAGGTGGTACGTTACAATACGTTCTTCGCTTTCTCGTGGGGTACAAGCCGATCTCTTGTGTTGGTAGATCACAGTGTGAACCTCGACATATATTGGCCCATTCCCACAAATTACTCCGTACGTTTGCGTTTTCCTAAAATGCGGTGATAAACATTCCTGATTCTTGCCCTTAGGTTCCTGGTCCCGCTGTGTGGAAGGGTTGAATCCGAAAAGTGATATGGCACCGAATCAAGATATGTTTTCTTTTTTTCGCTTGCTTGGAAAAAGAAAATGGTGATCATGTTTGAGATATCGTCGACTTGTGCATGGTCAGGTAGAAACAAGTTTAATTCTAGACGATCGGTGAAATATTTCCAAAAAAATAAACGACTTTCCTGACTCCCTGCACCGATGTTCCCTACCGCTTACGCAGAGCGTCAAAAGCCAGAAACTTTCTATTCATAGGACGCCACGAGTCTAGGAGTCGAAATCCACGAGGACACTGGACAGGGTAGGGACGCATCATGTGACCTTGAACACCTCGCTCTTTGCCTCGTGGATTACGCATGTTGCGGGTGTTTGACAATCCTCGAGGCCATGAAACATAGAATAATCATACGGCTTACGCTTACACCGCAACCCACACGCTGGGCATCCATGTGGTCCTCCGACTGGTTCTCCAAAACTTGATATAGCTGAAGCAGCTTTCCCTCTGCTGACCTTTCCTCATCTTCTGCCCCGGTTTAGGCGCTTGCTCTCACAATCTTGTTCTTTGTATGTTTTTGTTCCATCTGGTAACCGTCCTACTTAAACCTTGTCAGCTTTCCCTCAACAGTCTCCGGAGAACACATTGTTCCCGTTTTTATTGTCCTCATTTCTTTGTACTATTCAAGATCATCGTAACAACCGTTGTGAGCGAACAGAGTCATCATAGGATGTCTTCCACACCGCAATCCATTCCAATCGCGTCACCAAGCACCCGCGCGAAGGAACTCGCATTGAGCGCCCGACAACTTCTAGAAGATCTTAAAGGATTGGAAGTTGAGATGGTGAGCGATCGGGAATGTCAACCATGTCCTGAGAAGCGGCCATCCTCTTCAGCTTCCCTATCGCGAAGAGAGCGATCCCTTCCTGGTTGCCAAAAATCACCTACGTCACCCCCTCCTCCTCCTCATCATCCAAAATCATTCTTCTCAAGTCGACAACGCCGTCTTAAATCCTCTAGTACTACCTTCGATGAACCCATCGATAGGAAGCACCATGTTACAACGGAATTCGTGACATTTTGCGACCATCTCCTATATATGAACCGCATTTGGAAACAAGAGCAACAAATTCGAAGTCTTAGGGCCTCGATCAGGGCCATTGAGAAAGAGAAGTCTTCAAATGCTTTTCAATCGTTCTGCGACAGATTGTTGGTTTCGAACAAGATATGGCAATTGGAGAGGCAGATACGAGATTTGGTAGCGGAGGGAGAGAGGGATAGACGGGCTAGGGTGGCTGCTATTACGCATGCGGCTAAGCAGATGGCGGTGGATGTGCGGAAGGAAGCGATGATTGAGGAGTTTGTGGTGGAGTTGGTAGAGGAGCTTGAGGAAAGTAAACGAATGGTTGAGGAGATGAAGGATGGGCATGAGAAGGAGATTAGGGAGATCCATGGGGATTGGTTGAAGGAATATCGTCGACTGTTTTGGGAAAACGAACGACTGCGGTTGGATCGTCGTTCGAGATTGGTTGAACAGGAAGTCTCTAATGAGCTTGAGCAATCGCTTTATGATGCTTTGGGATGGAGTCAACAAAGGATCGATGAGTTGGAGAACTTTGGGGATTTGGACTCGACTCTTGTTGGAGACATATCGGAACGAGAGTCGATATTGTTCTCGCGTTCCGAGTTCTCTGTGGATGAGACTTTTACGGACGAGTTGGTGGATATGGACGAAGGAATGTCGACCACGTCGTCGGCCACATATGTTTCTTCACAAAAATGGTCAACGAAATCCGGAGCTGCCATGACTGGGTCCCAGCGGCAAGCAAAACTTTCGCGGCATGCATCGGACGCATTACGACGGCAATCTCTTCGAAAATTGGATGTTACACCGTACGCTGGATTTTCCTTCAATCCTCTATTTTTCGGCAATACAGAAACGCTGGTCGTTTCGCCTTCTCGGGCTATTGAAAGCCCTGACACTCCTGTGAAAGCGGTATTGAAACATGTCCCTTCGTCGAAGACGTCGCTTAGGGAACGAAAGGACTCGACCCCGATGTCGTTAGGACCGACAGGGACGAGAGCACCTTGGAGAGTTTGATTTTTTTTATATTATTACGATTTGTGTATGGGAGGGACATTTTGGTGTATTTTATTTATCATAGCGCATTATCATCATGTTGTATTGTTTATCAACAATGTATACTCACTGTCGTTTTTTGTGTTCTATATTTAAGTGCCAAGTTTGCTGGATTAGACATGAGGTATGTTTCCTGTCACTTGCTTGTCAATTTTTTTTTGTTTACTCAAAGCACGTTCGTAAATGCATGGAGCCGTTTCTCCGAATGTTCCCACTCGGGGTTCTCGACCCAAGGATTGTTCAGACTAGAAGCATCATTGCGCGAGAAGTTGCCTTTAAATTGTGACAAGTGTGTGTGCATCCTGATGTGTGTGTGTTTTCATTCGTTGTTCTGGGTATTCTTTGTTTGATAATCTGAATGGCAAGACTTAGAATTTTTGAGTGCAGGAAATCATGTTTGATTTTTTTTTGTCGGTTGTGAATGATATCAGGCATGACATTGATATGGAAGAGATTTTCAGGTCGAAAAAATTAGTTCCACGGTAAATTATCAATTCAAATGATTTATAAGACTGATCAACCGAATCAATTAACGAAGGAGGAGAGGTGACGTTTGTTTTTTCTTTGGTGGGCTCTCGGTGCCGTTAGTTAAACAAACCCATGAGTTTGACCATCTTTAATATATGGAAACATCCGTTGTATCGGGCTTCTTCTATCTCTCTTTCCCGACTCGGATTGGAGGAGCACAAGACTTCATAGGTAAGTTTGAATTAACTCAGGAGCTTGTCCGGATGTTGAGTTGCTAAAATTTCTTTCATCCCTTTAGTTCGGGGACCTGATGTACCGAAGGACCGGGATAACCGAACCGATTGGTCAGAGGTATATGAGCGCCTGTTCTGTACATGGCCGGTTGACCGAGGAAGGTGGGTGGGTGTTAGGGTTATGAATTTTTTTGCTTTACTACTGATGCCCTCGGGTGACCGCTGGGAGGATTCGCGTAAAACGGATATCCATTGCGTTTTTGAATACGTCATGGTCAGTATGACCGAGTGATCATCATCAGTGGCTAAGGGAGAGTTCATGTTCGTACTGAGCGATGGCGCAAGGAAGCTCTTCTATCACTGACAGGGAAGTATTTAATTAGTACAAACAAGGCCGCCGCCAACATAGTTATTTCCAGATTCGCGTTTATTGATTGATGTTAGGCGTGTTGACATGACTTTGCAGTTGCCCAATGATTCTGAACCCATGAACAAGCTCCACAAGTCCCCTGCACTTTTATTAGGGTCGATGGTGTTTGTGCCTTCGCTTGTGACCTACAGAATTTTTTTCCACCCTGATCTACACAATGTCCGTTTCTGGGGAGGGCTAGTTCGAGTCGTTGTGTTTGTAATAGTTCGAGAAGGTGCATGTGCTTCTGATGAGCCACATGGGAAGGTTTAGAAGTTACTTTGTGCGGTGGGGGACGGAATCTATTTTGAACGGTGGTTCTACGACCCTTTTCTGAGGTGTTTCGGGTATGATGGCGGAGGTCTGGACTGACAGAAAAGTGAGTAGTGTGGGGCAGGGATGGGTAAGGACAGGGTATGTGAGGGATTGCCTCGTGGATGCGAGATGAAAGACGAGTCGGTTGGGGGGGATGATTGGATCAAGATTGCAATATGAACTGGAATGGGAAAGGGAGATAAGAAGAGGTAGAAAAGGGGCTGCAGACGCTGGCTGGGCAAATTCATCGGTGGCAGACATCCCCCGGTGCCAGATCGGTGCAAGCGCTGCCATCGTCCTCGACAGTCCACTAGGAGCTTTTCCCTCCGGTCCTTCCTCTCCCTCCCTCGACATCACCACGGTCACATGCAGCACGCAGGTCAGTCTCTTCTCCTCAAGAACCTCGCTCCCGGCTTATTTCTCAGGAACAGCCAGTCCTCTCGGCGCCTGGACATATCCTCCTCAAAATTCAAACATGATTGGCCCTTCCTCCTCATACTATGGCCTCGACGACTCAGCGCCCATCCAGCCCGACCCCGACACACTTCCATATCAGCAGTGGATAGATCACAACTACAATCGCGCCTCCTACTCTCAAGCACACGCGCAATACGCTGCACCCCTCGGTGACATGACTCCACTACCTAATTTATATCAGCAGCAGCAGCCTCCCCCGTACGAGTCGGCCTACAGATCAGAGCTACTCAACGCCACACGCCTCGTGACAATTCAGAAACCAAAGCCCAACAACCACCAACATGTCGCCCCTGAGTCTGCCCTTCAGTCTTGGGCGAACATGCTCGATTCCCCTCACAATCTTCAGTCATACCCGCAACAGCCACGGCATGACCAGCAACAGCCGCCACCAGCACATCAAAACCCTCTTGTTCAAAAAACGCAGCAAGTTACTCTCCAGCGAACTATGCATATCCAGCAAAACGGTGCGGAAGAATCTCAGCACCGTACCTCTCCGTCGCAACACCTGCAGCAATATGAACCGGCGCAACCAGCGCCATGTCAATCTCCGCCGCGTCCGCCCGTCAGTCAATCACATTCACCCCAAGTTTCGAATGGCCTTAACGGGTCAAACACTCGACAAAACCATGTCAATGGTCGAGGAGACGGACCATATAGCAAGGGTCAACTCACTATTCGGCGGTACGAGTTCAAAGCCCAGCCTCAGCCCTCGCCTGTCGCTACACAGCCTTCCCCATCACCCGCTGGCGCCAACAAAGGAGAGGCCCATGGGATCGGATCACGTAGTGGCTTTACTCAAGTCGGCCGAAATCCCCAGAAAGCGACGACGACGAACGGAGCCTTGAAACGCAACGCTCACTCATTACCTCAGTCACCCCAGCCGGCGACGCCTGGCGATCATTTCCCGAGAAAGCGTAAACGCATTGACGGAGGCGATTCCGAAGGCGAAGAAGAAAGTGAAGAGGAAGATGCTGATGGGGGTATCAGTGTCGGCATCAAAGGTGTAGTGGGTGAAGGGCGAACGGGGAAAAGACTCCGACTGTGCGCCATTCTTCTATCTTTCCTCTTGACTTGTTCTGATAGGAATATTCTACGCTGCCCTATTTCATCAACTTTTTACACCACTCTCGGGCCCCTCTTTACCGTGTCATATTTTCTATGCCGACATCTCTCTGACATCGGCCAAACATTCTTATCCCGCGTTCGACTGCGCCGGAATCGTTCATATCTTTGTTTCCGAAATCCGTGATCCGTTAACTTTATTCCAACAACTTTCCCACGCTTATATTCCCCTCACTGCCTCATCGTTCCGATGTTCCTGTGCAATCCGACTTGATCTACCTGCGGAAATTGTCTATTCCATCTGATGTGCGAATCTGACTTTAATCAACGCATCGCTTTTTCTCGTACTCGCCCACCGGGTGTATATCGCTTCCGAATGCCCCCACTGCCGCTTTTTTGTTTTTGACTTGCCGTTCACCTGACCGCGTAACATCTCTAACGCGTCGACGGCTATTTTTCCTGTTTCGGTATTATTTCAATCATGGCGTATCCTCCGGCTACATGATATCCTATAGGCCTGGTGCCTGCAAACATTGCAAAAAGCTCAAGGTTCGTCTCTGCTATGTTAATAACCGGGCTTGCGATCATCCGCAGTTCCTTCTTGCTCCGATTTTTCGCGCCTATGGTTTTATCCTATGACGTGGACGATCACCGTCTACCTCAGACCCCGTAATTATTCGGAATATGCAGCCGAAATTGCCATTTCCACCGCTTATCGCGGCCTGACATCTTTCTGTCTCAAAATTTATACCCGGAAATCTTAAACTGACTCACATCTCAGATGAAATGTGATTTCCCGAAGGGTGACAATACTTGTAAAAGATGCAGAAGCACCGGTCATGTTTGTATTGTCGAAGGTCGTAAGCCGAGGACAATGCCAAAGTAAGTCGGGCTGTTTCATCTAACGAGGTTTTTCTTGGCTTTTGTCCTTTCAAGGCATATTCGCTTCGGTCTTTGACATTGGCCATATCACCTGCTTTTATTTGATGATATAGGCATGGGAAATTCATTCTAGTTGCCATCCAAAAAGCTTTAAGAGCCTGTTTTAAGGACGCATAGTTCTGCAGGTTGTTTTCCTTCAGTACATTCTTTCACTGTCTTGAAAGATGTCGCAACTCAGGAGGACTTCCTCTTCAGCTTCTTTGGCTTCGAACTCTTCTACCTCGTCTTCATCCTCACTTCCGCTTGAAATGTTGACTGATCTATCTCCCTTCAGTAAGCGCGAGTATTTGCTAGCCCAGATCCGACAAAAGGATGCTATCATTGAATCCCTGCTCAAACAAGTATGTATCATTTCAACAATCATAGCAGCGCTAATCGTACTTTTGCTCCCTCTAGCTTCATAACCCTTACCTCGCCACACCACTGTCGATCGCTTCATACCGTATGGCGACATCTCCTTCCGATCAAGACAATACAAGCGTCTTGGCCTGGTTAGACCGGCTTCAGTCAAGCGTGCGGGACGCAGGTGGTGCTGGTGGACAAGCTGCCTTTACTGAACTGCGGAATCAAGAGGATGCTGAATCTGATGGTGACTCTGACACTCCTGGGATTGATGTATCTCCTCCAGAAGATGAAAATGCCGAGGGTGGTTCTACTAGCGAGACAGAGAATATGCAAGCTGCCTTGCCTGACGCGCATGTCCCTTTGGGGCTATTGGCCAATATGAGTATTAGTGGTGGTAAATCTAAGGGAAAGAAGGATCGGGCACGGAATGTCAATTTGACGGAGGAAGATTTGAATGATGATAATGTTGTGAGTTGGAACTTTCGGCATTAACACTATAAATTGCTAGCTAATCTATTCATTTCTATAGGGAGTAGCGAACGAAACATATTTCATGCCAGGTGATTTCTTCTTTTCCACATCAGGCGGAAACAGTTGACTGATGACCTTTTCAGGACCGGCTACTGATTTGGGTATTCGGGCTTCACTGATAGAGCAACATAGTCCCCCGGAGATATTAGTTCATGGGCTGGTTAATCCGGATGACGTCCAGAAACTATTTGATCTGTGCGTTTAAATCGTGGTATATCGTTATGGGATTAAACACTGATACTGTTCGCATTATCAGCTTCTATACTTATGTCAATGTGAGCTTCTCTTCTTGATATCTGTGTGAGGTTCTTCTGATGTGCTCATCATCAATGCACAGCCATTTGTCTCTCTCCTCGATCCTGTTCTTCATACCCCGGCATCTACTTTTGCTCGTTGTCCATTCTTGTTTACTGTTGGTGAGTTTATTGTCGTTGCTCTTAAATATTGACTTTTGTGGATTGACGGCTTGCAAGTCTGTGCGATTGCCTCTAGGTATTATGTTGAGAAATCGGAGATTTATCCTATAGCGATGCATTTTGCTAAGCATTCGGCTGCGAATGCTTTGATTGATGGATGGAAGTCTGTGGAATTATGTCAAGCGTATATTCTGATGAGCATCTACGCTGTCCCGGCCAGAAGGTGGGAAGAGGATCGAAGCTGGTTGTATACGGGACTTGCTATTCGGTATGTTTCGCTTTCTGTTGAATTGAAAGTTTCTGATATCTAATCTCTTTTGGGTTTCAGGATCGCTACGGATCTTAATCTGCATCATGTGTCCTCGGTTAAGCCGAAGAATGAGAAAGAGGAACGTGAGGTTTTGAATCGTGCGAGAGTGTGGATGATATGCTTTAATTTGGATCGTTCGACTGCGACACAGTTTGGGAAACCTTCTACGATTAAGGAAGACTTGTAAGTGAAAAGCAAGGCCCCAGTTGACTTTTGTTTCTTTGTTGCTTATATTTTCATTCTTTTTCAGTATTGTTCGAAACGCTCGGGATTGGTACCTGAAATCGCAATACAACCTTCCTGTAAGTTTCTTTTTCCACGCCACACCGTATGACTTTCGTTAATCCGAGTGATTTATATAGTATGATATCCATCTGTGTGCTCATTCGGCGTTACTCCAAATTGTGAACAGGTTCCATGATGAGATCTTCAGCGATCCTTCTTCCCCGAGTCGCTTGAATAAGGTGGGTGACGTTGATATCGAATATTTATAAATTCTTAACTGAGGTAATGATTGTTAGAATGTGGACTTCCGGAAGATAACTTTGAAACACGACGAGTACCTGACGCAATACCATCAAGAATGGCTAAGGCGTTTTGAGGAAGGTTCTGACCCTCAAGGCAAGTTGAGGCTGTGGAAGTGAATTGTCCCTGGTTAATGACATTGGTTTCTAGATCCCGGCTGTGTTCTTCGTTGTTCTTTGCTACCCTTGTGAGTCATTTTGACATGTTTTGAGCTGGAAGTTCTGATGGCTCATTCGTTCTTTCTGTCAGTTTGGTCGCGTATTCGCGTCTGGTCATGTTCTCTTTTGGTTTCCAACAGGCTTTCCATCGGGGAATTGAGCGGAGTGATCAAGTTTTCTTTACCAAGGTGTGTGCTTCCTTTCTGTTTCTCAAGCAGCTATGTTTGTGCTTAATCGGATCCCCCTGCACAGTGCTTGGAAGCGGCTAAATCCGTTATCGTGAATATGGTTGATAAGTTGGCTCCGAGTGGGTATATGCGGTATGCTCCGGATGGTAAGTTGATTCCCTACTATGGAACTTACCGAACGATTGGGCTGATGCTGGATGGCAGGTCATTTTGTCTTTTCGGCATTTGCTTCGGCATTTCTTCTCAAAGTGAGGACATTCCCTGACTGGATTATGGCGGTGTGGTCTGACTGGATGGACTAGTTGCTGCGGCCCGAGTTTGCTTCGCTTCTTACGAAGGATCAAGAAGGAGACATCTTTGAGCTGATAGGACGTTTGATTCAAACGCTGAGCTCGCCCAAGATTGCGATAGATGACAGGCATACACCAAAGTTGTATGCACGCTTTTTGGCTGGTTTGCTTTCGCGCCATCGACGTGATGGTGCGACTGTTGGGCGGCTTCATCCTAATCCACCAAATCAATCATTGGCGGACGCAACGAGTCAGATACCTGCGGCGTCGATGACGACCTTCTCTGTCGCTCAACAACCGCAGAACCCTATGCAGTCTGACCATAGTCTCGGATACGGTCCGAACGTGATGCATTCTTCTCAACCACAACAGGCTTTGCAAACTCCTATCTATCGCCCTGAGGCGACGTACAATTCTGGTTCAGGGCCGATACATTTTGGGTCTGATACGGAACTTGCTCTGTTGGGTAATGGGTATTCGCCTGATGAGGAAATGCTGGCGACTATGCAAGCTATCAAGAGTCCTTCTTGGTGGCAGAATATGATGATGCCTGGGTAAGATTAGCTTTTACTCCCTTTCTTTCTTTTGGTGCTTGGGGATGCTTATGTGGGTTTTTTATGACAGATTTTCTTGGACACCTGAACCTTCGCCATCACCTCCACACGTCATGGGACATCAGCAGCAGCAACAGTCACAGCAGCAGCATCAGCAGCAGCAGGCACCCCAACAGTCATCTTATCACCCTGCAATGCATCAAGCTAGTACGAGCATGCAGCATGTTATGCAGCACGGCGGGTTCAATCCTATACAAATGACGACTATGTATTAATTTCTTGTTCGCCCCTTTCTTTCTTTCTGTCTTGTTTTGGCGGGAATCCGTGTCTATAAGTATGAGTAGTTGTATTTTGCTTTCTCTGTTGCTCTGTGTTTTCTTCTGTACCTGCTCTGCTTTATGATCATAACTATACTCAATGCTTCATTATTCTTGGCTTTTGTATATATCGGTTGAAGGTTGTCATTTGGAGTTTCGAGTTATTTCTTCGTTCTGCTGCGCCTTTGGGCTGTATGGGGTTTTTTAGTGCCTAGCTTGTGATAGCTCTGCCCTGTTGACCGAGAACCCCAAACGTATTGCAACACATTGGGCCGCATTGCGTTGTTCGAAGCTTCCCGAGCCCGAGCCGGGTTCTATGTTTCTTCTATCAGCGGTAAGGATCTGGGTCAATCATGTGCATAGTAAATTGATCCGTAAATAGACATCACTCTACTCTGACCCTCATGGTTGAGTTACTTGAGTTCGTCTTTCTTCTTCCATTCAGCCTCACTATCTCATCGAGTGTGTGTCTTTGATCAGAATTGCACCCCTCGACCAACTTTTCAGTCACTTCCGATACCAGCTGACCTTGCGATCGACGGAAGGCAATTATCGCTCTCTGATCCTCTTCAGGTTATCTACGTCACAGGATGTCCCAAACTACGACCAAGAACGGGGCGAGGAGGAAACTCAATTAGAAAAAGAGTCAGATCCTTCGGCTAGATTGAATACCAATGGAAGACAACTCTATGCTATGGAAGCTACTTGTCCACATTTAGGTGCTGAGCTGTCTCATGCAGAAATAGAGGATTGTGGTGATTCTGTGGTGGCTGTTTGCCCGTGGCATAGGTAAGTCAAGATCCTATGGCGTGTGCCTATTGGGCGGTTTTTCTAGACGAAGCTCTGATGGTGTAGAGATATGATTTTGATTTGAGAACAGGCAAGAGCGAGACTGGGTTGAAAGCTTGCACTTTTGCTGTTTATGTCAACGTGGATGATAGAGGTGTGGAGATGGTATCTCTTGAGACACCAAATGAAGGATCTGGATGGCGTTTGGTGGAATTGAGACCTGTTTCCGAGGGTGAGCTGTTATTATTTATGAACTGTCATTCGGGAATGGGCCAGGTATCTCATGCGTTATGCTTTTAGAGTTCGCTGACCCTCCACGTCTTTCATCTCCGAGTATCAAGAAAGATACTCAAATAGAATGTACACCGCTGGTTGAAGACGAGCCGGTTGTACCACTTGAAAACCCGCCGAAGACATTGATGCAATGGGGTGTTTTAATCTTGAACACGCCTAATCCTACTTTAAAGGTACTTACAACTCGATATCCTTTGATGCCTTACTCAAATTTATAGGTGGAGCGAACGAGGCATGCCGTGCATCTTTTCAGAACAGGCAAACTAAAATCCATTGGGCATAAGTCGGCTAATGCACCTCGCCCACCCGAAGTACCATCCCGCGACGCATCCTGGATGCGCAATCTTGAGACTGATCCTACGAAAGTGAAGCACAGGAAAAACAAGGCAGTCATGCTGCATGCTCTTGCTAATATAGAACAATGGGCGTGAGTGTCGGTTCAAATACCTGTTCAACTCGCTGTGATTTCTTCTAATTAAAAGTCACTTGATTTAGTATCGATTTAGCGTGAGTGCATCTAATGCCTCGGAATGAACGTAGTTGTCATTGGCGTGCATGCGTAGATGGGATATCATGGTCCGATTTGGACCTCTACATCCTGATATACCACCTGCTTTCTTCCATGATTTTACTAAAATGGCCCTCGATGAGGCCAAGCATTTGTACGTCAATTTCTATTGACGCCCGTCTGATATCAAATTCTCAAAGATATCGGGTGCAGTTCCTTTCTTACTACCAGATTAAGCGCAATTTCCCCTTCCACACCGTATGGAAGTATGCCAGTTCAAGCCTCTCTGTGGGAATCCGCTACCACGACTTCACATTCCCTTCGAGCCCGACTCGCCATCATTCATCTTGTTCATGAGGCCCGAGGACTTGATGTCAATCCAGGAACGATCGATCGTTTCCGGAGGGCAGGGGATATTGACACAGTAAAGGCTATGGAAGTTATTCACTCGGATGAAGTTACGCATGTCACTTCCGGGCATCGATGGTTCATGTGGATTTGTGAGCAGCAAGGGATTAATCCCGAGGATGGTGGCGTAATTAGAGCGTTTAGAGAAGAAGTGAAGAAAAATTTCAGAGGTGAAGTCAAGGGACCGTTCAATGTCGAAGCAAGAGAAACTGCTGGCATGACTAGAGATTTTTACGAGAACTTACGAGGGGAGTTTACGGAGTTCGCGGAGTTGTCAAGGGCAGACTTTATGGGAAAGTCGAGGGGTACAGTAGCAGATGTTACTGTTGCATACGAGACTAGCAGCTGAGGCAGCCGATATACTTGTTCCCACTTCACGAGTCGTGTTATAGAAATGATATTTTATACTAAGTTGAATGTAGGAATCGATGGATCGAAACAAAATTCAAAAACAAATGGCGTTCTCATCTTTTCCTGAACTTGCAATGAGCTAACCTCTTCAAATGCGCATCACAGTCAATGAGCCTAATAGATATACTGCACTCTATCCACGCCCTTGTGAAGTCCTTTCATTGTATTATTCAATATTATACAGCTTACTCGACTTTCATCGCAGATTCTATCCTGAGCGCTTTGATCTCCTTTTTCAGATTCACCCACATCGGGAAACCACAAACGAGAGTAGCTATAACATAGGCTATCTGATAACCTACGCAGTTAGCTCTGCCGTATAGAAAAAATGAAGGGGACTCACTCCTAGGCCAAATCGCATTTGATGCTTGCGACTGAGGTGGACCATGTACAAAGCTTCGGGTACGTGTAGAAACGTTCCGATGTAAAAGGAAGGCTCTAGCCAACTCCGAGTCAAACCTCCCAATCGTGTGATGAAGGTTATAGTAGCAAGAACTGGGCGTGGGGTAAGTGAAGGCGCGTAAATGCAGAATGCAGTGGCAGTGAGTGCGCTGATAGTGAGAAGAGCGGTTAAAGGGAAATAGAATTTGGTAACCATAGGAGGTTTGACCTGAGTTAATAAATTATCGGATGGTCGCAGCTGTGTTTCTAGAGTTCCTTACGATTCCTAGTCCTTCTTGAGCCAAGGCTTTCATCTCCAAAAGTCTAGGCTTTACATCCTCGTAGGATTTGAGAGGTGGTGTGATAGGTATGTACACGTCGATTTTACCACCGGCCTTGAGAGTACATCTCAATAATAAACCCTCGAAACACGGTTAGTCTCGCCAACTCAATCCCAGTATATTTTCTACGGTTACCGCACCTGGACGTCAATATTCATCATTTCGACTTTCTTGATGATTTCTCCAACGTTCCCGTACCACTTGGCATAGGCAAAAAGCGTTTCAGGATGGTTGGACATGTACATTCGCAGATGATCAGCTTTCTCTGCTACTGGGTCAGAGTAGTTGGGCATGATGGTCGAGGTTGGAGTGGTGAGCGGGATGAGAGAACAGCTTTACATCGCTTTAAGTCATGAAGTCCTTCAAACTAGAACCACTAGCTTCATAACGATTTTATGGAACTTGTATGGAATCGTTGGGCGAGATGCTTAGCACATGGAATGATGTCCCTTGATAAAATGGAGAAATTACTATATGGGGAAATGTGGCGGGCTACTGAATTTAATTTGCGTCCAATTTTGCCGAGTCGCTCATGCTGACTCGTATATGCACTAGACGTCTCTCTTCGCGTCCTTACTCAACAGTCGGAAACTTGTCCTATGATGGTAAGCAGTCTTACCAAATTTGAAAGAGCAGCTCAAGCTCAAAGGTTTACCAGTCTGCGTGATTGGTGGAGGACATGCAGGTTGTGAAGCAGCTGCTGGTGCCGCAAGGACAGGCGCTCGGACTCTTCTTCTCACTCAAAAGCTTGACAACATCGGGGAACTGTCTTGTAACCCCTCCATTGGAGGTGTAGGCAAAGGTACTCTTGTGAGAGAGGTTGATGCTTTAGATGGTATTATGGGACGCGTCTCAGGCAAGTGAAAGTACCTCATACTTTACAGTGGCGTTCTCAAAAGATGCATAGATAAAGCTGGCATCCAGTTTCAAATGCTCAATCACTCCAAAGGTGCTGCCGTATGGGTTAGTGACGAGAGTCGTCATTTCGCCGCACTTTGCTCATACAGCTCACAGGGACCCCGGGCTCAAATAGACAGGACGCTATACAAGCGTCATATGCAAGGAATGCTTAACAACTATCCGGGTTTGGATATTAAAGCTGCGAGTGTCTTTGACCTCGTTTTGGATCAATCGATGGCCGAGGCTGGAAGATGGGCAGGGGTTACAGGTGTGAAATTGGGTATGTCTGCCTTACAATGCTATGTCGACGTCCATTGAACAGGCTACGTTTTTAAGAGACAGGAGAGGTCATCAATTGTTCCCAAGTCGTCATTTGTACTGGGACATTTTTGGGTGGAGAAATCCATATTGGTACGTCTTCGATTCATTTTAACGGCGCACTGTGGTGGTTAAACACTATTGTCAGGAATGAAGCGTTTTCCAGCTGGCCGCATAGGCGAAGCTCCTTCAGTTGGACTTTCTGCGTCACTTAAATCCGCCGGGTTTAAGCTGGGCAGACTGCAAACTGGCACCCCAGCCCGCCTAGACGGAAAGACGATTGACTTCTCAAACATGCTTAGACAGGATGGGGATTTAATTCCTTCTCCCTTTAGCTTCTTGAATAGAGAAGTGGATAATGCTGTAAGCTATCTCCTTCCTTTCACTTGTAGAAAACTGAGCGTATAGACAAGGGTAATCAAATAGCCTGCTATCAAACGGCCACTACGCCAGAGACGCACGAAATGGTGAAGAAGAACCTACACCTCAGCTGTCATATCCAGGAAACGCGAAAAGGAAAGTAGTGTTCAGAGCTCCATCCATACTCTCAAACTCACCTTCGCTAAAGGTCCTAGATACTGTCCCTCTATTGAATCGAAAGTATTAAGATTCGGTCATAAGGACCATCATACTATTTGGTTAGAGCCTGAAGGTTACGATTCTGGTAACTTGTCTTCTTCCTTATTGATTCTCGCTAATATACTTGCCGCAGATGTGATATACCCGAACGGCATTTCGTGCAGCATGCCTGAAGAGCTACAGGAACCAATGATGCGGACAATACCTGGTCTGGAAAATGTGAAGATGGTCCGACCGGCATATGGTGTTGAGTACGATCACGTTGATGCTCGAGAGCTAGGGCGTGCGTAATCTTATCAGCTTCCCGTGTGGCGCTCATCTCACATGTTTCTGAAGCGACGTTGGAGACCAAACGTATCCAAGTACGTCGTGTTGTTCGCGATACGGAACGCTATTGACACTGATTCCGCTCCAGGGATTGTTTCTCGCAGGTCAAATTAACGGTGCGATCTTATGAATTTATACTTCGACTGTGGCTCATTTACAAGAAGGGACTACTGGGTACGAGGAAGCTGCTGCGCAAGGGATTGTTGCGGGGATAAATGCTGGTCTTCGAGCGCTACATAAACCAGCACTTATCATCACTCGCGCGGATGGATACACCGGTGTTATGATCGATGACCTCATTGTTAAAGGAGCTGAAGAACCCTGTAAGTGTTCCAAACCTTCTACTCATGGATTTGTGGACTAATCGAGTTGATTTAAGACCGGATGTTCACGTCAAGGTCGGAATATCGTATGAGCATCCGAAGCGACAACGCCGATTTGAGATTGACTGAGCAAGGTTAGTGTATGAACGCTACACGAAGTGGGGCTTTGGCCTCATGAGTTTGCCACCAGGGAGAACAGCCGGCATTGTTTCTGACGAACGTTGGACTGCGTTCCAAAGGACGAGGAGTGAAATAGAGGAAGCGGCTATGTTGTTGAAAGGTGCAGCTCTGAGCCCACAGGTAACGTCATAGTTCTGACTTGGCGTATGCGCTACGACTCAAAAATCACTTCAGAAATGGATCTCCCATGGTTTCAATGTACAAAAAGATGGGGTGGTGCGAAGGTACTTGAGAACGACCTCCACGTAACGGTCTCACCAACTAAGCGTACTATTCAGTGCATATGAGATGCTCAGGTATCCTCAAGTCACCTCGGCAAAACTTATACCCGTTGTTGAAGAGTTAGGAAAGATAGATCCCCGCATACTTTTGCG
This sequence comes from Agaricus bisporus var. bisporus H97, assembly GCF_000300575.1. Taxonomy (NCBI): domain Eukaryota; kingdom Fungi; phylum Basidiomycota; class Agaricomycetes; order Agaricales; family Agaricaceae; genus Agaricus; species Agaricus bisporus. The sequence continues at coordinate 786,429 of NW_006267348.1, forward strand.
GGTAGATATTGATGGTTTGTGTCTCCATTCGTACCCTCAACGTGACCTCTTTCGGTTAACTTGAAGACGCTCTGAATCCACTAGGTCGTTACAGTGCTCACCTTACTCGTCAAGACGCGGACCTTCGCGTATTCATGGAAGATGAATCACTTTTACTAGATCCACAAATGGATTATTCTGAGGTGGCTTGTTTAAGCTCCGAAGTGAAAGAGCGTTTGTTTGCTGTGCGTCCTACTACCATCGTATGTAGTTCTAAAAATTGCTGTTCCAGATTGAGAGTACTGACACATCACTGTCTTAGGGTGCTGCGAAGCGGATGGAGGGTATGACACCTACGTCAATCGTCTATCTCTTGAGACATGCAAAAAGGACATGGAATCCGAAGAGAATGGCCGCGAGTGCCCATGGTGAAACTGCCACAGTACCGTGAAATAACCAACATGGATAGCTTCTATTGTTTGTCCCGAATGACTCTACAGCGATGCTAGAGCCGAGGATTCTTGGGCGATAATGGAAGCGGAACAACACCAAACTATTCCGAGTCTACTATCATACGCTTAGGTCAACTCCCAGTGGACCATCATTGCACCTTAATATGTCACTTCCACTGGTTCGCCACCCATGTAATCGTATGAAGTACCTTGATTGATTGAGATGTAACAGGAAGTCAACGGGAATGTCGGAAAACTGAAAATAGTCGGAATCGATTACGTTTGTCGCATTGGTCTGGATTGGTATTTTTGCCCTACCTTTCCTGATCTGACATGGATAATGTTCAATAGTGTTTTTCCTTCTGATCAGACCAGATCCGACACAGAATAATTGGGCCCTTACGATGTAGCAAGATCCAGCAAAAATAACATGAGTTTGCCTGATTCATTTAGATCGCATCACCTTCAGCTTTCCGACAAACATTACACAAGGTAATTCGATGATTTCACGGACATGCGTCGACCTTTCTCGGACTCTCGCTGATGATCTAAGGGGTGTAGTCTCTGCACAGCATGAATGGCGAGCATGACCCCTCTCATGCTAGACGGCCCGTTTATTCTTGCAAGACAAGTCAAGTCGAAAACACCAAGCTTCAAGCACCCATCAGGTGATATATGATACCCCGTGTCCGCGCTCGAACTTGATGGTCGCAACAAAATGATCAACATAACGTACCAAATGTACCTGCCAACGTCAACGGGCCTCATGTGATTCGTAATACGTATGACGTACACACCGCTTTTGCGCCCATACTCGGACTCCGGAGGATTGATGCTGCGGTCGAAGCAATGCGAAAGAACATAAAGGGGGAGAAAAACTCGGCTTTGGGGTTCATACACTAATACTCAGCGATGTGGTACACCTTTTTATCACTGGTCGCCATCGTCTATGCTATCAGAAAGATAGTAACCTTCAAGCAAGTGGCTCGTAGCCTGGGGTACATCAAAGCTCTGTCACCAGTTCACCAATTGTCTTACTGAGACAAATTTCCAGTAACCTTCCTGGTTATCGAACATTATTCTACTTCGAAAGTTTTTTTGGACATTTTCTTCCAAAAATTCGTGGTGTTTCCTGTGGAAACAATCTTCTTTTCGGAGACAAACACTCTGGTATATTGTCCGTTTCACATTCTAGTGTATATGCTCAGCTTCTTCTAAACTTTAGTGTTTGAATGGGCTGGTTGCGACATTGTGACACACGTTAGCATGTTTCCCAGTAAAGCAGACGTAGTAGTTGCGGACGCTTCTGTGGTGAAGGTACATACTCTCTTTGTAGTGGCGCATATGACTGGTGAAACTCATTGTTTTCCTCGCTTCAAGGAAATCACTACTTCTCGATCGAGATTCCCCAAAGCTGTCGCGCTCTATGGAGCATTCTCATTCTTTGGTTCCAATATCTTGGTATCGGAAGGAGAGGTCTGGAAGAGGTATCGAAAAATCAGCGCACCCAGCTTCTCTGAGGTATTTTTATAACACTTTTTAACATCTGAACAGGATTTTGATTATCCTCATAAGAGGAACAATAGACTCGTTTGGGATGAAGCCGTTTTAGTTATGAAAGATTTAATCAATAGTGGTTGGGAGAACAAGAAAGAAATTAGGGTTGATAACTTTCTCGACATCACACTTTCTGTGAGTCGTCATCGACCTTCGCTAATAGTAAAGCATACTAATGTGTACACAGTTTTCGCTCCATGTGATCTCTGCTGCTGGTTTTGGTCGTAAGATGGCTTGGAAAGATGCTAAAGTTATTCCTTCAGGCCATCTAATGTCGTTCAAAAGTTCCATTTGTACTGTCACGACATATGTTATCGAAAGACTCTTGCTTCCGGACTGGGCTGTAGGGTTGACGAAGAAGACTAGAGAGATTGATCTAGGTTTTAAGGAGCTCAAGGTACGTAGCTTGGTAGTGAATGATGATATTCTATTAATCCCTTTGTTTTAGTCATATATGATTGAGATGATTGAAGCTCGAAAGAATACAGAGGAAGTGAAGCGGCATGATTTGCTCAGTAATTTATTACTTGCGAATGCTGGTGACGGTGAGAGTGAGGGCTTGAACGCCGATGAAATTATCAGTATATATTTTTCCGCCACTATAGCTTTTGCACCACGCTAATTACGTGTAGGCAACGTCTTTATCTTCCTTTTTGCTGGTCATGAAGTGCGCACATTTCTCTCTCATCTCGTTCAGTTATATTTACTCAGCCACGCGGATAATTAGACTACGGCCCATACACTTTGTTATACTTTCGCGCTTCTCGCTCTTCACCCAGATGAACAAGAGAAGCTGTATCAACATATCAAATCTGTTATCCAGGATCCCCGAGCACCTGTTAGTAATTTTTTATCTTTCTTCCCTCTTTCACCAGACAGCTTTTCTCAAATTGAACTAGACATATGATGAGATGTCACTCTTAACACGATCTACGGCGTATGTAACACTTTCCCTCACATTGCTCTATCCTGGATTTGACTCACCCAAGGTAATCATTATATATAGTGTGCTCTATGAGGCTCTACGATTATACCCTCCAGTGCGCTCTTTCCAAGCGTTTTGAATTGAAGAAATACTCAATGTGCTCTAGGCTGTAGCCATCCCGAAATGTAGCGCTGAAGACACCACACTCACTGTTACCAACGCCAAAGGTGAGGTGGTAGTCGTACCGGTACCAAAAGGTACAGATATCTATATCCATATTGCAGGAATGCACTACAATCGTACGTAAAAGATTTCCAATGTATTTCATCTTTTTTATGTTTTTTTTTTCCCTGTTGATCTCATAGCAAAATATTGGAAAGATCCATTCTCTTTCAATCCGGATAGGTTCATGCAGCCCAATTGGAACAAAGACGCCTTTTTACCCTTCAGTGCTGGTGCAAGAGGTTGCGTAGGACGAAAGTGCGTTTTATTTGACTGCGTTCAGTTCTTCAAATTTTAATATCGAGGAACAGGTTTGCTGAAATTGAAAGTTTGGTAGCTATTACGATGCTAGTATCTCGATATAAAATTGCGGTGCAAGAAGAGCCCCGTTTTGCGGGTGAGACTTGGGAAGAAAAGAAGAAAAGAGTACTGACCAGCACTAAGGTATTGACGTTAAAGTAAGCTGCCACTCGTGTTTCTACTCGCTACTCTCTTCATGTTGCATATTTTAGGCCGGTGAAAGTCCCCTTAGTGTTCACACGGAGATCCTGAAGAAGAATGGAATTGGCTACTGTGCGGCGGGACTATCGTCTCAAGCCCGACGAGTGCCAGAACTCCTTGCTTTTGAATTCTGTAGAGCCTGAAATTTCGAGAACCTCAGACGGTATAATTAATACAAATTTTTTTGACTAAACTGTTCAACTTTCAGCATCATCAAATACCTGACTCGCATCCCTCCGTCTAGATAGGTTCGTACGTTCCGTATCCGCATCTATGAATTTCTGAGGTCTCTCGACTTGTATTGCCTCCTTGTTATTGAATACGAAAATCATGCCCTTGTTTTCACGATATAGTTTATCTATATCTTCCAAGTGCCGGTTGGCAGTCTCGGGATACACCAGCCAAACGAGCTATTGTAGACGAGTATAAGCCAATCTGTATTTGGGAAAGTATCAAGTTCACAGAGTCTTACTGGGATAAAAACGAAGTTGAAGACAATCCAGATGATGTAGAATTTCCATCCGAGACTGGCAATACCTATGGGTGTGATCTGCACAACAAGATAATTTGATATCCTAAATGGAATGAGGATTGAATTTGTCGCCGTCAAGTTAGCATACGCACCAGTTGGAAGCAGTTCCTATAGCAGCACCCTTGGTTCTCATTGAAAGACTGTTGATTTCAGTCGGGTACAGCCATGGAACTCCCTGAAAACATGTTCAGCATCCTTCAAGATAGGTCACTATTGGACCAATCACCTGCCAACAAATCCCAAAAAATATATAATAGATAAAGAAGAAAAGGGTGGCACCTGCGCCATACTTTGAGCCGGAGACTGGATCATCTGCTTTAGAGAGTAAAGTCGTAATCCAAATGTAACAGACACATTGTCCGGCTGCACCCCACATCATGAGTTTCCTCCGGCCAGCTCTTTCGACGAGGGCGAGACCAAAGAAGGAAAATACGAGGTAAGAGACGGAGTTGCATGCGGCGAGGAGGCGAGAGAGGTTGTTCGAGAGTCCGACGGAGTTTTGGAGAACGAGTGGGAGGCTGGGAACAATCTATTATAAATAACATGAAGGACTAGAGTGATCTACTTACTAGTAGCTCGTGACGTTGATTCCTACAAGTTGCTGCATCCACTGCGTGCCTATTGAGATATTTCGGTCAAATATACGAGCATTTGATTAGGGGGCAAACGTACCCGCTCCCAAAACCATTCTTTGTATCATGCCTGTATCTCCCGTATCTCCCCTTATTATGTCCTCCCAGCTTGGTGATGTCTCCTTCTCAATCCTGACGGCTTCCAAAATCTCACCTTTTTGCGACAAAATATACTCGTCCTCTGCGCTCGCGTTACTTCCCTCCAGAGCAACCAGTACATTGACGCCCTCCTCTTCGAAACCATGAGCAAGAAGCCAGCGAGGACTTTCAGGGAGCCATGGTACTGTGCAGAATAGGATGACGGAGAACACGAGTTGAAAAGCGATAGGAAATCGCCATGCGAGGCTACCGTCCACAAAGCTAAAGCCATAAGTCATCCAATTGCTCAGAGAAAAACCGGCGATATTCATACTGGAGACTTGTCATTAGACAGATGTTAGGTGAAAAATAAATACGAACATCATTTCGAAAACCACCAGCTTGCCTCGCCATGATGGTTTTGATGTTTCGCTTTGCCAGACGGGGGCTGTGGCCGTATTGATCCTGAACAAAGGGGACCGATCAGCATAATTTTGTTAGAGTAATCTCAGAATACAGACCCATTTCCAAAACCTAGAAATCAATAATCGGCATAAAATGATGAGGGCAATAGTACCAACATACCTGTTATCAATCTTGCGACAATTATTTGTGCAACAGAATAAGAGCAGGTCTGGAAAATAGCTCCCACAGACATGATGAAGACACCGACAATAAAGGTTTTCTTTCTGCCAAGCTGTTCGCCTAGATAATGTCAAGTAGGGATTTGACTATGGCGAGTGAAGAGCGCGTACCAAACATGAAAGTTGATATAGCACCGAAGAAGCTAGAAATTATTTGTTTCAGGAATCAAGAGGCCGTGACGGTTGAGCTTGTAAACCTACCACCCGATATCGTACAGCGAAACAATGGTGCCCTGTAGGTTGGCATCAGGGTTACCCATCAGATTCAAGAAATCTGGTGTGACGATAATTCCACCGAATACTCCTTGATCATAACCTTGGATAGTAATCATGGCATCAGGACGTAGTCGGACAAGCTTATTGCTAAGCACTGACCGAAAAGAGTCATTGCTGTCGTACAAGCAACGGTGACCCAGATATTGAGTTGAGTACCAGTCATACCAAAATAGGGTTTCTTTTCGATACTACTGGCGCTCACGATATCTTTGAAGTCTGTCCTCTCCAGGCCTAAGACTGTGCTGTCATTATAGGAGGATTTTTCAAGATCCATGAGAATTTATCATGACATAAGTTGATTCTGGGTGGAGGCAACGGGGGTGTTGAGGAATAATGATTAATCACCTCGCTCCCGCCTGGTGTACTTCTGCTTCATCGTGTGCCAGCCTCTGGTACTTATACGAACTTGAAGCGACCATAATCCCGGGCTGATCTAGACAAGGGATTTGAAGATATCGAGAGACTTTCCCCACACGACACTGTCCGAAAATAAAGCCGACGAAGAATAGGTGCCACAATGAACGAGGATAATGGCGGGACTCACGGCGCTCGCCAGGTGAAAAGCACGTCAGTATTCGGATCAGCGTAAAGTTACTCGTAGCAAGCACTGGATGGCAGGAAGTTACCGGTTACGCGTTACATGACCGGACGTGCTTCCGTGCCTTTGCTAAGCTCTAAACCAGCTGCATCTAGACAAAGTGAATAAATTAGAGCCTTGAGGGCTGTCGCACGTCGTACACGGTAGGCATGAGCCCTTTAGATGATCATGTACTTAGTGATACTCAACTTGAAGTTGTTTGAAACACCTTGAAAACATCACTTGAACTTGAGTGATGGTCTGGCCCTGTACTAACGAAATGAGTTTGCGAATGTTGGCAGCAGGCCACGATCTTCACGACGGTACATAATGCACACGCATTATTCCTGGGCAACATAGCTCGAGCCTTGAGGCATTTAACTTCGCCGCTCCTGGACCATATAATGCCACACCGCCATGGCATGATCAAAATCATCAAAACACCTCAGGCCCTTTCGAAGTTCGCTCTCAGCTGACTGCTGGCATTGGCTGACGTCACGAGGATTTCATTGACATACCCCTCAAATAATTCTTCGCCTGTATCAAAGTATGTATTAATGCTGCTGTTGAACTGACACAGGAGAATATAAAGAAACAGAGTAGAGCGATTTTCGAGTTCATATATCTCGTACTACGATGTGGTACACCCTTTTATCTTTGCTTGCCGTTGTCTATGCTATCAGATGGATAGTAAATTTCAGGCAGGCAGCTCGAAGCCTGAGGTGCGCTCACATTTTGTTGCCCATTCAATGTTCTTTCTATTGAGATACGCTTTCAGTAACCTCCCTGGATATCGAACATTACTCCACTCCGAAAGTAATCTGGGAAACTTCCTTCCGAAAATTTGTGGTATTGTGCCGGGAACGAACTTTCCATTCATTGACAAACATTCTGGTACTTCAGCGCTCCACATTCTGGTTCATACGTTTAATTCTCTTGAATTCTTAGTATTTGCATGGGCTGGTTGCGACATTGTGGGACACGTTAGCATGTTTCCCTGTAAGGCAGACATAGTAGTTGCAGACGCTGCAGTCATAAAGGTACTTACCTTCTCCTATAATTAGCGAAACTAACATCGTTCGTCTTACTTCCAGGAAATCACTACTTCTCGATCAAGATTCCCGAAAGAAGTTACGCAATATGGAACATTCTCATTCTTTGGTCCCAATATCCTAGCATCAGAGGGAGAAATTTGGAAGAGATACCGTAAAATCAGTGCACCGAGCTTCTCCGAGGTATGTTCTAAAAATCGTCTCTTACTGTAACATATCTTTGATCATTATGATTATATCACAAGAGGAATAACAGACTTGTTTGGGATGAAGCCGTTTCAATCATGAATGACCTATTTAACAGTGGTTGGGAGAAAAAGAAAGAAATCAGGGTTGATAATTGTCTCGACATCACACTCTCTGTGAGTCGTCACCGACCTTTGCTAATAGTAAAGCATGCTAAAAAGTTGTGTCAGTTTTCGCTCTATGTAATTTCTGCCGCTGGTTTCGGTCATAAAATGACTTGGAAAGAGAATAAGGTCATTCCTTCAGGTCATCTAATGTCATTCGAGACTTCTCTTTATACTGTCTCGACATATGTTCTCCAAAGGCTCCTTCTTCCGGATTGGGCTGTAGGACTGACAAAGAAGACGAGGGAAATCGATCTTGGTTTCAAGGAGCTCAGGGTACGTCATTTGGTCGCGAATGATGATATTCTATTGATCCTTTTTGTTCTAGTCATATATGATTGAGATGATTGAAGCTCGAAAGAATTCAGAGGAAGTGAAGCGGCATGATTTGCTCAGTAATTTATTACTTGCGAATGCTGGTGACGGTGAGAGTGAGGGCTTGAACGCCGATGAAATTATCAGTATATATTTTTCCGCCACTATAGCTTTTGCACCACGCTAATGAAGTGCAGGCAACGTCTTTATCTTCCTCCTAGCTGGTCATGAAGTGCGCATAATTCACTCTCATCCCGTTCACTCATATTTATTTAGCCACGCGGATAATTAGACAACGGCCCATACACTTTGTTATACTTTCGCGCTTCTCGCTCTTCACCCAGATGAACAAGAGAAACTGTATCAACATATTAAATCTGTGCTCAAAGATACCTGGGTACCTGTAAGCATCCATATTTCTTCTTCCCTCATGCAACCGACAGTTTTTCTCAATCTGAACTAGACATATGATGAAATGTCACTCTTAACACGATCTATGGCGTATGTAACGTGTTCTATCTTCTTGACTCTAATTTGAACTTCACTTACCCGAGATAAATGCTACATACAGCGTGTTCAATGAGACTCTGCGAATGTACTCTCCAGTACGCGTTTTCCTCTTTAAACAGACAAAGCACTTAAAACGTTCTCGCTTTTGCTTTCAAGGCCACTCTCATACCCAAATGTAGTGCTGAAGACACCACTCTGACTGTCCCCAATGCCAAAGGTGAAACGGTGGTCATCCCGGTACCAAAAGGTACAAACGTCTTCCTTCATATACCTGGATTGCACTATAATCGTACGTATACACTTATATCATCAATTTTTAGATATAATTCTCTTCATCCTTTTTTTTTTAGCAAAGTATTGGGAGGATCCGTTCTCTTTCAACCCCGATAGATTCATGCAGCCAAATTGGAATAAAGACGCATTTTTGCCCTTCAGCGCCGGAGCGAGAGGTTGTTTAGGACGCAAGTACGTTGACACGACCCGTTGACTTGCATGAAAATCTTCAATTTCTAATTCGAAAGACAGGTTTGCTGAGATTGAAGCTATGGTAGCTATCACGATGCTGGTAGCTCAATACAAAATTGCGGTGCAAGAAGAGCCTCGCTTTGCGGGAGAGACTCGGGAACAAAAGAAGGAAAGGGTGTTGAAAGCCACTAGAGTGTTGACGTTGACGTGCGTTGCGACTTATTCCGTTTGTCATGCTACTCTCATTGATCAGTCCCATATTGCAGGCCGGTGAAAGTCCCTCTAGTGTTTACGCGGAGGTCTTGAAGAGGAAGCTGGGCTTCAACATGGTGCACAGCTGAAGAAAGCTGATGAAAAAGGAAGGTGGAAAAGAAGAAATAGTGATGTTTATACCCGCGCCAGTTAGGATAAGTTCCTTCTCATGTTGTTGAGCCGTGCCTTGCGCCTTAAAAATACTCTCGGGAAAGGCCTTGTAAGTTCCTGAGTGCCCGTATTGGTGTCTGAGCGGATCAATAAACCTCTTGAAGTATTAATTCGCCTACGAAGGTGGGCATAAGAGTGAGATTATCAGTTTTACGGGAAGGTCCGGGAGAAAAGGGTGATGCATTGATGGTTTAGTTTATTGTGAAGCTGGCATAGGGTACTCGTCATACATATGTCAGCGTCAATATTTGAAAGATTTCCAAGCGAACGCGATCGGCATGTCGGGTTTGAATTAGACGACTGAATAGAAACCTTCATTGTTTTCGATTGGATATTCAATTTTGAAGAGAGTACCCGACTGGGCCGCTGTTCTTCTGCATGTCCAAAAGGTTATCAAGCATTTTTCTGGCTCTCAGACCTTGTGGAAGCGATGCCCTAAACTCGTCGCCCTTCATCCACTCCAGTCCGTGCTGAAGTACATTACGCGCCCTTGTAGATCCACCCCTAATGTCACCGATACAGCCGTGTAATGTGACTCGAGGAGAAGTAGAACTGTATGTGGCGCAGTGCAGGATGTTTGAATTGTAGAATATGGTTTCACCGGCTAACAGTGTGGTCAGGCGGCGTCAGATGGGAAATAATGATGATTCTGCTCACGTTGTAAAGTGACTCGGATAGCTCCCGGCATGTCCAGAGGATTCTCTGGAGCGTCTGAAGTTTCCGAAAGCTTACGTTGTTCCGGTGTCCTCACTTGGCTGTGCGAGCGCGGAACAACGTATAAGCAGCTATCAGGACGAAGAGCGCTAGAAGGTTACTTCAATGGCGAAGAAGTGTATAGTAATAGATCTGACCATACGCATTCCACTGCACCTAGAGTTGACTGTCGTGAGTACCCGAAGATCGCTAGCATGCAGTTAAACATACTCCATAATGCCAAGTGTTCAGAGCATTGCGCTCCTCTTCCTCGGACGCCTTCTCATTAACATCGTCGCGATGCCAGCGGAGAGCAAAATCGTGGCTTAAGGGATTGATGAGCATATTGAAGAGTTCTTTTCTGATACGTTAGCCACTGGTATCCCATGCAATCAACGGACAAACCTAACTGCAGTTGCTCATCACTGCAGCCCAATAGTTCTTTGACGATGTCAAGCAAACCCTCCGAAGTGTACCATTTGCCAAAAGCGGGTTCATTTAGTTGCGGGTGCATGACATGCTGCACACCCCAGGAATCAGGGTTGTCATTATCGAATGGCGGGAATTGCTTTCCAACGGTTCTGCGATGGGACCAGGTGCCCGTACGGGTCTTCTGAACGACCCTCTCGCAAGCAGCATCTAGATCATTCCAGTGTTCCTGGGGAATGAGTCCTGGGACAACGACATAGCCCAGCTCGTCGTACGTTTGTTTGATAGACTTGTCGATGGCCATTGATAAGGTGAGAGTTATATATTGTACACATTGTCGCTCCGTTGGTCACAAGGTGGGATGTGGTTTGTGTGTGGGACTACGAAGCTGGGGCTCCTTCCCAATCCGCTCGTTTCAGCCAATCACATGTGATCTTTGATACTTTTGACCCAAAGAGTCAGGGATTTTGGGTTTTCGAAAACAGCGTAGTCTGGGCGCAGGTGAAAATCCCCATCAATACTGACACTGACATATATACGATGTGTTGAGAGAAGTAGTCTGTTATTTCGATTTTATTCACAGGTATATTAATATACCCATGTTTGACCGTGTTTGCACTGGATTTTTCTTGATTCAGCAACTCAACGTCGAATGAAGTACTTCCAAACTGCGGGCTGGTGCCTGCTGTTTGTCGGTCCTGCCCTGGCATACAGGCATTTTCTAACATGGTGACGTGACTTCCGACATGACCTTGCCTTGCTTCTCACCTGGTTGAGCAGCAGGATACCGAACCGTGGCTTTGGCACATCAAGTAAAGCAAACCCTTGCCTTTTCGTCTCTGCATCTAATGAACTGGCTTTCAGTTGTCAATTATTGCCGTCGTCTTATCATCACGCACTTCAGTTCTCAATTTTTTTCATGGAGCCGTCGCATCTATGGATTCACTGGAAGTCCCCGTGTATATCGCTGTGCTAACACGGCTATCAAGTTTGGCTCCAAAGCTCGTCCTTATGAGGCTGAGACTACGCAATACATCGGGCGGCACACTTCTATACCTGTTCCAAAAATAATCGATGTTTGGACAGAAAAGGATGGGTCTCCAGTGACTGTATTGGAATGGGTAGATGGAGAAAGGCTCGAGGATGCCTGGCCAACGTTATCGTCCGAAGAAAAGAAATCAATAGGCCAGCAGCTCAGAGAGCATTTGGACGCGCTGAGAGCATTACATCAACCTTTTGACAGTGGAGGATGGATTGGATCCTATAACAAGAAGCCCATATCGGATGCGCTGCTCTATAACGACGCGTGTGGCCCTTTTGCTTCAGACGCTGACTTCAACCGTTTCTTGCTGTCCAGATTCGAGTTCATGAAAAAAACCAGGGCTGGACGAATCGAATATGATGACCTCGAAAAAGAAGTACTTAACACCCCCCGACGTCGCGTTGTGTTCACCCATTCCGATATCATGCCTCGCAATATCCTCATTGATAGTCGCAGAAAGATTGTTGCGCTTCTAGACTGGGAGATGTCCGGATGGATGCCCGAACAGTGGGAATATCTGAAAGCCATGTGGATGGGACAGTATGACCCAGGTTGGCCTGAATTTGCAGCTATGTGGCTTGATCCATACGACGATGATTTGAAGTTACACAACAAGATGTGCAAATTGCACGGGGCACCATTTTAAGGTGGGTCGTAGATTCATTCGACTCCGGAATGTCATCTGACTAAACTTAGCGTAAATTTCTCTTGCCCTCAGACGACATATATCTAGTATAATTCATGGTAGTACAGAAATGGCATTTGTCACTAACGTTAATGGTCCTTGTTGATCTGAACCAGTTGGTTTTGCAAACTTTGTGGTGTTACTTCGTGTATATTGTGAAGATATCGTATTTAAGGTTCATATGATCACGCGGAATAACTTAATCGAAGCCATGTCCCCGCCTTGCGCCCTTGAATATTATACTTCCTTCCATGAGATACTACCAACTGGGTGGCTTCAGACCTGACATACGATGGTACGGCCGTTTGACTGCAATTGAAAATTAATGAGAAACTTCAATCTCGGGTTTAGGTTTGAAGGGGACTGGAATGACGAGAAGATCCTGGATCTCCTTGCCGGCCCTGGCTCACCACTTATTGCTCAAGACCGTCCACTGGAGCTCGTACTTGGTAGGCATATTAGTGATTTTCTGAACCCATAAACTGACTGCTCCAGGTATCAAGCGCATAGGATCTTCACACCTGCTGCTTGCAGACCCTCAGGCATCCACTTTTGAAAAACGAGGAAAGAAGAGGCCCTATCGTTCCAGCACTATCGCAGACTTTGAATCCGTCTCTCCCATTTACTTCGATTCTGCTAGCGACTTGAAGAAGAAGTTCGGAGTATTGAAGCCTAAAGCAAGGAAAGGAAAGAAAGACGAACCTTGGGACACTAGCCAGGCGAATAAATCAAACACAGCTGGAGACCAAGGCGTTTTACGAGGAGAGTTTGAAAATGGAAGGTGATAATCCATACCTGCGCGTCGGTCTCTTCAACTCATTTTTCTATAGAGTGCTTTATCGTCTTCTTAGAAATGCAATCAATCCGACCGTTTATTCCGTGTACGATTCCTCTTGGGCTCCGAACATCCATTTCGTATCTTTCACGTGCAATTTGAGAGCCTTCGATACCCGCTCTTACGCAGAACGCCAGAAGAATCCACGCCCTCTTGATTATGGTTGGGCGGAGGCCAAGGTCTCTGACTCGGGAATATTGTTCGACCCAGGATCAGCTGTACACTTAATTAAAGCCGAGGATCGCTTGCTCAAAACCGGTCGCCGGGATGAGGTTCGTTGTTAACTTTGACTACAAACAATGTTCAGAATACCTAATACATGGCAGCCCTTCAAACACGGATCGACTAAGATTGAGAACCAGGAACGTATTGAAGTACTTGCTCGCTCGTTCTTTGAAAAGATACAAGCAGAGAATGTTAAGAATCCTACCGTACTATTGGTTCACGATGAAAAGCTAGCGCGTAACGCTCTGCGTGAATTGGGAGTTGAAAATTCGACTTGGATATCAGGAATTGCAAATTTACTCAGACCCCAGGTAAGCGATATACCTTTATTTGAGTGCCATTCTGCTCACATTCTGTAGAGATCGGGACTTGACTATGGCGGCGGCAGGAATGACTTCGTACAGCGTCAGCAACGCGCACGCGATCGATCAAGATCACCAACCCGCCGGAACATGGTAAAGCCTGAACCTGGACCTTCGAGTCGGCAATCTCAGAGAGCTCCTTCACCATTTGAAGAAAAAGGACAAAGCCCAATATACGTTGTCGACGTCCGGGCGCTTTATTGGACCATGATGAAATCTCAATCTGAGAAGCAGTTGGGAGAAATTGCCGCTAAATTAGGCGTTTTGGAAGAAGCCAATTGCTGGTGCGCAGGCAATGAAGCTGTGTGAGGACGTTTACCATGAATTAACCTCTTACCTAACTCATTTGGCATACCAGATATATATTCGATGTATGGCAAACGATGATGTCTGGTGCTGCAATTGATGACCAGCGTGCCTCGAGAATGACTTCAACGAACCCAGCGACGGCAAACGAACGACCAAAATCAGACGCCGCTGATCTACCCACCGTAGCTAATACGGAGGACTCTGATGAGGAGTTTGACCCAAACGATATCGTTCAGACAGCTGAAAAGTCCGAGGGACAGGATAATTATGATAGCGATTCTGCATCTGAGTACGAGTAAGCGGCCGTCCACTTAATTAAAAAGCAGAACTTCGTTGTCTCGAGTGAGAAGTTTTCAGTGACGATTCTGCGCTTCAGTTTTGGCTGAGCTGCTGAGCCTGAAATGGAGCACAATCCGACCATGACTGTCCCTTCTCCTGCGCTATTTCCCGAAAATTGACTCACTGAAATTCGAGGTAGGCTTTTGGAGAACAAGATGGCTGGCCCCATCATTTCGCGGTACGCCGCATATTTAAGCCTCCCAAACCGCGGATGAGCATTCACCGTTAGCGTCAAAATATAAAACTTCTTACCATGGCTCGATGGTTGATTACTTCTTAGCGTGGGTTACAGTAAGAGATGCATCACTTCATTCTAGCATTCGACATACAGACGAATGTCGTTGAGCCTCGTATGAGCTGGTACTAAATAGTCCCACCAAACAGAACATCTTATGACTACTCTTCCACTGACTATGATACAGGCTGGCATAGTACAGGTGCCAGTATATAGTACGTGCAAGCTCCGTTCTTCCTTACGCCCGTGTCACCGAGGTCGATATTTTATTCAGTGATATGTTATACTAACAGAGATGTACAACTCCCCAGTCCTTCCTCGCTTGAACACTACTTGGCACTGCACCTGGTGGACCAATCTGAAACATTGTGATAACAAGAAATCACGAGCTATTTCCATAAAAGGCTCCCTCGAGACCTTATATGGTGGATTTGTCCGTATTCACAACTGGATACTCACCGAGCAATAATCTTGAAAATAACTGCGGTAAACAACGAACGACTCCACAAAATGTTGGTGAACATCACATGGGTGCAACCCCAGTCGTCTTCTTCTTTGTTCTGGGCGGCAATACTAAAGTACTGACGTCTGGCAAACCCATTTGAATAGGAAGAAGTAAGGACGCATTGTATCGCGGCGAAGCATCCCCTAAATCGTTTCTTAGCTCAAGTAAGTTATGGAGATTTTCATTCTGTACCGCGGCCCCGAGTGTTTATTTCACATTATAGTTACTCAATGCGGTGTTTTCTAGACAGCACTGTGAAAAAATCTGCACCGGCCAAGGGTGTGACAAAGAAAAAGAATGCTCAAGCCGTTTCACCCGACATCGACAGTGTCAGACAGATTTAACATGACAGGATTCTTATAACCAAATAACGGCAACATAACGGGTATCTGTTCGGCATGTGTATTACTCACCCAGTACTCATGCAATACTGGCTTGAGAGCCAATCATTGAACCGCCGCACAAGACGCCTTGACAGATCGGCTGCATTTCTTATAAGACTTCTCTGTCAACCTCCACGATCATCAATGCCAGGAACAGGAGTTGTCAAGCTTACCAGATATAAGAGCTATTGCCTCAGCATATTCCAATATACCAGGCCCGCTTGAAGCCTTGCATCGAATATCATGTTGGTCTCTATTCCTCGCGCAATTTTCAATCTCGTCCTTCTCCTCACGTTTGCCGTGTGTGCATCCGCGATTACAACCGTCCCAGTTAACGCCCGAGTATGTAACGATTCACATCCATTTGCGCAACTAATGAATTTCGATAAGCGTTCGGATCCTCTTCCGGCGGACCTGTGCCCAGCAGGTAACCTTCAATGTTGCAACGCCCTTGAGAGGGTATGTAATCGATTCATCTGTTGTCGTGAGCGTAGACTCATGTGAGATGTGTTCAGGCAGACGACAGTGTTGTGGGAGTGCTCCTGGGTCTTCTTGGCATAGTGCTCCAGGGCGTAGAAGCTCTCGTGTAAGGCCAATGCAATTCCTGGGGCTGCCGATGAGCTAAAAAAAATTCACCATCAGAGGCATAACTTGCTCGCCAATCGATATCTTAGGGATCGGTCAAAATGAGTGCCACACCCAAGCGGTATGCTGCGAAAACAATGACTTCGTGAGTGAGCAAGGTCAGGTTCGGTCTAGCTATATTGACTTGCTTTTTGCAGCATGGCATCGTTGCAATCGGTTGCGTTCCGATCATTATCAGCCTGTAATGTGGTCGTTTCAAATGAAGAGTGCTCGTAGAGTCGTATAATTGTTTACCTCAAGCAGTATATGTAACAGTCTTGGAAGCGAACAGCAGGTTGGAGTTTGAATTTCATTCAATGCATTAACATGACCAGTTGCGTCAAAGCTGGGAGTCGGCTAAGACGGCAAGAATGCAAAAATAGGAACGGAGTTTTGTTGTACTCGCAACGTTCCGATAAGTGACTCTACGGACTACATTGAAATGAAATCGAAATGTTGGGAAGCCTAAGCGCTCTGGCCTCTTGATTTATGGGGATCGTCCACACGTGGTAAACGCGAGGAATACATTGAATACTCAAGGAGGAAATTGATGCGGGGACCCTGTCGGAGTTTTAAAATTTGGTGTTCAGTTTTGAGCCCATGCGCTACATATTTTCTTCCCTCGTGTCCAACCCACCTCTTTCAAACAACTTCTCTCTTTCGCCTCAAACCCTCGATGTGAGTCTTTGGCTTCTTCTTGTTGTGCTGCATGACGCGTCTTGTCTGCGCGTATGGTTGTCATACCCCATGGAGCGCATCACTGGATCGCGTCGTCGTACCATTTTGCCATGCACCCGGATATACTGACGTTGTCACCATAGCATGCGTGAAATCGTTCATCTTCAGACTGGCCAGGTGCGTCCAATATTCCCTCAAGTGACTCGACGTGTCTCATCGTCGTTCTCTTCCCCCCTGTATCTAGTGCGGTAACCAAATTGGTGCGTTTCGAATATCACTTGGTCGCGTTGACAAGCTCATCTGTCATTCGCTACACAGGTGCCAAGTTCTGGGAAGTCGTTTCTGACGAGCACGGTATTGAGCGGGACGGTTTGTACAAGGGTACCAATGATCTTCAGCTGGAACGTATCTCGGTCTACTACAACGAGATCGGTGCGAACAAGTATGTTCCACGTGCTGTTCTAGTCGATCTCGAACCAGGAACCATGGATTCCGTTCGATCTGGTCCTCTGGGCAACCTTTTCCGCCCTGACAATTTTGTATTTGGCCAGAGCGGTGCAGGCAACAACTGGGCTAAAGGGCGTGAGTAACACAATCTTCAGTCTTTTTCACGCGTATTCCCTCCTATCCGATCTATCGGCTCACCATTGCTGAACCGTCGAGTAATTCGACGTGTTTTTGGCGTGTTTTCGACTATAAAAGAAACACGTTTTTTCCAATCAATCACCTGATCAAGCGCTGATAAGCATTTACTTACCGTTGTCGCCGCATTTCAGATTACACTGAGGGAGCTGAGCTCGTGGACGCTGTTTTGGACGTCGTACGGAAGGAGGCTGAAGGTACTGACTGTCTTCAAGGTGAGATTATAAATCAATCAAATACGCGAGTTTCAATATTCATAACTGTTTAGGCTTCCAAATTACACACTCGCTTGGCGGTGGTACTGGTGCTGGTATGGGTACCCTCTTGATCTCAAAAATTCGTGAGGAGTATCCCGACAGAATGATGTGCACCTATTCTGTTGTCCCGAGTCCCAAGGTCTCAGATACCGTTGTTGAGGTACGCATCTGCCTCTAACTCTGATTCAACGACACTCAACACATATCTACAGCCATATAACGCTACCCTCTCCGTGCATCAACTTGTGGAGAACTCTGATGAAACCTTCTGTATTGATAACGAAGCGCTTTACGACATTTGCTTCAGAACGTTGAAGCTCTCTACACCCACCTATGGTGATTTGAATCACCTTGTCTCCATCGTCATGTCTGGTATTACTACGTGTCTGCGCTTCCCCGGTCAATTGAACTCTGACTTGAGGAAGTTGGCTGTCAACATGGGTAGGTTTTGTCAACCTGTTTCAATGCTTTTGGTTTTGACTTCTGGTTTTAGTTCCTTTCCCTCGTCTACACTTCTTCATGACCGGCTTTGCTCCTTTGACTGCACGGGGAAGCCAACAATATCGTGCCGTCACTGTTCCTGAACTCACTCAACAAATGTTTGACGCCAAGAACATGATGGCTGCGTCAGACCCAAGGCACGGTCGCTACCTCACAGTGAGTTGAACATTTTCTTAGAGGCGACAAACCGTTGACATACTTTCAGGTGGCTGCCGTTTTCCGTGGCAAAGTTGCCATGAAAGACGTTGAAGAGCAGATGCTCAATGTCCAGAACAAGAATTCAGCGTATTTTGTGGAATGGATCCCCAACAATGTTCTCACTGCTCACTGTGACATTCCTCCTCGAGGGCTTAAAATGGCTGTTACCTTCTTGGGCAACTCGACCGCTATCCAAGAACTTTTCAAGCGTGTCAGCGATCAGTTCACTGCCATGTTCAAGAGGAAGGCCTTCTTGCATTGGTATACCCAGGAGGGTATGGACGAAATGGAGGTACGTTAAACAAGTGGCTGTTTAAGACCTGTTATTGATCACACAAACTAGTTCACTGAGGCTGAATCCAACATGCAAGATTTGGTTGCTGAATACCAGCAATACCAGGATGCGACGTGAGTCTACATTAGTGTCACCACTGTGGCTGTACCTGACCCTCATCTAGTGTTGAAGAAGAGGAGGGTGAATATGAGGAGGAGCCAATCGAAGAGGAAGATCCGGTGGCCTAATTCTAACACGCTTCCCCACTGGTGTTTTTTGTTCACGACCTTTTATTTTCTTACCTTTGCATGTCTCCGATGATGTTCTTTCGATTGGCCATTTCTCTTATTTGGATTTCTAAAATGCAATCAAGGCTTTAATGATTTTTCTGGCGGAAACTTACAATAATACCCTTTATTCTCACCTTGGTCAGCCTGCCGTTTATTACTCGAAAGAGCGTTGCAACTACGTAGATCATGATTTTGACGAAGTTGATCTTGACTCAGTGCTAATCGAGTTGCGGAAGCTTCTGCATCATGAGTTGTGCCTCGCTCACTAATTGCTGTATCTCATAATTGTGGCAGGACCCTACAATGGAAATTACCGGTGTCCAGCGTCCAGCGGAGCGAGGCCATGTCACCTTCCTCGAATCCCTCTCATATAGTCTCTCCCCCCATTCACTGACGGACGTGCACTGTTATTCTGAACGAGCGCTTGCCACTGTGGGACCAAGCGGGTCCAGCCAAAACTTGAAGCTTGAAGCACGATCAATGCCATACAAAGGCAAACAATGAAATTGGGGTGAGATTTTGAATATTTTTCTTCTTTTCCTCTTCCTCTCCACTCGCATTCGGCTCGCTCAATTCGAGTGGTGAGGAAGAAAACGACTCCAATTCTTCGCCCCATCAATACTATATGTCTCAAAACATTACCATCCCAAATGGCAATCTAACTGCCTTGCGCCCTGCTCTCGCTCGTGCCGTCAGTGATTTCGCCGTAACGCCTGCACCGCCGTCCACCGCTTTTTCAGTCAATGAGGGTGTCGCCGATGTCACCGAAGGCGTTTTAGAGCTTGCCGATGGATCTGCCTATTGTGGTATCAGTTTTGGTGCAGAAAAGAAGAGTATTGCGGGCGAGTGTGTATTCCAAACAGGTTCGATGCCCAAGATCGATCTTTTAATCGGCACTGACTGTGCCATTAGGGATGGTTGGATATACGGAGTCACTCACAGATCCATCTTACGAGGGCCAGATTCTTGTGCTAACATATCCTCTGGTTGGGAATTATGGCGTCCCTGAGCGCTCTCCTTCTTTAGATGATCTACCTTCCGAGTTTGAATCATCAAGGATTCATGTTGCAGCGCTTGTTGTTGGATACTATTCTCAAGATTACAGCCACTTCCTCGCCAACTCTTCTCTTTCCAAATGGCTTAAAGAAAACGGAGTTCCTGCTCTGTATGGTATCGATACCCGCGCGCTCACTAAAAAAATTCGCGAGAAAGGCTCCATGCTCGGAAAAATTCTCGCCCGCTCTCATGAATCTCAAATGAGCCGGCCGAGTATCTTTTCTCTTTCACTCCCTCGCACACCCTCCCAACCGTCTATTCCTCCTACCCCTTATCCATGGCGCGAGGGCTTTATCGACATTCCCTTTTACGATCCCAACCAAAAGAATCTCGTCGCGAGTGTATCTATTCCAGCCCCTCGTGTGTTCAAACCGAATTCACCGTTTCGTACGCATCCGTCTGGCCGAACTTTACGAGTTTTGGCCGTTGATGTGGGAATGAAGTATAACCAAATCCGTTGTTTCACACTACGCGGTGTCGAGCTCAAAGTCGTTCCCTGGAACTACGACTTCCTCTCCGAACCTGAACCGTACGACGGCCTCTTCGTTTCCAATGGTCCCGGTGATCCAACCATGATCCCGGAGACGGTCGAACGACTTTCAAAAGCAATGCAGAAGGGAGACAAACCGATTTTTGGTATTTGTCTTGGGCATCAACTCATGGCCCTTGCTGCAGGCGCAAAGACTCTGAAAATGAAGTATGGGAATCGCGGACAGAACATACCCTGTACCGATGCACTTTCTGGTCGCTGTTACATCACCAGCCAGAATCACGGTTACGCGGTCGATGCTACAACACTCCCTGCGGGGTGGAAAGAGTTTTTCAAAAATGCCAATGACGGCAGTAATGAGGGCGTCTATTGTGAAGATAAACCCTTCTTTTCAGTACAGTTCCACCCGGAATCTACGCCTGGCCCTCGGGACACTGAATTTCTTTTTGATGTTTTCGTGCAAAACGTTGAAGATTGCGCCAAGACCAACTCTCTTGTCCCCATCAACATGCCAGGTGGCAAAAAAGAAGATAATGACAAGCGAGTCCCTCGCGCTCAGGTCTCTAAGGTCATCATTCTTGGTTCTGGTGGGCTGTCTATCGGTCAAGCTGGAGAGTTCGATTATTCGGGTTCTCAAGCCATAAAAGCCCTCAAAGAAGAGGGTATCTATACCATCATGATCAATCCAAATATTGCTACGATTGCTACCTCAAAAGGCCTTGCCGATAAAGTGTACTTTCTCCCCGTCACTCCGGAATTCGTCCGCAAGGTCATCAACTTCGAAAAACCAGACGGAATTTACGTCGCTTTCGGCGGCCAAACAGCTTTAAACGTTGGCGTGAAGATGAAGGATGAATTTGCTGACCTTGGAGTACAGGTCTTGGGGACTCCAATTGACACCATCGTTATAACAGAGGATAGACAGCTGTTCGCTAGTACGATGGAGGAGATCGGCGAGAAATGTGCTGAGAGTGCTTCCGCAGTTAATGCTGATGAGGCAATTGCTGCTGCCAAGAGTATTGGTTTCCCTGTTATTGTGCGGGCTGCCTACGCACTTGGTGGTCTTGGTTCTGGTTTTGCTCAAAATGAGGCTCAGCTGCGCGCCTTGTGTGCCAAGGCATTCGCTACGAG
This sequence comes from Agaricus bisporus var. bisporus H97, assembly GCF_000300575.1. NCBI lineage: Eukaryota > Fungi > Basidiomycota > Agaricomycetes > Agaricales > Agaricaceae > Agaricus > Agaricus bisporus. The sequence goes on from NW_006267348.1 coordinate 808,102, forward strand.
TCCTCAAGTCTTAATCGAGAAGAGTATGAAAGGATGGAAGGAGATTGAATATGAGGTTGTTCGTGACTGCAGAGACAACTGTATCACAGTTTGCAACATGGAGGTGAGTGAAACTTGACTTGTGCTGGAAGATTGTCTAAGTGTTTGCAGAATTTCGATCCCCTTGGTATCCACACTGGTGACTCCATTGTCGTTGCCCCTTCCCAGACGCTCTCAGACTCGGATTACAACATGCTTCGCACTACCGCCATCAACGTTATTCGTCATCTTGGCGTCATTGGTGAATGCAACATTCAATATGCACTCAATCCCACGTCCCGTCAATACTGCATCATTGAAGTGAGTCGTCGTTTTTATATCAGGGCCATTTGTGCTAAAAATAGACCAGGTGAATGCTCGTCTCTCTCGTTCATCTGCTTTGGCGTCAAAAGCTACTGGATATCCTCTTGCATTCATCGCGGCCAAGCTCGGGTTAGGAATCCCTTTGAATGAGATCAAGAATTCAGTCACGAAAGTGACCAGCGCATGTTTTGAGCCTAGTTTGGACTACTGTGTCGTGAAGATTCCTCGATGGGATTTGAAGAAATTTAATCGTGTCAGCAGACTTTTGAGCAGTAGTATGAAGAGTGTTGGTGAAGTCATGAGTATTGGAAGGACCTTTGAGGAGACGATTCAAAAGGCGATAAGGGCAATTGATGATCAGTTTGTCGGTTTTGCTAAGGTATGGGATCTACTTTCTTGGTTCTATCTCGTCTGACTGGGGCTCCAGAATGACTTCGTGGAGGACATTGACGAGGAGCTGGTCAACCCTACAGACAAACGTATATTCGCCATATCAACCGCGTTCCATCGCGGCTATACCATCGATAAAATACATCAAATGACTAACATCGACAAATGGTTCTTAACAAAGCTTTCCTATATTTATCAAATGGAGAAATGCATGACGTGGGTCGTTTATCAATCGTCCGATTTGATACTGACACGAATTCAGAGAGTACAATGTATCCAACATATCGGCTTCTCTTCTCAGGCAGGCTAAACAACTTGGCTTTTCCGATCGCCACCTCGCCGCATGCTTTGGTTCCACAGAATTAGCCGTTCGTAGGCTGCGTCAGGAAGTGGGAATCGCACCTTTCGTCAAGCAGATCGATACTGTTGCCGCGGAGTTTCCCGCTTTTACCAATTATCTGTATACCACTTACAATGGCGTTGAGCACGATATCGAATTCGAGGATCGTGGTGTCATGGTCCTTGGTTCTGGTGTATACCGCATTGGTTCTTCTGTTGAATTCGATTGGTGTGCCGTTCGTGCTATCCGAACGCTTCGCGAGCAAGGTCTACCGACGGTGATGGTGAACTACAACCCGGAAACTGTCAGTACCGATTACGATGAGGCGGATCGTCTATACTTCGAGAATATCTCTTTGGAAACCATTCTCGACATTTGCGAAATTGAACAGTCTCGCGGAGTTATCATTTCCATGGGTGGTCAAACGCCGAACAATATTGCTCTTCCACTGTATCGTCAGAACGTCAAGATATATGGCACTTCCCCGGAGATGATTGACACTGCAGAGAACCGGTACAAGTTCTCGCGACTTCTGGATGAAATTGGCGTGGATCAACCTCGTTGGAAGGAATTGACCAGTTTCGAAGAAGCAACTGCATTTTGCGACAAAGTTGGATATCCCGTGCTTGTGCGCCCGTCTTACGTTCTTTCCGGTGCCGCAATGAATGTCGTTTCGACCGGTGATGACCTAATCAACTACTTGTCCCAAGCCGCCGACGTTTCCCGTGACCATCCCGTCGTCATCTCCAAATATATCGAGCAAGCGAAAGAGATTGAGATGGATGCTATCGCGAAAGATGGAAAGATGGTGATGCATTATATCTCTGAGCATGTCGAAAACGCGGGTGTCCATTCTGGTGACGCTACCCTTATCCATCCACCGCAGGATCTGGATCCACAGACTGTTCGCCAAATTGAGGAGGCTACTGCGAAAATTGGTAATGCGCTTAACGTTACTGGACCATTCAATATCCAGTTCATCGCGAAGAACAATGAAATCAAAGTGATAGAGTGTAACCTCCGTGCCGCTCGCTCCTTCCCCTTCGTGTCCAAGGTGACTGGAATTGACGCAATAGAGATGGCGACGAAAGTTATGCTGGGATTGCCAGTGGAACCATACCCTGATCCTGGCCTTCCAACAGATTATGTTGGTATCAAAGTCCCCCAGTTCAGCTTTAGCCGTTTGACGGGTGCTGACCCGGTCTTGGGTGTTGAGATGGCTTCAACAGGGGAGGTTGCTTGTTTTGGTCGAGACAAATACGAGGCATACTTGAAAGCTTTAATTTCGACGGGCTTTGTTCTTCCAAACAAGAACATTCTGATCTCTATTGGCAGCTTCAGAGAAAAAGTGGAGTTACTGCCTTCGGTGCAAAAACTAAGTACAGCTGGGTACATTATTTTTGCTACATCGGGCACGGCGGACTTCCTGACGGAACATAACGTCACTTGCAAAGTAAGGCTTCTTCCGTTCTATCGTTCATTCATACATTCCTTATTTTGTATGTCCAGTACCTTGATACGCTTGGGCCAAGCGATATTTCAGGGGAGAAATCGGAGTATTCATTGACTCAACATCTTGCCAACAACCTCATCGACCTGTACATCAATTTGCCCTCCAGAAACCATTACAGACGTCCTGCCAGCTACACGAGCAAGGGCTATCAGACCCGTCGTATGGCTATTGACTATGACATCCCGCTTGTGACAAACGTCAAAAATGCTAAGATCCTCGCAGAGGCTCTCGTTCGCAAACTCCCTCTGGAAGTAGCAAGCATTGATTCCAAGAGCTCATACCAAACTCATACTTTCCCTGGTTTTGTCAATATCGGTGCTTTCATTCCTGATCTAGTAACGCAGAGCAGCGAGGATCTGACTCGTGTTACGGATGCCTATACCGCTGCTGGTTTTACCAGTGCCATTATTCTATCAGTTGGATCCAAGTCTGTTATCTCCGACCGTCAAACATTGGAGCATGTCCATTCTACCATTGCCGGCGCTGCTCATTGCAACTATGCTTTGAGTGTTACTGCTACCTCATCCAATATCCTAAGTTTGGGCGACGAGATTCAATCACAAGCCAAGGCTTTATTCCTCCCCAGAAGCACGTCCTTGTCGACGGTTGCCGCTCATTTCACTTCATGGCCTGTCGAGAAGGTCATCATCACCAATGGCCAAAGGATCAGATCTGGCTTCCATTCTCTTGTTGGCCAGTCTACACGGTCGGAGCGTCCATGTCACTGATGTTCAAACGAACGATGATCTCTTGCTCATCGCGTTGAGTAAAGCTAAACAGCTCAAAGTGACTTGCGATGTATCTGTTTACTCGCTATTCTACACCAAGGATGATTTCCCTGAAACTACTGCTCTTCCCACTTTGTCGAACCAGAAAGCATTGTGGCAACGCCTTGACGCGATCGACGCCTTCTCCGTCGGTACTGTTCCCTCCGAGATCACGAGCGATATTGGCGAAACGTTTACAGCTATTTCCGGTTATGCCGAGGTTCTCCCGCTCTTACTTACTGCAGTCACTGAGGGTCGCCTCACCCTCGAAGATATCTCGACTCGCCTTCATGATAACCCCGTTCAAATTTTCGGCATCCCTGAACAGCTTCACACTCATGTTGAAGTTGTCATTGGTCGGAAAATACCATTCAGGAACCCTCATACCTCCTGGTCACCTTTGGACTCGAAGCCTGTCACAGCGGCCATCCATCGCGTTGTCATCAACAGTCAGACTGTGTATTTAGATGGCGCTTCATTCTCCTCTCCAGTTGGCCGCGACATTTCCGCGGCGATTGTACCACATGCACCCCCGAAAGAGACCATAGCTGAAGGTGTCCCGCCCACACCCTTAGGTCCTATGCCTGCGCCACAACCATTCCTCGCCCAATTCCCCAGTCAACAAGCTCCTCAGATCAGCCAATTTTCTGCAAATCTGATCCCTCATCCTTCGTTTCAACGCCGTCACATCTTGTCCGTCAAGCAGTTCACTCACCGTGATGTACACGATCTCTTCTCCCTCGCACATGAAATGCGGTTGCAAGTGGAGCGTAATGGTGTTCTCGACATCCTCCGAGGGAAGGTACTCTGCACCGCATTCTATGAACCCTCAACTCGCACAAGCTCTTCGTTTGAAACAGCAATGAAACGTTGTGGTGGAGAGGTGGTATCCATTGCTGTTGAGAGGTCATCTGTGGCCAAGGGCGAAACACTTTCCGACACGGTTAGGACACTGGCGTGTTATGGGGATGCCATCGTACTCCGCCACCCTGATGCTGGAAGCGCACAATTAGCAGCAAAGTATTCCTCTGTTCCAATCATCAACGGTGGTGATGGTATCGGTGAACATCCCACCCAGGTATTATCTTCTCTTCCTTCTAAATGGATCTTTATTCATGCACTACTAGGCTCTACTTGACGTTTACACCATTCGTTCCGAGCTGGGTACCGTTAATGGTCGGAACATTACTCTCCTCGGTGACCTCAAGAATGGTCGAACCGTGCATAGCCTCGTCTCTCTCCTTTGCCTATACTCTGTCCGCCTGAACTTTGTCTCTCCAAAATCCCTTGCGATGCCGCATAGCGTTGTTTCTGCCGCACGCAAAGCTGGCGTCCCTGTCACTATTTGCGAATCACTCGATGAGGTTCTTGAGGACACTGACGTGCTCTATGTTACGAGAGTGCAGAAGGAGAGGTTCGAGACTGAACAGGAGTGGATGCAGGTCAAGGATCTGTACCGGATTGACCACGCAGTCCTTTCGAGGGCCAAAGAAGACATGATCGTTATGCATCCTCTTCCTCGTGTTAATGGTGAGTCAATTCAATATATCGTTTTATCCCCTTTTTTGACGTTGAATGTCTGGTAGAAATCGACCCAGAGGTTGACTTCGACTCCAGGCGTGCTGTCTATTTCCGTCAGATGCGTTATGGTCTTTTCGTGAGTGGCTCCTACCATATGCCAGACAACGACTTATCGAAAAATAGATTCGAATGGCTTTACTTGCCAGCGTCATGGCTTAAAAAAGGGTAATTTTATGCCCTCAAATTTTGAAAATTTCAAAACACAAGCAAAATAGTGTAAATATGCAACATCTGGTACAGCAAAATAAAAGCATTGGAATTCTTGCAAATTTCCTTAGACTCATTACGCACACGTATACGGATATTTTTATTGTAAAATACTGAATATCATTTATACTCATAGAATAATTCATGTGGAAGTTTCTTCCCGTTTACTTGAAAAGGCCTAAGTAGGAGCCAGATGACGTTCCCTGCGTAAGGTATGAGCAAGATAAGAATGACATTAGGCGTGCAGACTGCAAACTCACCCATTTCCGTTACCAAGCAGCTCTTCAAATCTTTCCCGCAGTTCACTGAGTCGCTTCTCTTGTTCCGGATCGGAGCTACCTATCGAATGGCCGTGGTCAAGTTTAAAGATCTCACAATCACGAATGAATTGTTCAAGATCCTTGACTCTTGCTGTGGAAAGTTCGGGTTCGTGCGATCCGCGTGCTCTGGCAAGATAGGACGCAATCAATGTTGCGATGCCACCTGAGATGATGATAATCACAATGAGATTTCAGAAAAGCAGAAGATCCTAAGGGCGTAATCACCTAAGATGGAAGTCGCTACCGAAGTCTGTGATGAAGACAAACATGAGTAAGAATGCTTTGGAAGTTTGCGATATCATCCACCTGATGTCCTGTCGTAGCAGCTGATACCCCAGTTGTCAGAGCTCCGATCAAGACTTGGAGGCCAATAGCAATATTGAGCGCATAACCAGTTACTCTGGCCTTGAGAGCAGATTTGTCGCGTTCAATCCTAGCGGTATCAAGCGTAGGATCTAGTCTTTGTCCAACGGTTTTCTCCTGGGAAGCATAGACAAGTCAGATTCTGGGACCAATGATGATAATAATAACATAATGAAAAGTAAAAAGCAGTCTCACTTTTTCCTCTGCACGAGCCAACCAGTCTGTGCGCGACCTCAGAGTTCGTGATCGATCCAAAGTGGGATAACTTCGGTTGGATGTGGGATGAAGGGGTATTAAATCATCCATAATCAATCCTGATGTTTCCAAGCCACGGCCACCTGCAGGTGCTGCACCTGGTGCTCTCGCACTATAAGCAGAATTACTGGGGACAAAATTGCTGTGGCTTGCGATGCCGATCATGCTGCTGCCTTTGTCCAAATCGCCTGACAAAACGGCATTGTCGATAGAATGGAAACCTCGAAGAAGATGCTACACGCAAAAAAAAAGTTATTTGACGTAGAATTGAGAACGAATACACAGAACGTACGGGATTAGTCATGGAATGTATAGGTTGCGGCATGCCAAGACCGGAGGGTCGAGGAAGAGGAGGTAGCGGGGCGTATCGACGTATCTCAGCTGAGTTTGTGGTCAACCGGAAAGTGTCCGCCTCTCGACTGGAGACGTTGTGTCCATCTTGAGATGAGAGCGGACTAGTCAGGATTTGTTCAGAGGTAAGGGTGGCCGAATTTCTGGACTGGTTTGCCTGAGTCGGCGCACCAGAATTAGCAGGTCTGGTTGCTGTATCCGGTGATTCGCCAACGCCCGAACTTGAATTTCTTTCGAATTGACTTTCGACACGCGTTTCGGTGCGAGGTCGGAGCGTGACTTGATCAAGATCCGCGGAAGAATGTCTACGAAGGACAGACCCTTCTGGAGTGCCTTGGGAAGGGGTCGGGGATTGAATTCCATGTAAGTTTGAAGGTTCATAGAGAGGAGGGTGGCGGTCTGGGCTCGGCATCCCAAACTGGGACCCAGCGAGGTTGGAATGAAGCGCAAATTGATCCTGTTCCGTATGGGAAGAGCTGGGGGCAGGCGAGGAGCGACTAGATTCGTTCATTCCTTCAGCACTGACAAAGGCGCAGGCAAGTAAAGATCAAGGAGGAAAAGCGAGGAGATTCATGTAAATAGGCATGCGGACTACTGGCGCTGGCGTCAGCATTCAAGTTATCCCGCTGCGGTGGTTTTATTTAGCCACGCACTAGTGGATTGGCCGCAATAATACATGTGGCAAGTAGGTCATGACCGTCAAACAAAACACGTTTATCACAAATTCAAAAGCTGGCCTTTCCTGGTGCAATTCAATTTATGCATCACATGGCGAGAAGACGTTTCCCTGCGTTGGAAGAGTTTGAGAATTGGTAGTTTGGGAAAAACTTCTTTCCCTCAGTGATTCCGATATTGGTGCATTATGTGAACTTGAAACGTGCAATATTTTAGCATGAATTAACGGATCTTCCAAGGGGGTGGCAACCGAGCAGTTTCCATTATAAGGTTCCCAGGCTAAGCAAGAGGATGATTAATAATGTCACGGATCTTCCCGCGTATTTACTTTTTGAGCAGCCGAGATAGTAAAGTATATTGCCTTTGCAAGTGGATGGGACGTGAAGCTCAAAGTTAAGGTATAGAGATAAGAAAACAAGCACGATGCTGTATTAATCAGATGTTGGTAATCTAATGGAAGAAACATCGCTTTAAATAATAGTTGGAACGGAAGGTCCATTCACAGTCAATACGACAGTGTGATCGGAAGCCTCCAACAACATTTTTGACGAATCTTCTTATAGAGATATCCGGATTGTGTTCCGGCCCAACGGAGAGGAAATAAGTTCTATGAGAGATTGCAATGGGCGGGCATTTGAATTGGTGCAAACTGGGAATTTTGTTAATGGTTTCTAGCCAACTCGTCTGTAGAAGAAACCATCAGTATATGAAAGTAAGAATCTCAGTAACTCTCACCAAGACGTCCGCATTTTTAGCCTCCACGTCTTCGACTTCAAGTAGCAACCAACAGTACAGATATTCGAGAGCTTTGCAGTGTTTCAGACATTCCTGGTGTTCTGGCTGTAGAAGGCCCGACCATATAGTTGTCCAATCCGTTCCAAGTCTCAGCCATTTCAGTGTAGTCGAATGAGCGGGTAAGACAGAGAAGAAAAATTGGTCCATGAGCTCAGGAGTACAGTCCAAAGTATATCTTGGTTTCAGCGCCAGTTGTTCTATACCAGAGTACGATGCCAAGTATTCGAATACTCCTGGGTGATGGAATACGTCGACAAGAAGACACTTGAGAAAGATGCGTTCTGCCAGAAGGACCTGCAAGATTTCCCCGATATTCTTGGGAGCTTCAAGATTTGGATCTCTTCTGATTCTGAGTCTCTCGAGGTGTCGGAAGTGTCGAAGGTGACGCCGAAAATCGTCTGAAGTTACCTCTATAGCGCGAGTCTCGAGGGATTTCAATTTCAGATCTGTTGGAAGCGATGACGCTGCGCTGAAAACTTCTTCAAATAAAACTTGAGCTCCAAAGTGATATTCAAAGTTGAAATCGTGCGTAACATCGAATGATAAGCTCTCAAGGTCCGGAGAGTTCGCTACCATTGTTGAAATCTGCGACATGATAGGAGAGGGTGGTCGTATACTGAACCACCATTGTACAGATAATTTTCGTAAGCTGAATGGAGGTACGGGTATTCTTTTTGTAGGAAATTCACTTCCGATAAAGTCTGGGTGTTGACGTATGGTAAGGAAGTATTCGTTGACGTTTGGTAGTGAGCCGAGTCGAGTCTCTAAATCCTCGACTACAAGTGGGGGATAGTCATTGTTTGACAAAACATGATCCCATCTAAGATACAGAGACGTGAGGGTTAAACGTTGCGAGAACGCGGCTCGTAAAGAAACTTACTTGACGGCCTGGAGATTCGTCAGACGGGGTATCAATGTTTCGAGAACGTCGAACCACATATCCACATGTGAGCATGGAAACATCTCAAGATGTAAGGTTTTGATATGATGAAATATCGATTCCTTCCCAGAGGCAAGTATATCCTTGATGTCCTGGCATTTCTCGGGCAGGTAGAATAGGGACTTTATCTTGAATGTCGAAAAGAGAATTTTGGTGATTTGTTCATAAAAATCCTTTGAAACACAGCGTAGATGGCACAAAGTGTCTGTGTCAGAGGAAATCTAAAGAGAGATGAACCTGAGTTCTGTAAGACAGACGAAGAAACTTACGATGTCAAGGTCAAAGATCTCATATATGATTTCACGAGGAAGCATGGCGAAGTTTGGGGATGAAGCCATGGTGCAGCAGAATGAGACTTGTAAATTTTGAGACCGTTGGAGTGTCCATATTCTTATAGGAGAAGTTTAGGCCTTATGGGATTTATGTACACCGGAGTCATCACTGAGGAATGGTGGCACAGTAAGCGCGGTAGGTCCCGATCAATTGATGATCCATTATGTCTATACTTAGTACTGTGGTCCCGGGTCGGCTGTCAAAACAGCCTGTTGTTTACCACCTACTCTTCATTATCGAAATGTCTAAACCCTCTGATCCTGTCGCAGAAAAATCAGGATTTTTGCGCATGTATATGTCCGGGCACCCGGACACTCTCGTTGCATACGCGAAATGGTATGGAAAAGTGCAAGAGGCGATTACGAGTGCAGAAATGATTGCCATCGACACCAAGGTACGTGCCACGTCTTCCACTCCAGAAATTATTCCCTCCTTTTTAATATTATGTTTTAGAGTATGACGTTGAGTTGCGTCCTTAAAACTGGGGGGAAGAAAGACGTGTATGTTTCGATTGACCCCCCTCTGAGGGGTTACGAGGACGTCAAGCCAAGGCTCATTGAAATGAAAGCGATCGCTCAGGAGGGACTGGGCATGGTAAGCGCGCGTAATAGCGGCTTTCAGATGACGTGTTTATACTAATATTCATTAAGGTTAAAGCACCACGTATCTCAACCTTTGAATTCACGCCAGAGATGTTGATCGCTACAGTGACCGTGTCACTCTTGTCGTACTTTGCTTATGCTCCTCAAGGGACTTCTCCTCTCTTCTACCCTGCCTATTTCGTTCGAAGGATTACTGGACACACAATCCTCAAATTCATTGCGAACAGCATGTTTTTCTTCCATGGACTTGAGTGTCTTTACACGTTGCATCTTTGTCGGAAACATTTTACAGGATTTGCGCTCGGGGTGGGTTTTGGTCTTTCAGTCTGTCGATATGATGGTTCTGACTTTACTAGATGCTGTATGGTGGGGCTACCTTGCTTTTTGGATTTCCGGTGTGGAAGAGCTTGAGAAAGCGGATTCAGGATGCAAGGATTGACTCTGTGATGAAAGGACAGTAATTGTATAGTAGTAATATGTCTGTAAGTTGTGTACTTATGTATGCAAGTATGTACGTGGAATGATCCGGGATCACCGTGATGATCGCGTCGCCACGTCGCTTCCGCGCCTAGTTTGAGGCTCTTCACCACCCACCATGGACATCCTCCACAACCAACTTCAAGCCGTTCAACGCAGCCTCTCGTTTGTTTCTACCGACCCCATAGATTGGAAATTCTATGTTCAAGTTTTTGCCTGGTCTGTAACGCTTTTTGAGTCATACTTGATGTGCGTTGTATTTTTCCTTTTTCGTGTTTTCCACCCCTTCATAATTTTCCTCATAGAACGAGGCAATATCCACTATATTCTAAAACCGAGCCACCGAAAGCTCTACAAGGCCATTTTGAAAAGGGAGAATTTGAAAAATCCCAAGCGTATGGAAAAGATAAGGCTAGGTTTGCCTTTGTGTCTGGGTTGTATAAACAGACGCTGGATTCTCTCATGCTACAATTTGGATTCTACGCGTGGTCGTGGCAGGCTGCTGGGAGCTTATTGGCTAAGTTTGGATATGGTACTGAACACCAGGTACTTTCATTTTTTCCTTCTCTTTCTACACCGTCCCCTTAAACTGACTGGTTTTGGTCGCATAGATAATACAGTCGATTGGGTTTGTATTTATCTTGTTCTTTGTATCCTCCCTTCCGACGCTACCATTGCAAGTCTATGGAACGTTTGTTTTGGAAGAAAAACACGGTTTCAACAAGACGACGCCTACATTATTTGTTACGGATTTATTGAAAGGCTGGGCCATTGCTTTCGTTCTTGGTGCACCCTTCTTGGCGGTCTTCTTATACATCTTTGAGTGGGCTGGAGACAGATTCGTACCTTGGCTAATGGCTTTCATGTGAGTTCGAAATTCTATTGTTCGTTGATCGTTGAATGATAATAATATGCATCCATAAAGGATTACGTTCCAGTTGTCGATGGTCATACTCTATCCGACGGTTATCCAACCGTTGTTTAACAAATTGTCGCCTCTCTCAGAAGGTGACCTGAGGAACAGGATTGAAGCTCTAGCTGTCAAACTGAAGTTCCCGTTGAAGCATTTGTATGAGATTGATGGAAGCAAGAGGAGTTCACATTCGAATGCATACTTCTTTGGTTTGCCCTGGGTAAGTTTTATGACATTTCATTGATATTAAATTCTGACGGTGCTTGTTAGAGCAAGCACATTGTGATTTTCGATACTCTTATCCAGCAATCCAAGCCTGAGGAGGTGGAAGCTGTGCTTGCACATGAGCTCGGACACTGGTATTACCTCCACCCTACCAAGCTTATGGCCGTCTCCCAGCTACACATTTTCACTATCCTCGCGCTTTTCCCTGCTTTCTTGCATGCGCCTCCCTTGCTGAGTGCTTTTGACTTTTCCAAAGGAGTTGCGGCGGCACCGCCAACGATTGTGGCATTCCTTCTTTTCCAAATGATTCTTACGCCTCTAGAGGCCGTTATTAGTATTGGCATGAATGCGGTCAGTCGCCAGTTTGAGTGGGAGGCGGACAAATTTGCGGTGGAATTGGAGGAAAAGCTGAATGAGAAGGATATGGGGGATATGGGAGACCGATTGGGAAAAGCGTTGATTACGCTGCACGTGAAAAACCTGTCGACGGTGTGGGTTGACTGGCTGTACTCTGCGTACCACCACTCGCACCCCACGTTGACGGAGAGACTGAGGGCGCTGGAAGGATTTGCAGAGGAGAAGAGAAAAAAGACTACTTAGTGTATGTATGACACTGTATGTAGTCGGTCATTTTGTAGAAGCGTAGGAACCGGCAATGTCCGTGAGATAATTCTGCTCTATGACACGTTGATTCTGCGCTTAGCACTGCTACTGTTCTAATGCAAGAATATCTCCAAGGAAAGATTGTAAGCGTCCTCCAACACAGCACACTCGTCGGCCTCTTATGCACCTTAGGACTTTGTAGGCCAGCAGCGTGTCGAGCAGCTCGCGCGCATAGTGCTCATTTCGACCACCGTGAGTGTTCGAGCTTGTTCTCGGCATCAGGGCGCTCAGATGTTCGTGTATACAGGCGATATCGTTTGTCGCGGGCTTCGCAACGCAGTCGCTAGCCGTGACGTTTGGGATATTTGGAGCAGTTACTGCGGTCCTAGCACTGGTATGTGTTACATTTGTGTCCAAAGACCACCGTGGCTCATGGTTCGGAACATGCAGACAATAATTCCACCCTGGCCCGTGTTCAAGCAACACCCGGTGCGCTGGCTAGCAGCGCGGAAGTAGTGGTAGCTGGTAGTTACATATGTACATACTTTGTGTCTGTGCCTTAGAAAAAAAAGTCCCACAGCTTGAGCGTCTGACCCTTTCTTCAGTCTTCCTACTTTCTTTCTGGCGGTCAATCCGCCCCTCCCCCTCCTCCACACAACCACCCCCTCGTCGCGGCACACAGCGAGCTCGAAGTCTGTTTCTTGCGCCCCTTGATTCGTTATCACCGGAGGCCATGTCCTACCACCCGGCCGTCGCCCAACATCTTCCAGCTCTTCCAGAACAAAACAACGGGCACGAGGTAGAGGCCGCCGCAGTACCTCACCACACTCCTCTACGTTCTCAAAATACAGCCCAACGCACTCGCCCCGTCTCTATGCCTCCCCAGGCGTACGGTGTTTCCGCGACTCAACCCCCACCAACCCCTGCCGCAGACATTACCAACACCAATTCTACCAACCCCAGTGCCAAAGATGCCCCCGCTTCCAGCTCAGCAGCCTCCAAACGCCCCAAAGACCGTGAAAGAGATGGCCAGCAGTCTACCCGATCCCGCACGAACCGCCTTCTTGGCGATTATACCCTCAGCAAGACTCTGGGTGCCGGTAGCATGGGCAAAGTCAAGCTCGCTACTCATAACATCACGGGCGAAAAAGTATTTCTCTCTTCTCGCCCCCTCTCAGAGTCTCGGTTCGGAGCGCTGATGTTTCTTGCCAGCTAGCTGTCAAGATTCTTCCGCGGGTCTATCCTCAGCCCCCTCCTACGAATGGCGCTGTGTCCGAGTCAGCGGCCAAGCAGGCTTCCAAAGATGCCTCGAAGGAGATTCGGACTCTTCGGGAAGCCGCCCTTTCAATGCTCCTCTACCACCCTTACATCTGCGGCATGCGCGAGATGATCGTCCACCAACATCATTATTATATGGTCTCCGAGTATGTCAACGGCGGCCAGATGCTCGACTATATCATTAGTCACGGTCGGCTGCGGGAACGCGTTGCCAGGAAGTTTGCCAGGCAGGTTGGAAGCGCCATCGACTACTGCCACCAGAACAACGTCGTCCATCGCGGTTCGTCTCCTCTTTCGCGTGATTGGCTGATCAGTCCGCCTTACGCTTTGACTCTGATTCAGACCTCAAAATCGAAAATATCCTCATTTCAAATACGGGCAACATCAAAATCATTGATTTTGGTCTTTCAAATCTTTTCGATCCCCTTGATCACCTCTCTACATTTTGTGGCTCCCTATACTTTGCTGCCCCGGAGCTTCTCAACGCACGCGTCTACACTGGCCCAGAGGTGGACGTATGGAGTTTTGGCGTTGTCCTTTATGTCCTCGTCTGTGGTAAAGTGCCCTTTGATGACCAGAGCATGCCCGCGCTCCACGCTAAAATCAAACGCGGATTGGTCGAATACCCAGTATGGCTCAGCGCCGGTACGTCATTTCCCCCTTTATCTCCAGTGGTTCATTTCATTCAATCCACGGAAACTCTAGAATGCAAACACTTGTTATCCCGGATACTCGTTACAAATCCTGCCAACCGTGCCACGCTCCACGAGGTCCTCACCCACCCATGGATGCTGCGGGGGCACTCCGGCCCCCCAGATCCGCACATGGTTCATCGTGAACCCTTACGGCCAGATGACCTGGATCGACATGTCATCCAGGGTATGAAAGGGTTCGAATTCGGGACCGAAGAAGAAATCGAACGTAAGCTCGTAAAAATACTTGAATCCGAAAATTATGCCCGCGCCGTACATTATTGGGAACGAAAACGTAATGGTGGCATCCTCAACGGATCCACTTCTACGTTAAAGCGGATCGGCGAATCGTTCTCGAACACGAGTCTCGCCATCTCTTTTAATAGCAGTTCGACAAAGTTGGATGCGTATGGACAGTCGACTCCTTTGACACCGAAGAAGAGTCGGAGGTTCTCTGGGCTTGAATATTACAAGCGCAAGCTTTTCTCACCTGGCGCGTCGCCACCTGCGTCTCCTCAAGGCAATTCTCCGCCTGGATCACAGAACCATCTCACTGGAACCTTTATTCAAGGGACGAGTGGAGACTCTCAGGAGCCTGCCGATCCGACGAGAGGCTTCCATCCTCTGATCTCGATGTATTACCTTGCCAGAGAAAAAATGGAACGCGACAAGGTGTATGGGCCAGGGCACTTTGCGAGTTCGCAGCTGTCGGTGTTGGAAGGTGGGAAGGAACGCGGTGATAAGGAGAAGGATAGAGCGGACAAGGACAGAGATCAACACCTGTCGCCTGGTGCAGCAATTGAAGATGGGCATGCCAGGCCGCAAGCAGTGCCCGCCCGGAAGGATGCAACACCAAGTGCTACGGGCAAACCGGATTATAGTATGCCGCTGCCGAGACTGCCTGCCCCGGATCAATCGCACTATAGTGCAGTGTCCTACGGAGACGCTGGTGCAGCGCCTTCGCCTACTTCAGCGACATTCGGGCCACAACCTCGTGCGAGAGATGTTGGATTGCCGCCGAATGTTACCCAAGGGGCTTCACCTACCACAGCCGTCACTCCCAGTGTCGGACAACCACAAAGACGGGTTGCTGATTCTGCTACTTCAGATAATCAACAGTCACCGCAGAAACTACCTAGGGCGCCTCCGCCTGCAGGGGCACATAGACGGAGTCATAGTCTCAGTCAAAGGCCAACAGTCCTCACGAGAGGATGGAGTATGTTTGGTAGAGGTGCGGGAGTTGATGAACAAGGAGTCGCTACTACGGGTACTGGAATGTTGGATGTCCCCAGAACGGCTGGACCGGATATTACGAGCTTCCCCATACCTAGCACTGTTGATGAAAGTACAGAAGATAGGGAGAGGGAGAGGGAGAAGAAGCAACGTGAGGAGGAGGAGATGAGGGCTCAACAACACCAAGGAGCAGGTTTGGTAGCTGGCGGTGCGACTCTTGTGAGGAAGTTTGGAAGTTTGTTGATTGGAAGGAATGTGGGTCATAATATTGGTAGTGGAATGGTTGAGGATGGCAAGAAGAGCATGAGCGTGAGGAGGGGTGCGTCACCGAGGCCCTCTGCTGATGCACTCAAGAATATGATGGAGAGGGAGGATCCTGATGATGCCGCCAAACATACCCCGACTGCCACTATCAATGTTCCTTCCCCTCCTTCTCCGGCCCCTGAATCTGAACAAGTGAATGGGTATGGTGCGAGTGCCAAAGCGACACCATTGGATATGAGTGTTAGTCAACCAGTTGGAGGCATTCATAGGCGCGCGGCAACGGTGCTTGAGTCAAAGAGAGGTCACGAGAGGAGAAGTAGTACAGGCGGTGCGTTGATGGGAGCTAGTTCATCCGCGGGAGCCACGAGTGGTGGAAGGATGAGAAGACCTTCGACTGGGTATAGTTCCGCATCCCATGGTAGACAGT